>NW_022589747.1:9974184-10190587 GCF_004348235.1 Phoca vitulina | reverse complement strand
TGTCTGATATAAGGATTGCCACCCCAGCTTTCTTTTGGTGTCCATTAGCATGGTAAATGGTTTTCCACCCCCTCACTTTCAATCTGGGGGTGTCTTTGGGTCTAAAATGAGTCTCTTGCAGACAGCATATTGATGGGTCTTGTTTTTTAATCCAATCTGATAGCCTGTGTCTTTTGATTGGGGCATTTAGCCCATTTACATTCAGGGTAACTATTGAAAGATAGGAATTTAGTGCCATTGTATTGCCTGTAAGGTGACTGTTACTGTATATTGTCTCTGTTCCTTTCTGGTCTATGTTGCTTTTAGGCTCTCTCTTTGCTTAGAGGACCCCTTTCAAGATTTCTTGTAGGGCTGGTTTCGTGTTTGCAAATTCCTTTAGTTTTTGTTTGTCCTGGAAGCTTTTTCTCTCTCCTTCAATTTTCAATGACAGCCTAGCTGGATATAGTATTCTTGGCTGCATATTTTTCTCATTTAGTGCTCTGAATATGTCCTGCCAGTCCTTTCTGGCCTGCCAGGTCTCTGTGGATAAGTCTGTTGCCAATCTAATGTTTCTACCATTGTAGGTTACATATCTCTTCTCCCAAGCTGCTTTCAGGATTTTCTCTTTGTCTCTGAGACTCGTAAGTTTTACTATTAGATGTCGGGGTGTTGACCTATTTTTATTGATTTTGAGAGGGGTTCTCTGTGCTTCCTGGATTTTGATGCCTGTTTCCTTCCCCAAATTAGGGAAGTTCTCTGCTATAACTTGCTCCATTATACCTTCTGTCCCTCTCTCTCTTTCTTCTTCTTCTGGGATCCCAATTATTCTAATGTTGTTTCGTCTTATGCTATCGCTTATCTCTCGAATTCTGCCCTCGTGATCCAGTAGTTGTTGATCTCTCTTTTTCTCAGCTTCTTTATTTTCCATCATTTGGTCTTCTATCTCACTGATTCTCTCTTCTGCCTCATTTATCCTAGCAGTTAGCGCCCCCATATTTGATTGCACCTCATTGATAGCCTTTTTGATTTCGACTTGGTTAGATTTTAGTTCTTTTACTTCTCCAGAAAGGGTTTCTCTAATAACTTCCATGCTTTTTTCAAGCCCAGCTAGTGTCTTTAAAGTGATGATTCTGAACTCTAGATCTGTCATCGTACTAATGTCCGTATTGAGTAGGTCCCTGGCAGTTGGTACTACCTCTTGTTCTTTTTGTTGAGGTGATTTTTTCCGTCTTGTCATTTTGTGCAGAGGAGAATAGATTAATGAGAGAACAAAATGCTAGCAGGGTAACAACATCCCCAGAAAATATACTCTAAACAAATCAGAAAAGACCTGAAGCAGTGGGGAAAGAAAGGGAAAGAGAGAAAAAAGAAAAAGAAAAAAAGAAAAGAAAAAGATAAAAACAAACAAAAACAGAACAAAACAAAACAAAACAAAAACAGAATGTGATCAAATATGATCAGGCTGGTATATAGATCAGTGCCACACAGTAGATTTTGGGTGTATTTTGGTCTGTTAAAAGAAAGTGCCTCCCAAAATTTTAAAGAAAGAAAAACTTATATATGTACAAAAATAAGGGTTGATATGATGAAGGGATGGAATATGACTGTAAAGATGGAAATTATAAAAAATTTTATAAAAGGAATTGATAAGTTGTTTGAAAAAAGAAAGAAGAGGATTTAAAAAAAAAAAGAAAAAAAAGGGAGAGAATATGATCAGGCAGGGGAGTAGAAAAAAACCATACACTAGAGATTTAGAGTATATTTTGATCTGTTAGAAGAAACTATCTCAAAATTTTAAAGAGAGAACAACTTATATATATATGCCAAAAATACGGGTAACTACTATGAAGGGATAGAATATGACTCTAAAAATGAAAAATAAAAATGTTTTTTTTAAAAAAGAGATTGATAAGATGTTGGTTGAAAAAGGGAAAAAGAAAAATTCAAAAAAGAAAAAAAAGAAAAAAAGACAGTTAAAAAAAAAATTAACTTTGAAAGACTAAAGAATCATGGTAAAAAAGCCATGAATTCTATGTGCATTATTCCCCTAGCGCTGGAGTTCTGCCGTTCTCATTGATCGGTAAACTTGGTCTTGGCTGGCTGTTCTCGCTGATCTTCTGGGGGAGGGGCCTGTTGCCACGGTTCCCAAATGTCTTTGCCGGAGGCGGAATTGCCCCACCCTTGCCCGGTCTGGGCTAAGTAATCTGCTCGGGTTTGCCCTCGGGAGCTTTTGTTCCTTGCAAGCTTTCCGTACAGCTTTGGAGGCCGAGAGTGAAAATGGCGGCCTCCCAGTCTCCACCCCGGAGGAGCCGAGAAGTCGGGGTCCCGCTCCTCAGTGAGCCCCCAGAGAAAAGCATTCAGTCACTCTCGTCTCCCCAGTCTCTGGCCGCACTCCGTGCTCACCCGGCCTGTGACCGCGCATTTCTATCTCTGGCACCTGACCCCGTGTGGAGTCTCCAAACCCAGCAGATCCCTGCGGTGCGCTCCCACACCGCTCCTCCCGGGGGAGGAAGGGGAGTCTCCCTGGATCTGCCACTTGTCGGGTCCCTGCTGGAGGAGCAGTGGCCCGACTGTGCCACAGATCATGGTTTATGGCAACCCCGAGCTGAGAGCCCGCGCCTGGGCTCCGTCTCTGCAGCTGGCTTCCCTGCTCCGATACCTGGGAGCTCTGCCACACTCAGGCACCCCCGGTCTTTCTGTGACCCCGAGGGTCCTGAGACCACACTGTCCCACGAGGCTTCCACCCCCCGCTTAGCCACTGGGGCGACGTCCCTCAGCGGAGCCGACTTCTAAAAGTTCTGATTTTGTGCTCCGCGGCTCTATCACTTGCCAGAAGTGGCCGACGGAGGCCCCTCCCCCGCCGTCTATCCTCCCGAATATCGCCTCGGATTCACTTCTCCGCGCGTCCTACCTTCCAGAAAGTGGTCGCTTTTCTGTTCAGAGAATTGCTGCTATTCTTTTCTTCTATCTCCCATTGAGTTTGTAGGTGTTCAGAGTGGTTTGATCCCTATCCAGCTGAATTTCTGAGACCAGACGAAATCCGGGTCTCCTACTCCTCCGCCATCTTGCTCCGCCCCCTGAGAGCTCAAATAAATAAAATCATGAATGAAAGAGGAGAGATCACAACCAACACCAAAGAAATACAGGCAATTATAAGAATATATTATGAGCAACTATATGCCAACAAATTAGGCAATCTGGAAGAAATTGATGCATTCCTAGAAAGGTATAAACTACCAAAATTGAAACAGGAGGCTATACAAAACATGAGAAGACCCATAACCAGCAAGGAAATTGAAGCAGTAATCAAAAATCTGGGAACAAACAAGAGTACAGGGCTGGATGGCTTTCCAGAGGAATTCTACCAAATATTTAAAGAAGAATTAATACCTATTCTTCTGAAACTGTTTCAGAAAATAGAAATGGGAGGAAAACTTCCAAACTCTTTCTACAAGCCAGCATTACCTTGATCCCAAAACCAGACAGAGACCCCACCAAAAAGAAGAATTAGAGACCAATATCCCAGATAAACATGAATGCAAGAATTCTCACCAAGATACTAGCCAGTAGGATCCAACAGTACATTAAAAGGATTATTCACCATGACCAAGTGGGATTTATTCTTGGGGTGCAAGGAGGGTTCAACATCCACAAATCAATCAATGTGATACACTACATTAATAAAAGAAAGGACAAGAACCATATGATCCTCTCAAGTGATGCAGAAAAATGTTTGACAAAATATAGCATCCTTTCTTGATTAAAACTCTTCACAGTGTAGGGATAGAGGATACATACCTCAATATCATAGAAGCCATCTATGAAAAGCCCACAGCGAATATCATTCTCAATGGGGAAAAACTGAGAGCTTTCCCCCCAAGGTCAGGAACATGGCAAGATTGTCCACTATCACCTCTGTTGTTCAATATAGTACTAGAAGTCCTAGCCTCAGCAATCAGACAACAACAACAAAAAATAAATGAAAGGCATCAGAATTGGCAAAGAAGAAGTCAAACTCTCACTCTTTGCAAATGACATGATACTGTATTTGGAAAACCCAAAAAACTCCCCCCCAAAATTGCTAGAACTCATACAGGAATTCAGCAAAGTGGCAGGACATAAAATCAATGCACAGAAATCAGTTGCATTTATATACACTACCATGAGACAGAAGAAAGAGAAATTAAGGAATTGATCGCATTTACAATTGCACCAAAAGCATAAGATGCCTAGGAATAAACCTAACGAAAGAGGCAAAGGATCTGTACTCTGAAAGCTTAGAACACACATGAAAGAAATTGAGGAAGACACAAAGAAATGGAAAAACGTTCCATGCTCATGGATTAGAAGAATAAACATTGTTAAAATGTCTATGCTACCTAGAGCAATCTATACATTCAAAGCAATCCCTATAAAAATACCATCAACTTTTTTCACAGAACTGGAACAAACAACCCTAAAATTTGTATGGAACCAGAAAAGATCCCAAATAGCCAAAGGAATGTTGAAAAAGAAAAATAAAGCTGGTGGCATCACAATTCTGGACTTCCAGCTCTATTACAAAGCTGTCATCATCAAGACAATATGGTACCGGCAAAAACACAAACCCATAGATCGATGGAACAGAATAGAGAACCAAGAAATGGGCCTTCAGCGTTATGGTCAACTAATCTTTGACAAATCAGGGAAGAATATCCCATGGAAAAAACACAGTCTCTTCAACAAATGGTGTTGGGAAAATTGGACAGCCATGTGCAGAAGAATGAAATTGGATGATTCTCTTACACCAAACACAAGAATAGACTCAAAATGGATGAAAGACCTAAATGTGAGGCAGGAATCCATCAAAGTCCTAGAGGAGAACATAGGCAGCAACCTCTTTGATCTCAATCGCAGCAACTTCTTGCTAGACACATCTCCAAAGGCAAGGGAAACAAAGGCAAAAATAAACTACTGGGACTTCATTAAGATAAAAAGCTTTTGCACAACAAAGGAAACGGTCGACAAAACCAAAAGACAACCAACAGAATGGGAGAAGATATTTGCAAATGTCTTATCAAATAAAGAGCTAGTATCCAAAATCTATAAAGAACTTATCAAACTCAACACCCAAAAAACAAAAAAAAAATCCAGTCAAGAAATGGGCAGAAGACATGAACAGACATTTCTCCAAAGACATACAAATGGCCAGCAGACACATGAAAAAATGCTCCACATCACTTGGCATCAAGGAAATCAAAATCAAAACCTCAATGAGATACCACCTCACACCAGTCAGAATGGCTAAAATTAACCACTCGGGAAAGGACAGATGTTGGCAAGGATGCGGAGAAAGGGGAACACTCTCTGTAGGTGGGAATGCAAACTGGTACAGCCACTCTGGAAAACAGTGTGGAGGTTCCTCAAAAAGTTGAAAATAGTGCTACCCTATGACCCAGCAATTGCACTACTAGATATTTACCCCAAAGATACAAATGTAGTGATCTGAAGGGGTATCTGCACCCCAGTGTTCATAGCAGCAATGTCCACAATAACCAAATTATGGAAAGAGCTTAGATATTCATCGACAGATGAATGGATAAAGAAGATGGACTATTACTCAACCATCAAAAAAAATGAAATCTTGCCATTTGCAATGGCGTGTATGGAACTAGGGGGGTATTATGCTAAGCAAAATAAGTCAATCAGAGAAAGACAATTATCATATGATTTCACTCATATATGGAATTTAAGAAACAAAACAGAGGAGCATAGGGTAAGGGAAGGAAAAAACAAGATGAAATCAGAGAGGAAGACAAACCATAAGAGACTCTTAAACATAGGGAAAAAACTGCATGTTGCTGGAGGAGAGTGAGGTGAGGGGATAGCATAACTGGGTGATGGATATTAAGGAGGGTATGTGATGTAATGAGCACTGGGTGTTATATAAGGTTGATGATTCACTGAAGTCTACCTCTGAAACTAATAATACACTCTATGTTAATTAATTGAATTAAAATAAAAAAATATTTTCTTCTAAGTGTTTTAACATTTTCTTTTCTTCATGTAAGGAGTTATTCACTTGGAAATTAGTTTTTATTATAATATGTGTTAGCAATCTAATTTCATTTTGTCCATGTGCATAAATAATTGACCTAACAGCAGTAAATAAAGAACTTTTTTTCTCACTAATTTGTAGTGCTACCTCTGTCAATTCTTTTTGTATTTTTTCTTTGGAGAATTGCCTATTCATTTTGCTTAGATTTTTGTAAGGAATTGCTTTTCTGTTTCTTATCAAAGCTGTCCAGAAACCATCATCATATTTTCAAGATATTTTTATTTGTAATACATTTTGTGATTAGTTTCTACTATGCAGCCATTTGTCTTTGGTTTTGGTATCTCACACATAGATTTGAAAGCTTCACGTAGCCAACTCTGTCCATTTTTGTGACATCTAGATATCAAGAAGACTTTATCTAAGCCAAGATTCTGAAAATATTTAACAATATTTTCTACTGGTTCTTTTACAGTTTTATTTTTTATTTTTAGATTTCATTCCCTCTTGGAATTAATTTTATATATGGTGTGATGAAGCAGTCTAACACTTTATTTTTTTCCCAAGGGGATCATGAATTTTTCTACCACTTCAACTTTTCTGCATCTCCTCCCCCTACTCACCAGGCTCCTCCAGTGTGGAAGCAGAGACAGGGATGTGAGGTCAAGTGCAGGAGAGCTCTAGCTGGCTGACTCCGATATAAACCAATATAATCTGTGGTTGGTTTCCTCCGGCCAGGGCAGTAGTTTCGAACTGACTCTTTCTCTAGGGCACTTGCGGATTTCTCAGACTCTGCTGCTGGGCTGTTGCAGCCGTAACTTCCCTGGCTGTGAACCTCACCTTCACCACCACTCTCAAGTCCCCTCACCTTACACAGAACTGTCCTAAGAAGTAACAGTCCCACCTGCAGTGTGACTTCTGAAAGTCTTACCAAACATTCCTATAATTGAAAAAGCTATTTATAATTATTTAAACTTCAGACCAATTCCAATTTACAAAGACACACAAAGTATTTTTGCATAGTTTTCATATACTCTGATTATCCAGAAGTGAAAATATTAAGGAAATCAAGAGAATATTGTACTTTGTGTTCAGGACTTCTCCAAGGGTTTTTTGACATTTCAGAAGATCCCAGCACTGATGACAGCGAGGTTCTTGAGTCACTAGAACCCCACCCCTGTATCATGTATATTTGTAGCTTCCGCATCCTTGGTGATTCTATGTATAGGTACAAACATCCAGCCGCTTCATTATGTCTTCTATTTTAGTGAGGTTCAGGCATTTACATATTGGAAACATATTTTCCTTTATGTTCTCCTTCATATCATAGCTAGGGCAGCACAGTGACTTTCATTTTTTATGTAATTTTTCTTTATGTATGTAGATAAGTTACAGTAATATGAATTTCATTTCAGGTTGCACTATATAGGAAGCATTACACAGTATTTGTTATAAAAAGGGTCACTGGTTCTGATAGGGTTGAGAATCACTGCTGCCTAGGATGAATTCTGGACTTCTTAGCTCATCTTCCGAAGGTCTTTATTTCAAGTTTGCCTGTTTTCTTAGGCTCATCTCTCTGATCCCTTCCCAATAAGCACTTTACAACCAGGCACAGGGAGCAGCCTGTCCTCCCCTGAACATTCCACACTCAGATGTGTTTCCATGCCTTCCTATTCACCTCTACCTGGTAAGCCTGGCAGAGCCCCACTGGCCTTCATTCCTCAGCTCATGGGCTGCCTGTAGAGCTTCCCCATCTTGACCTTGGTATGATCAATACTGTGTTCCTGCTGATCTGGTGTATTTCTCTTTCCACACCTGATTTAGACCTTGAGGACGAAGTCTAAGGACTCATCTTTGTAGCCTCAGATTTTTACCCTGTGACCATCTGGCAAACTGTAGAATCTTAAACAGTATTTGTGAGACATTTATTTGATTATCACAAGACAAAGTCAGGAAACATCCAAATTCTGTGGTGATGTGAGCTCCCTGGAGAGTAGGTCACTAAGTGGTTTTGCAGGGGTGCTGGGAAAGGGGTGAGGTTGAAGATGAATCTTCTGTCCTTTCCCCCATTCCTCTGTTCCTCTCTCTTACCCCTTGACCATTAAAGACATGTCAGAGCATTTAAGCTACCCAATGAGTGTGATCAGAACTCAAAGCATGCAGGAGATGCTGAAGACAACACGTGTGTGTGTGTGTGAGAGAGAGAGAGAGAGAGAGAGAGAGAGAGAGAGAGACAGGGCCCCAGCCAAGGTATGAGAATTCTGGAGAACACTGGTCTTGAAAAATAGGCTTTGGATCTTTGTGGAATACTGGCCATTTGGAAGTATCTGTGAGTGCCACAGCAATAGAATCACAGACTTAAAGACAGAAGAACATTAGAACATATCTGATGTGTTCCTGTTCCTCATTCTACCAAAGGAACAACTGAGCTCTGAGAGCCCAGAGAATCTCCTAGGATTTCCACCCAGAGACAGCCAGTAATGAAAGAGGTCTGTGCAGGCTGCCTGGACTCGGTCTGCTCACAACATGCTAATTGTGGCTCTGGCATATGATTTCATCCCATTCTGTCATCCTGATTGATGTCTTCTCCCTCATGTCCCAGCTGAGGAGTGCTCAGAATCACAGTGCTTGCTGGAAGTCCCAGAATGTTAACTATAACAAGTCAAATAACCATTTTAATAATATAGATATGTAGCTACTTTTTGCAGTGCTTTTACTGTAAAAATTAAGTCTTTTAAACAAGCTATCTCATTGAAAATGAGTTCAGTGAAAAAGATTACCTAAAAGTATGTCTTGTATTAATAATTGCTTTACATAATTAACAAATAATGCAATATATGTTAAGAAAGAAAAAAAAAAGAAGAAGAATGTAGCAGGAGGGGAAGAATGAAGGGGGGGATATTGGAGGGGTAGACGAACCATGAGAGACGATGGACTCTGAAAAACAAACTGAGGGTTCTAGAGGGGAGGGGGGTGGGAGGATGGGTTAGCCTGGTGATGGGTATTGAGGAGGGCACGTTCTGCATGGAGCACTGGGTGTTATGCACAAACAATGAATCATGGAACACTATATCTAAAACTAATGATGTAATGTATGGGGATTAACATAACAATAAAAAAATTAAAAAAAAATAATTGCTTTACATAATTAGAATCTTTTTCCAAGACTTACATTCTTCCCCCTTTGTAGTATGCATCTCAGAATTCAGATTCCTTTCCTTAGCACTCCAGGTTGTCTCCATGCTTCAAGGTTCAAAACTATAATGCACTATTTCTCTCACTGAAATATATCTAATCTTTTCTATCAATAAGCAAAGAACTAGTGCTACTTTCAATCAGACTCACGACTTACAGATAGCTGCAAGGATTTTTATGCCAATTAATTTTTGTATCCCTTGTCTCTTAACAAAAATAGTACATGCTCATTGTACAAAATTAAGAAAATTGACATGAACAAGAATGGTGTTTGTTACTAGAGATTTTTAAAATTTGCATAAAATGTTTATCTCTCAAATCATGCTATGGCTCACTAAATGTTTACTCTTTCTTTGAAGAGGAAAAGAAATAAATGTCTACAAGTGTCTCAATATAATTGTACAGTACTCATGTATAATTAGGATGTAGCATATAAAAACCCATTTTGAAATACCTGTACCCCATTCATTATAAGCTTTCTGAAAAGCGGTGTGAAGGATCCATTGCTTTAATTAGACTACCTTAGCTTATGGAGAGCAGTAAGAGGAAAAAGTACTATGCTTGGTGCTGGGAAATCCTGCATGAAAATAAGACAGAGACAGCTAAATTAAATCTCCTGGGAAGAGAAATTTTTACTATCATTCTCTTTTCCAAAGAGGATTCAGCAACTTGAGTTAAAGAACTAGGCTTACTCCACGGCAACCGACCGTCACATTGAATTCATATATCTGCATTTGCTGATACCTGGGTTTTTCTAGAAACACTTCCAAAGAAAAACTATAAATCCACAATTTAGCAGTGTGGACTACCAGCACAAAAGTGGGATTCTCTGGAGACTACAGAGGTTGGCAAAAAAAAATTCCATTATTGCAAATCCTTAATTATCTGGCTTCAGGGTTTCCATTCCAAACTGGCTTGCTGGCAAGGAGAGGAAGACAGAAAGTCATTTTCATGACAAGAGGAAGAACAGAGTCACAATTGTCTTAAATAATTGAGGTCAGAGGAAAATATGAATATAAGTGTTCCAGGCCATGGTGGCTCTCCACCCAGCCTCCCATGCTAACATTTGCTGTTCTAGCAAATAATTAGTTAATACAAACCAGACATCAGTTTTGCACATCTAAGAGGCAGGATTCAGATACATACTGTAATGCCATTGAAAGGACAGATGCAGCGAGAAGGTTTCTAGATTCTGTTGTAGAATTTGCCCATCCCAGATAAGTTCTTATCTCTTGGTGGACCATTGGAGACCCATGGAGAAAATGCAGGCAACTAAAGGAAGGAACTCAATTAAGATGTGTCAGAGAAACTATCTATAAATGGTAGAAGGACATTTAGCCCCCTTAGGCTTAGTTGGTGGGCAGAAGAAAGGCACTCTTTAAACTGAATTTGGGGTCAGATGTGTCAAATCCTTCCTAAAAGAGGATGGCTGAGGTATAGAGAGTAGTGAGGCAGAGGAATCAGAAGCAGTATATGAGAGATTGAAAGATGGTACTTGGGTACCAGCCCTTTCATCTCCACAGGAATTAATAAATGTGTGACTATCTTTTGACATTTTGCTTCTCACAAAGCAACCCTAGAGGCATTGGAAAGAACAGATCCACGGGACTAAAGAACTTCTGCATCTGGGAAAAGCAGAATCTGAATCCCAGTGGAAATAAGTGGAAACCCATTTTCTTTACTTTGGATGATTTTTTAACACAGGTCATGAATGGGAGTACCATTCCTGTTTCTTTAAGCTATTTAGGGCATTTTGGAGGCCATATGCAAAGACTATTTATGGACTTCCTGGCTAAAAAGTTAAAACAAACAAACCTAAAATCAACAACAGGACCCTTGCCAACTTTTGTATAACCTAAAGTAGGAATCCCTGGTCAAAAAGCTGCAAATATTTCATTGTGATACTTTGTGGGAAGAAGGAAGGAAACAACCATAACAAAAGCTTCAAAGTGAAAAAGTTCTGACCAGAGATGTCCAGAGTTAAAGTGAGAGGTGGGATGGCAGAAGACATTTCCAGAGAAGGGATGGGAAGGCAGAAGAAGCCCTGGGAACCCCATTGTGGGTCAGAACTCTGCAAAGATGGCCAGAATATACTCCTTCATGGAATGCATTTCTGGGGAAGAAAGAAAAAGAAATTGCCCAAGATGGTGATTGAGAGTTCTGAGAGCTCTGTGTATAGCAGGCTAATGCCAGCAGCTTAATCTCACTTACTACCGGGGGGAGATTTATGACAGAGGTTCAGGTGCCACAGATAGATGGATCTGGAGAGTCCAGAGACAGCCCAAGAGTGCTGGAGATGCAGGCGCTGGGAATCCAGACTCCTCAAGCAACAGCTCCGAAACCAGGACTAAGAGGCCACCCCTGCCCTATGAGTGATGCTCATTTGCAAGACACGCATTCCTCCCTGCCTTATGAGTGATGCTCATTCGCAAGACATGCATTCCTCCCTGCCTTAAGAGTGATGCTCATTTGCAAGACAAGTGATGCCACATGCATTTCTCCCTGCCTCCTTCTCAACCTTGCAACCTTCCAAATGTTCTGGAAGAAGAGATTTAGATAGAAACTAAAATACCAGTGAAGAAGACAGTGGCATTGAGGTTATGGAATAAAAAAATTCATAGTGAAGCAACAGAGCAAATGGAGAAAAAATACCCACACAATTAAAGACATAATAGAAGAAATTCTTGAGACTTCAGATTGTAGACGCTTTCAGAATATCAGGGTTTGTTTTGGTTTTTACCTGGAAAACAAAGAGACTCACACCTAAATTTATCCTGATAAAACTTCAGATTTTCAAAGATGAAGGACAAAAGCAGTAAAACCAAGTTAACTGAAGACTTTGGCTCATCTTCTCTGCAATGGAATTATGCCAAGACAGTGGAACAAGATCCACAGAATTTTTAAGGGAAAAGAATGTGGCCAGGGATTCCCAATTATAACAATTTATCATCACAACACTAGGAAATGATAACCATACTCTGAGGTATTGTAACTATTCAGAAAACAAAACACCCATGTCATATTAAAAATACTCAAGAAGATGAATGAGGTGAACAATAGTGATAACAAGGAAAAAAAATAGGGTCCTCAGTGAATAATTATTGTTTAGATGGTTACATGTAATTAAAATGTCAAAATGGTCTTAAGATCTGAGATAATTCTGACACAATCTGAGAGACAGAGAAAAAAGAAAAAAATTAAAGCAATCCAAATTCTTCACCTTATGTGAGGCATTGAGGCTCATACTATTATGATAGGGCAATAAATGTTTCCTTATTTTTAGTGAAAGATGCTCTCAAATAGACTATGTTTTCCAAATCAGTAACAAGACAAAATACAATACATCAAAATAAATAAATAAATAAAACCCACGAAAGCACAGAAAAAGTAAAGAACGATACAACAGACAAGCATGAAACACAATTACATTAACGAAGATAAGTGCGAATGGGGTCATATTCCATCTCTTCAGAAAAGAACAGTTTTCAAATTGGGTTGGGAAAACAAAAATCTAGCTAAATGTTGTTTCAAAAAACATATTAAACAAATTGAAGTGAAACATATCTTTCACAGAGATGGACAAAGACTCACCAGATGAACACAAATAAGAAGCAGAAATGACTATTAATACTGGACCAACTAGAATGAAGAAAAGGAATCACTTGAACAAGGGGGGCCATATCATAAATCAAAGCAGAATCTAAAACAAAGATGTAATTGTCATGAATGATGACGGGACCAATGAAAACAGCACTAAAAAATACGAAGCCAATTCTCTTAGGAATGCTCCTCCAGTGAGCAAAACTAAAAACAGTGGGGGATTAGCTGCTCTTAAATGAAACAATTCTATTCTTTGTTTTTTTAAGAAGTTATTAATGCTTAGAGGCGCCTGAGTGGCTCAGTCAGTTAAGCGTCTGCCTTCGACTCAGGTCATGATCCGAGGGTCCTGGGATCAAGCCCCATCCTGCTCTCTGCTTGGCGGGGAGCCTGCTTCTCCCTTACACTCTCCCTCTGTGCTTTCTCTCTCTCTCAAATAAATAAATAAATAAATAAATAAATAAATAAATAAAAAGTTATTAATGCTTAATCCTATTTTTTCTTTATAGTGTCTTTTATTTATTTGTGTTCCCTAGATTATTTTATTGAATGCTTAACCAAATTTTGTTTCTTGTTGAATAATATATTTAAAGCCAAGGATTTTCGCTCTCCACCGAGGCCACCGCCTCCTCCTGGGGCTGCTTGGGTGCTCGCTGGGTGCGGACCTGGTACCCCTTTTGTGAAGTGGCCCCGGAGGTGATTCCAGCCCTCGCCATGGCAACAAAAAGCCCAAGGATGGAGTCAAGACTGAGAACAACGATCACGTTAATGTGAAGGTGGCGGGGCAGGATGATTCTGTGATGCAGTGTAAGATTAAGAGGCATACACCACTTAGTAAACTGATGAAAGCCTACTGGCAAGGGCAGGGTTTGTCAATGAGGCAGATTCCGATTTGATGGGCAGCCGATCAATGAAACAGATACACCTGCACAGCTGGAAATGGAGGCTGAAGATACAGGTCATGTGTTCCAGCAGCAGGCAGAGGTGTCTACTAAAAAGGGAACCTGTTACTTTACTCAAGAACACTGTTCCTCCAGACCAAGAAAACAGTCTCAATCAGAAAACTGCAATTTAGTTCCACCACATCCTGACTACTACAATATAGTTTTCTCTGATCTTTCATTTTCCCCTTCCCCATTCTTTTGTTGTACATAAGATAACTGTGTATGTGCACACACAAAAAAATAAGGATAAATAAAGCCAAGGATTTTAAGTATAACCTTAACCCGATCTCATTATTTAGTCTAATGTAATGTCTTATCTAATAGTCTGTGGTTTGATTTTTAACTTTCTTTTTTACTCAAGACTTATTTAGGAGTCTCTACTTTTAATTCCCCACTAATTTTATTTTTAAAATGAATTCGAGTTCTATCTACTGCACTCAAAGATTGTGACCTGAGTAATTTGTATAAATAGTTCATGTTAATTGAAAAAAAAATGCATTTTCTATTTGTAACAAGCAGCATTATCTTTTATCTGAATTTTCTTAATTTTCTACAATAGTATGTATTATTTTTGTTAGGAGAAAAAATATATATAAACTAATTGATATAAACATACCTTCAGCCATATTTAAATCATGAGCCTGTCTGTTGAAAACATGATTGTGGCTCTTGTTGATGTGAGAGTTGAAAAATAATTCAAACAAAGAAATAGTGCATTTTAGTTTTGTTTGCAGGAATTAAATCCCAGATATCAAATTACATTCTTGGAATATAAGATAGGAAAATTCTCCTCCATGCAATCACAGAAAAACTATTTTGGCTATTTATAATGTCCAATTGCTGTTGTTTTGTGTAATATAGCTATGAATTGGCATTTTTAGTTCTGTAATTGGTCTCTTTTAGAAAGCAAAGCTGAAATCAATGTGATCTTCTGCTTCTCTCTTCTTTTTCCATATAATGCACTTTGAATTGCTGGGCCTAGTACAACATCCTTTGAAAAATACTTAGTATTTCAAGACAATTTTCTAAATAAAGCAACTGATAAATTGGAAAAATACATGTGCAAAGAATATCAATCATTATATACAATATAATTGCACATGCAATGAATACTATTTATAAAGTATTTTAGGTGCAAACTACTAACATATAAAAATAATACAGGAAAAATATTGATAAATAATTCCACAGATTGTAAATTACAACACATTAGAAGAAGGGAATAAATCTTTTGTTACAATTTATTGTATTCTAAGTTTGTCATAATGCGAAATGAACATTCTCATCGAATTAAAAATACATCAGGCAGGCTCCAAGAAGCTCGTTTAATCTATAGTTCACTGAACCTTGTCAGTGCATGAATGAGAACTTGTTTCGGGATATTTCTGCAGAAGAATGTGCTGGAAGTTCTACTCGGGGATGAGAGAAAGCATTGTTGCTGCAAGTGAGTTCCAGGCAGTTCAGTGTTGAGGAAGAGTTATAAGATCCTCAAGGTCTGAAGACTGAAGCCCAGGAGACATGAACCTCTATGAACAACACTGCTCTAGGCTAAGGGTCCCCAAGTCAAGTGGGATGTATCCCACTGGGTTGTGGCAGGAAAATATTATAACTCTTTATTTTTTAAACTCCTGTTTCTAGAGTTGCTACATTTTCTATGGTATAGAACATTTTTGGTGTTTTTTCTGATATATTTTCTGATATATTTATAAAGTAGAACAAGGGCATAAATGTGAAAATCACTTCTCTGGAGCAAGTCAGTCATAAGCATGATTATAGAATCACATTAATCCATCTCAGTTTAAAGACATATCTTGCTCATGGTTGAGTTCTGTGGGGCAAGATTTCTCAAATAAGGATCCACAGATGCTGTATTATGGGGCTCTGAGTTCTCTGGCATAACATATAAATTATGTTTTCACTTTAATGATAATTTGGAACAATGTAATTATTGTGTAGTCTGGACCATCTGATGACTATCCTGAGACCTCCTGCAGGTTTTAGGGAATACATCCTCCATGTTATGAGGGCCCCCAGTTTTGACTTTTGTCTTCCTTTTTCCCTCTAGCTTCATCCACTCCCTGTGTCTCATTCATTCAGTCCCTTGGTTTTAATGACATCTATACACTCACTGACTCCTAAATCTTCATCTCTAGCACAGACCTCTCTCTCATACTCCAGACTCTTGTACCCAGCTTCTCCACCACTTAGATGCCTACCAGATGTCCCCAAGTTAATTAGCTCAGGGCTGAACTCCTTATCTCTCTTCACCCCGATACCCGCCCTACCTGCAGGTTCTCCACCTTGGTTGAAAGCACCTCCATCCTCCCAGGGTGACCCTTCTAAACTGTAAGTCAGATCACATGATGCCTCTGCTCAAAAAGCCGCAGTGGTTCCCTTTTCCATTCAGAGTGAAAGCCAACATGGCTGTTGTGGTTTCTCGGAGTTTACACAGCCTTGCCCTCAACTCTCCACCCTCCTTTCCTAACCTAACTCACTCATGTGCATCCACACACGGTTTCCTGAACACACCAGGCACATTCCCATCTGGAGGATTTGCCCTGGCCTTCCTTCTGCTGGGATGGCTCTTCCCCTGATATCTGCCTTGGCCCACTCCCTCACAGCCCACAAATGTTTTCTCCATTCTCACTTTTTCAGTGAGGCCCAGCCCATCCCCCTGCCACCTGCCCCATCCTAGCCCTGGAACTCCTTAAGCCCTGTTCTACTTTTCTTTGTAAAGTGCATTTATCATTTTCCAACACACTATAAAACTTAGTCATATATCTCTTGTTTTCTGTCCACCTCTGCTAGAATATGAGCGCCACGAAGACCAGGATCTTGTCTGTTCTGTTCAGTGATGTGCACAATTACCTAGAACAGTGCCTGTCACATGAAATGCGCATAGTGTTTTTGATGGATGAATGAATGAGGGAATGAATGAATGAATGAATGAATGAGTGGAACATAGGCCAGATCACACATAAGTTTTATGTTTAACATGTTTTAGAGAACAATGGTGGAAGATGTGGGTTTTCACACAGCTCATGGTACAGAGTTCATAAAACTCAAAGAGCTCACACCAAGTGGGCAACTGGCCTTGTGTTCCCATTTCAGGCATGTACATGGCATAGAGTCTAGCCCATCTTGCTCTGTACTAATGAACAATTCATTAGCAGAAACTACTGGAATTACAATGAAGATTTTTTTCTTTTTGCAATGCCAGGAATAAATGGATTAAGCACCCTTTTATTATAGATTCAATAACATCACAATGCTGACCTTATTTTAAGATGAACTAGTCATCTTTGTAAAGACAAATTACCATGTGACATCTCTTCAAAATATGCACTCAACAATTACCTGCTGGCAGAATTTTGGTTAAATAGGAGGTCTACTTACTGAAAAAGCCTTGAAGTTATGAATAACACTTTGCCCATTGAACTTCTCCAAACAGGCATTCTCTAAAATTTATATCTTTCCAGTTACAATGCAGAAATAGACTAACATACAACTGAAGCTAAGGTTACTCTTTTCTTTTATTAAACTCAATTTGGATGATTCAGTTTCACCCAAACAACAATCAATTATTACATTACATTAATGTTGTTACTATGACTTTTTACATTTGTACTTAATTTTAAAAATTTAGTTTCCTGGTTGTAGAAGAGCCAAACTCATAGGGCATTTTCATCTAGTTTCATGTTTGTCATAAAAACTAAGCCTCAACAGTCTCCATCAGAGTTTGGGACAAATTCCATAAGGAAAATGATAAGGGATAGCATATATTGAGGAAAGAAAAAACTAACGAGGCCAGATTAATATAAGGGAAGGAACAGGATAGCCCTTTTTCCATCACCCCATGGAGAGGAAAGCCAAGGCCAATGTGATTTGATGGACACGTGGTGGAGCTTCCCCAGGTGGGTGCTCCTCTTTACCGGGCAGGTATGTGAATGAAGTTTTGTCAATGGGGGTAATTGGAGCAGCACTGGGGATGTGGGCACCAGCTATCTCGGGAGCAGTCTGCAAAAAGCAGTCCAGGCCCTACTGTCAGAGAAAGGGAGCTGCTGACAGAGAGGGAGAAGATGAATCTCCTGGTCCCTTCTTGCTATTGCCCAGGCAACCCAGCGTGCGCACATGATGATTCTACTCAGTGCGTCCCAATGTTTGTTGTATTTTAAGTAACAGTATAATAAAAATAATTTAAATCAATAGCAGGTGTCTGTTACTTTTCTATAATGGGTTTTATATAATGCTCAAGTTTCTAAAATGCTGCCTGATAAGCACTGACATTTAAAAATAACCTCACCCGCTAAGATATTTTAGTTTACAATTGGCAAATATTTTAGGAGACCTGACCACGATGTAAGACCAAATAAATCCTTCACTGCAAGAAATTACATTCTTGGGATCTGGGATGACTGCATAGTATAAGAAGCACCTGCCTACTTTCTCCTTTACGGCAGTGATATTCTCCTTGTAGGGTTCTTCTGGAGCATTGTGGTTTTCCAGAGATTAAACTAATGCCAATCAAAAACCTTGTCAGATAGGAGCTGATCCATCTCTAACTTTATGTTCAAACAGCATATCCTACCGTGTAGCCAGTAAAAAATGAATATTTTTCCTTTGTCACAAGCCATTACCATCAGCTTAACTAAAAGACCAGACTTTTGTACATTACCTGCTCACTGACCATATAAGGGCATTGAAATCAATAAAACTGGCATTCTCTAAATTGAGAGCTTTTAAAATTACTCTTCAAAAATGGCATCTGTTTATCTGACAGATGTAAACCCTAAAGATAATTTTATCTCTTTGGTTTTCCAGTCAGATGTATTAAGAGACTATTCCAGTTTCCAATAGCTAGGACACTTCTAAAGCAGAGATGACCAATTTCTAATCCAATTAGTTATGATGCATTGGCTCTTTAGTTCCGGGAATTGGTGCAACTATTTCATATCCTAAATAAACAATTATCTTCTCTGTGGAGCATTTTCCACTTCTTGTTCATTATTTTGACACTGCTACATCAATGAAAATCTCGTGCAATTAGCTAGCTGCATTTGAGGTCCATGTACCTTTCTCAGGAAGCTTTGTTGCAAGCTACTCTTTATGATTGCTTTGCATTTTATAAGGAAGAACTTCTCAGTGAAGACCTCTAAGGATTTCCTTTCACCATCTTTTTAGATAGTTAGCGTGTTTTGGAATAACAGACTGCCACTAAAAATGCAACCTAGACATTCTCTGGGCTTGTAGAGAAGTCAGCCTCAGCTCCCTGCACAGCCTCATCAGCCCCATGGTTGCACATTGATCAAGGAAAGAACTTGTTTTATTTGTAGAGCCCTTTGGCAGTTTTCAAAGCATTTCCCCCTGTGATTCAATTTGTTCTTTCCAACAACCCTGGGAAGAATCTATTGTTATTTCTATTGAAAGAATGTAGTTAATCAAGACTTAGAGAAGTTGAAGCTTACCCTGGTAATAAGTGACAAATGAGGAATCAATGTCTTTTGATGAGTCCTGTGCACTTCCTTCCGTGTCATGCTACCTTACGATATGAGTGTGAAGCACAGTGTAAAACACATGCGCCCTGCAACTGCTCTACTCACATAGGCTGCCTGCTAATGATGACTCCCAATTGGTGAAAGGTTGAAATATGCCTCAGATACACCACCATGCGATAATCTCATAAACAAGAGGAATATCACTCGACCTAGAAAACGTGTCGGAGTGAGAAATAAAGCTCTTATTTTATTTTATTAAAGATTTTATTTATTTATTTGAGAGAGAGAATGAGAGACAGAGAGCACGAGAGGGAAGAGAGTCAGAGGGAGAAGTGGACCCCCCGCTGAGCAGGGAGCCCGATGCGGGACTCGATCCCGGGACTCCAGGATCATGACCTGAGCCGAAGGCAGTCGCTTAACCAACTGAGCCACCCAGGTGCCCCTAAAGGTCTTATTTTAAAACAGCCTGAAGGTTTATAGTGTTTGAAAATCTATTTTTAAAAATCATTTATTTTTTTCATTATTAATTTACTCTAGTACTGTTCAATTTTCCCCTGAAGGATTTCTGGTAGAGAAGCAGATTGAGTTACCAAGCCAAAAACAAACCACATGCAGATTAATATTAAATACTGTCAATACAGCTTCTGATATATGGTACTTTTGTGGCCCTTTGCAGAAGATGAAAGGAAGCAAAATGAAAGATGAAAGGGAGCCAAAGGAATGCTCTTTAAACCCAGTGGCTCTCAGCAAGTTTGGAACTGGGGTGTGGTGGGTGAGGACTTGCCTTGGGCTCAAAGTTTAAGGGCACTAAAAGATAATAGTGAAGAAAAGTAATATTTTAATGCAGTCTTTCAAAAAATCGAATGAATGTAAAAAATCCACGATCAATAAATTATTAAAACGTTTATTTATTTTTTTAAAACTTTTAATAAAGACAGATTGGCATTATTGGTTTTTCCTTTTGCTGCCAGCTCGAGTCTGGCTTGGCACGACACTGTTACTGATCCTGTCTTCATTTAAAATTTTGATATCTTGTTCATGATGTATTTTTCTGCATATATTTTGGTTTTCAAAAATATTGCATTAGAATATTATTTACAAATTTCATACCCAGGATGAATGCCTATGTACCTCACCCTAGTCCTGGTTCCCAACATTCAACAGGTCTATCCCTGGATACTCACATCAGTGATAAACCTTGGGCTGTGCAGGTCATCTTGAGCATGGGGATTTCCCACCTCCCCCAGCGCTTTCAGAGCCCCTGAACTCACCAGACCCCTCATTGTAACTGAGACTATGTTCTGTTAGATGCAAGAAATTAAAGGAACCAAACAAGCAGCAGATGTATAAGAAATGCGCTAACCCGCAGGATCCCTTCCACCACAGATCAGGAAATCTGTGTAACTGGAAACATCTCCTTGCTCAACACGTATTTCCTTCTATGACTTCATGAACAAAAAAGCAAACGTATTGGGAAGTAAGCACACAAACAAATCTGCCCTTCTGCATGTGAAACAAAAAGGCCTTTTAAAAAACTTCAGCAAAAGTTCTGTCTTTCACCTTCTATCAGGAATGTCCAACCCAACCATCTCTCATAGACCAAACAGTTTGTAGGAGAATCTCCCGAGGTGTGTGATAAGCAGAAGCTCCAAGGTCAGACCACCTAGATTGTATGGCTGCTTCTGAGAGGCAGGAAACCAGGTGAAAGGGCATTAAGGAGGCCCACCATACACATGCCTAACACTGTTAGGACCCCCTCCCTGGGAGGGTATGTAATTCAGGTGTGGCAAAGCAGGTAATTAGTGAATACAGTGAAGAGAGTAAGGGTAAACAGTATTTAAGAGCAAGAGAAGATGTATTCAGCCATAAAAAAGAATTAAATCCTTTCATAGGACTAGAACAAACAATCCTAAAATTTGTATGGAACCACAAAAGATCCTGAATAGTCAAAGCAATCTTGAAAAAGAAAGGCAAAGCTGAAGGCCTCATGATTCTGGACTTCAAGCTCTATTACAAAGCTGTAGTCATCAAGACAGTATGGTACTGGCACAAAAACAGACATATAGACCAATGGAACAGAATAGAAAACCCCAAAATGGACCCACAACTATATGGTCAACAAAGCAGGAAAGAATCTCCAATGGAAAAAAGACAGTCTCTTTGACAAATGGTGTTGGGAAAACTGGACAGCAGCATGCAGAAGAATGAAACTGGACCACTTTCTTATACCCTACACAAAAATAAATTCAAAATGGAGGCAAGACATAAATGTGAGACAGAAAACCATCAAAATCCTAGAGGAAAACACAGGCAGCAACCTCTTTGACCTTGGCCGCAGCAACTCACTACTAGACATGTTGCTGGAGGCAAGTGAAACAAAAGGAAAAATGAACTTTTGGGACTTCATCAAGATAAAAAACCTCTCCACAGTGAAAGAAACAATCAACAAAACTATAAAGCAACCTATGGAATGGGAGAAGATATTTGCAAATGACATATCTGATAAGGTGTTAGTATCCAAAATCTATAAAGAACTTATCAAATTCAACCCACAAAACAAATAATCCAGTTAAGACACGAATAGACATTTTTCCAAAGAAGACATACACATGGCTAACAGACACATGAAAAGATGCTTAACATCACTCATCAGGGAAATACAAATCAAAACCACAATGAGACCCCACCTCATGCCTGTCAGAATGGTTAAAATTAACAATACAGGGAACAACAGATGTTGGCGAGATAGTAAAGAAAAGGGAACCCTCTTATTTTTATTTTTTTTCTAAGATTTTATTTATTCCTTCAAGACACAGAGATACAGAGAGAGAGAGCATGAGCAAGGGGAGAGGCAGAGGGAGAAGCAGGCTCCCTGCTGAGCCAGGAGCTGGTCGCAGGGCTCAATCCCAGGACTCTGGGATCACAACCTGAGCTGAAGACAGATGCTTAACCATCTGAGCCACCCAGGCACCCCAAAGGGAGCCCTCTTACATTGGGAATTCAAACTGGTACAGCTAGATACATACAAACAGTATGGAGGTTTCTCAAAAAGTTAAAAATAGAACTACCCTACCATCCATCAATTGCACTACTAGGTCTTTACCCAAAGTGTACAAAAATTACATTTGAAAGGATACATGCACCCTGATGTTTATGGCAACATTATCAAAATAGCCAAACTATAGAAAGAACCCAAATGTCCATTGACTGATGAATGGATAAAGATGTGGGGGATATGTATATATATATATATATAATATGTATTATTATATATATAATGGAATAGTACTCCACCATCAAAAAGAATGAAATCTTCCCATTTGTAAGGATGTGGATGGAGCTAAAGTGTATTATGCTAAGTGAAATAAGTCAGTCAGAGAAAGACAAACACTGTATGATTTTACTCATATGTGGAATTTAGGAAACAAAACAGATGAACATATGGGAAGGGGAAAAAAAGAAAGAGAGGGAAGCAAACCATAAGAGACTCTTAGCAATAGAGAACAAATTGAGGGTTGATGGAGGGGGGTGGGTGGGAGATGGGGCTAGTTGCGTGATGGGTATTAAGGATGGCACTTGTTATGAGCACTGGGTGTTGTATGTAAGTGATGAATCACTAAATTCTACTCCTGCAACCAATATTACACTATATTTTAACTAACTAGAATTTAAATAAAAATTTGGAAAAAAAAAAAAGAATGAAATCTTGTCATTTGTAATGACATGGATGGAGCTAGAGAATATTATGTTAAGTGAAGTAAGTCAGTCAGAGAAAGACAAATACCATATGATTTCACTCATATATGGAATTTAAGAAACAAAACAAATGAGCAAAGGGGAAAAAAAGAGAGAAAGTGAGAGAGAGAGACACACACAAACAGATTCTTCAATACGGAGAACAAACTGATGGTTACCAGAAAGGAGGTTGGTGGGGGGATGGGGGAAATACGGGACGGGGATTGAGAGCACACTTATCATGATGAGCGCTGAGTAATGTATAGAAATATTGAATCCTATATTGTACACCTACACTAATATAACACTGTATGTTAACTACTCTGGAATTACAATTAAAAACTTAATTTAAAAAAAAGAGGAGGAGAAGATGGAGCCTTGGCTGAGGTAGAGTTTACAGGAGATGAGTGAGAAACCAGGTGAGAAGGGCCATGCCATATATTCACTCCTGACTGCTGGCACCCAGGACCACAGACTGGTCCGTGGTCCAAATGAATAAGACCTTGAGGGTGTTGCTTCCTGCACTCCTGGACCTTTTCAGACAACCCTCTCTCACAGTTACAATCATGGGACAGTGTTGGGCATGAGGGGATGGAGTAGCATTTGACACATGAGCTGGAGGAGGGATGGCAGGAGCATAGACCGGGGCAGGCCACAGGTTGTCAGCACAGGCGTTGAGCAACCAGCTGCTGAGGGACATTGCTCGGCACCTGGGCACTTTGGCTGGCCAACTTGGGACCTTCGAGGAGACAAAATGCCAGTTAGCCTAACAGTACAGACAGGGATCCTCAGCCTCAGCTGGTGTAGCTGCCTCATTTCTTTCCCACAGCAACCTACAAGGTGGGAGTTGTTGACCCTAAATTACAGAGAAGGAAGCAAGTTCAGAAAGGTTCATCAGCTTGTCTAAAGTCATGCAATGAATAAGTGGCAGAGGTGACCTTATTGAGGTCTGTTTGATCTCAAAAACCAGGGTCTTTCCATCCTATGACACAAAACTTCAAAACTTTGCAAAAGTGCTAAAAATATAGACAAATACTTAAACCAGCAAGGCCATTTGAAAATAGAGAATTATTGCAAGCAAAGAGCAAAAACAAAAACTCAAGTTCTAAACTGGCAAAAGGTCAATAAGACCCAATGGCCTCAAATTAAACTGATATCCTGAAGTGAAAGATATCGATAAGGCTTGACAATGCTTTGAATTCACAATGACCTTGATTTCAATGGTAAAAAAACACCATTTGATATCAATTCAAAAATACCAATTCAAGATGTTCAGAAGAAATAAAAGTCACATTAGGATATCACTGATGCTTTCCTCTATAGTCTATATTTTGCATGCTATTTTGTTATGAAAGATTTTAAAGCTTTGCTCTTTTTTTGCAAATGCATTTCATTGCCTTCAGGTTGGAATCAAGCACTGAATATATAAACCACAAATATGTTTAGATTTTGGACGGAAGAATTAGATATTTTAGGGATTTCACAGTAACGTTTCCAAAATCTAATTCTACAAAAAAAAAAAATCAACATTTTATGATTTGGGCATAAATAAGATTCCAATTTTTACTGTCAGTAAAAAAAATGTCAGGAAGATGAATTCAAATAGGTAATGTTTTAATGAAGAAGTGAAGAGAGCCTACGGCAGCCATGAGAATGCATCTCACAGCCTCTAAGTACAAGAAGCGTAATTGACCAAGAGCCCAGCTACTTGTTCTGAAATTCATTGCCATGTTTGAGCCAAAGCCATGCTTCTGTTCCCAGCCATCAGTTGAGCATCAGGGATAGTAAAGCAGGCCTGTTTAGGGAGACATAGGTCTCCTGAGAGGTAACTGTTTCTCAAGGACCCGCAGACAGTCTTGCTTCATCTTCCTTATTGGCTGCCTGGGGATCTAGAATGTACCCCATTCAGCCTCCTTTCCTTCTCCCCTTCATTCAGGGGCAGGCTTGCAGTGCAGTCTGGTGGCTCCCCAGGCTTTTCTCAGATCCTAGTTCCTCATTTTCTGTTTTATTACCCAATAAAATCCTCACACTGAATCTTGTCTTGGTGTCTGCTTCTCAAAGGTCATGGGCAAACACAAAGTATAAACATGAGGAAAAATCGGGGTTGTTTATTTTAAATTTTGGATTTATTTCTAAAGTTTTAGAGCTCAACACAATTTCTTCAATCAAATTTTCCAAAAGAACAAGTGAATCAATGAATATTACCATTAAAAAAATGTGTGGAATATATAGCTTCTAATGCTACTAACCTTACATATTTCTTACAGTGTTTTATTCATAGAGGAGAGGAAATATGTCTACTGAAATCTTTGGTTTAAAAAATGTTCCTAATCCTAACTAGAAACCAAATACATTTTAGACATTAAATTAAAAAGAGTTTCAACTCACTGTGTCAATATAGATTAGATAACATATAAATCTATAATACTGAAAAAGAAGTAACAAGTACTTCTGTTACCTTACTTTTCCATCATTTGTAATGTTACCATGTCCTAAATATGGGGCTTGGAAACCACCCTTCATTTTCCAAAATAGCATGAAAACGTCAAATCTACGTTACCACCAGCTGAGTGGGTGCCTTGGAAACCATGCTGGAGCCTTTACTTTTCAGTAACAATCCTTTTTTTCTTGCTGGCAATTCTAGGATGCTCACAAAGAGCCAAATGTTATCACAGTTTAGCCTAAGCAGAAAATAAAAGGCCTTCGTGTACTTATCTTATCGTTTTTAATAAAGTACTTTCTCACTTTCATACAAGCTAGACAAAGTTAATTAGATTGGATATGAGAAGCTGTTCCTTGTCCTCTTTCCCCTCTAAGCACTAATTAATATTAATGAGTAAAGGGATAAAATTACTAAGTACTCCTATAATTGTACTAGTGGATCATTTCCATAGGATGATCCTGAAATCCAGATAAATAGGACTAAATGTAGACTGTCAGCCATGAGAGTTGACAGACCTTAGTATAGATTTCACCGAAGACCCTGATAAGAGGGCTCTCCCCACCTTGAGGGATGGATTTAAGAGGATTATTGTACAGAAATTGATCGATTTACTAATAAGGATGTTCCCCTTTTCTCTTCCTTCTTATTGCTTTGATTTTTTTTTTCCCTGTTTGGCAGGGAGAAGCAGTGGGATTTGATATTCTGCCATGCAGACTGTTTTAACTCTTTCAGTTGCAAAGCTTTGAGGCTTTTATTCCAACACTTCATGGGGCTAAGAAGACAAAAAAAAAATTTTTTTTTTCAATCTCTTTAAAGGAGGGTGTCAAGGAATGTGATAAAATGGAGAGCTTTTTCTGAAACTTAGCAATCATGTCAAGATTTTTTTAAAACAAGGCCCAAGCTCCTTTGGCTTCCCTGTGGGCAGCTGAAAGCCATCCTCTGCAGATGTCTTAAGCACAATTTGAGTCGAGAAGGTATTTTCAGCGTGTTAATTAGGCTGCTGCACCTTATAAAGAAGGAAACCCACAGTCTCTAGGGAATTACACCAAGCAATTGTCTAACCTCCTTGGCTCGCTACTTCGGGGACTGCAAGTACTGAAATCTGACCCAGAGATGTTTCGTAAGGGTTAAACGTTGCTACTTTCCCACTGAATATTTAAATCAAGCATTTTGTGGAAGTGCTGGGTCTAAAACATGAGAAAGTTTATGAGAAAACACAGAGGCATCTTCTAAAAGGAAAGCTATTATGTTAGAATAAAACAATGCTAATTTATAGTGAAGTGTATAAATACTCATAAAGGCTATAATTGTATTTGGTAAGAAACTCTACGAGGGAGAGGTCTTCTGTGGATATACATACTTAGGGTGTTTTAAGTATCTTTCTTGGGCAGCATGATGAATAGAAAGACTGTATGGTTGACAGAAAGAAGAGAAAGATCTCGGTTACACTTACAGCCAATTAAGGATATGGCCAGGATTATACAAATGGTGGAAAGTTCTTTACAAATATTTAAGCTCCACATGTCTCCCTCACTACTGTCTTTGTTACTGATTCTGGCTTCATCAGAAAAGCCATTCATAAACAAAGAGGCCTTGAATAGGGTGGAAACCAAATTTGGAAGGGCTTGTGGGATGACCTCAGGGTTATTAGTAAAAACAATGGGTGAGGCTTGCTAATGCGGGTCTGCCGTGTATCCCACTGACTGAAACAAACTGGGGCAAACAACCACACCAGGTTTCTCCTGGTGGCTGCTGATACACAGGAAGAAACCCACAGGAAGAAGTTGGCACTCTTTTCCTGGTGAGGTGGCCTTTGTGGACTGTCTTTGCTAGCAATTTAGGAAGGCTGCTACTTTGACAGTTCTTCCTGTCCATCGCTTTTTCCAAAAGGGCTCTGAAATTAGAACAGGTGGCCAAGGGAGTTAGCACTTTATCCCATTTTTCTTTTCTTCCCTCTGAATTGCTATTTGGACAAAGCTGGACTATAGATCACAAGTGAAGTCTAACTCCAAACAGTCCCGAAAAAAAAAGAGACTAAATAGAATAAGGATTTCCTTACATTAAATGCTAATGACAAAAGCATTCCTTTACTGAAGAAATTTTTTTCTATATGCCATGCTCTAATAATTTATAATACAGCATACCTCATTTTATTGCACTTTGCTTTACTGTGCTTTGCAGACATTGTGTTTTCTACAAATTGAAGGTTTGTAGCAACCCTGTGATGAGCCATTTTTTCCAATATTCTCTCACTTCATGTCTCTGGGTCACATTTTGGCAATTCTCATAATATTTCAAATTTTTTCATTATTATTATATTTATTACGGTGATTTGTAAGCAGCAATCTTTGAGCTGTTGTAATTGTTCTGGGGTGCCATGAACCACACCCGTGTAAGACAGCAAACTTCACTGATAGATGTGTGTACTGACTGCTCCACCAACTGGCCATTCATTCCCCCATCTCTCTCCTTCTCCTCATGCCTTCCTGTCCCCTGACACACAACAATATTGAAATTGGGCCAGTTAACAACCCTACAATGTCCTCTACATGTTCAAATGAAAGGAAGAGTCACACTCCTCTCACTTTAAATCAAAAGCTAGAAATGATTAAACCTAGTGAGGAAGGCATGTCACAAGATGAGATAGGTCAAAAGCTAGGCCTCTTGAGCCAAAAAAAAACAAAAAACAAAAAACAAGTTGTGAATGCAAAGGAAGAGTTCTTAAAGGAAACTGAAAGTGCTACTCCAGTGAACACATGAATGATAAGAGTGCAAAATAGCCTCATTGTTCATATGGAGAAAGTTCTAGTGGTCTGAATCGAACCAGCCTCAATATTCCCTTAAGTCAAAGCCTGATCCAGAACAAGGCCCTAACTCTGTTCAATACTGTGAAGGCTGAGAGAGGTGAGGAAGCTGCAGAAGAAAGGTTTGAAGCTAGCAGAGGTGGGCTTATGAGGCTTAAGGAAAGAAGCCATCATCATGATATAGAAGCGCAAGATGAAGCAGCAAGTACTGATGTAGAAGCCACAGCAAGTTTTCCAGGATATCTAGTTAAGATCATTAATGAAGGTAGCCGCACTAATTGACAGATTTTCAGATGAAACAGGCTTCCATTGGAAGATGATACCATTTAGGACTTCCATAGCTAGAGAGGAGAAGTCAACATCTGGCTTCAAAGTTTCAAAGGACAGGCTGACTCTCTTGTCAGGGGCTAATGCAGTTGGTGACTTTAAGTTGAAGCCAATGCTCATTCACCATTCTGAAAATCCTAGGGCCCTTAAGAATAATGCTAAATCCACTCTGTGGAACAAGAAAGCCTGGATGACAGCACCTCTGTTTGCAAAATAGCTTACTGAATATTTTGAGCCGTTGTTGAGACCTACTGCTCAAGGAAAATAGATTTCTTTCCATTTATTCATGAACAATACACCTGGTCACCCAAGAGCTCTGATGGAGATGTACAATGAGATTATTGTTTTCATGCCTGCCAACCCAAAATTAGTTCTGCAACCCATGGATCAAGGAGTAATTTCAACTTTCAAGTCTTATTATTTAAGAAATACATTTTTTTTAAGGCTATAGCTGTCATAGGGAGTCTTCTGACGGATTTGGGTAAAATAAATTGAAAACCTTCTGGAAAGGATTCACCATTTAGATGCCATCAAGAACATTTGTAATTTGTGGGAAATGGTCAAAATATAAACATTAACAGGAGTTTGGAGAACTCCAACCCCCATGGGTAACTGTGAGGAGTTCAAGACTTCAGTGGAGGCACTAACTACAGATGTGGTAGAAACAGTAGAACTAGAATTAGAAGTGGAGCCTGAAGATGGGACTGAATGGCTGCGATCTCATGACAAAAGTTTCACTGATGAAGAGTTACTTTTTACGGATGAGCAAAGAAAGTGGTTTCGTGAGATGGAATCCACTCCTGCAGAAGATGCCAAAAAAGATTGTTGAAATGACAACAAAGGATTTAGAATATTACATAAACTTAATTGATAAAGCAGTGCAGGGTTTGAGAGAATCAACTCCAGTTCTAAAAGAAGTTCTACTGTGGGTAAATGCTATCAGACAGCATTACATACTACAGAGAAATCGTTTGACAAAAGAAGAGTCAATCAATGCAGCAAACATCATTATTGTCTTATTTTAAGAAAATTGCCACAGCCACCCCACCTTCAGCAACCATCACCCTGATCAGCCAGCAACCATCAACTTCGAGACAAGACCCTCCACCAGCAAAAGATTACAACTCACTGAAAACTCAGATGATGGTTAGAATTCTTTAGCAATAAAATATTTTTAAAATTAAAGTATGTACATGGTTCCTTCAGACATAATGCTATTGCATGCTTTTTTATGCACTAGGAAACCAAAACATTCATTTGACTTGTTTCATTATGATATTCACTTTATTGCTGTGGTCTGGAACTGAACTCACAATATCGCTCCAAGATATGCTTATAATACCCCTACAGTCACGGTTAGCAGAATAAGTGGCCAGCAACAAAGAGTAATTTCAGGGACTCTAGAACTTTTTTCCTGCCCTATGACCCTTTCCAGAAGACTGGGTTCAAATCCTGACTCCATTACTTATTCACTAGGTGATCCTTCAGTAGGTTATTTTTACCTTTCTGTGCCTCCATTTATTCATCTGGAAATGGAATAATAATAGTATCTACCTCATCGGTTTGTTCTAAGAAGTAAATGATTTAATAAATTCAAAGTGCTTAGAATAATGTCTAGTACATAGAAAGTGCCATATGAGAGTTAACCCATTTATTATTATTACTACTGGTACCATTATCATATAAAGATAGAAAGACTTCTGAAAATAAGCATCAGTATACTGGTTAGAACAAGGAGAAAATCTGGCCAGTGTGTCTAAAAAAAATACCACTTATGATGGAAGTAGAAGCAAAGGGTTTTAGAAACTCAAATTTACTAAACAATCTGAGGTCTGGGGAGTTCTCTGAAATTTCAGTTCTTTGTAAATTCCCATGTTTCAGTAGATAGAAAATGTAATGGTGGAAATGGTTTTGTTGCCTGGAAATTGGGACATTTGAGGCTTCTACTCATCTAAAATGACCTAAGTGCATTATATCCACCTTTTAAAAAGTGAAAAAATAATGAAGATTTAATATATGTTTGTTACATTATTATTATCATTATTCTTCTGGTAACTAGCCCATCCAATTAAATAATCACTGATCATGCACACACTCAGGGATTTGCAAATGATAATGATTTGCTATTCAGGTTTCTAGAGACCTGACTGAAGCAGAAATTTAATTACATATTTTGACCAAATGCTGAGATCAAAGCTGAATGTCACTGCATCCCTATAAAAATGACAAATTCCTGACAGGATGGATCAAGAAGAGAGGGGGGAGGAGAGTGCGAGAAATACAAATAAATGAAATTACAAATGAAAAATGAAAGGGGAAAAATACCATCAAAAAATTAATGCCAACACATCTTAAAATGTAGACAAAATCAACAAAATTCTTGAGTAATATAACTTACCCAAAACTAACTCAAAGAATGAAATAGAAAGCTTGAATATTTGTACAACCACTAAAGAGACTACAAATCTTCCCCCAAAAACATCACTCTCAGATGTCTTTAGTCAAATTCTACAAAATCATCAAAGAACAGATCTTTTCAATCTTATGTAAACTTTCTAGTGAATCAGAAAAGGGGAACAATTCCCAACTAATTTTGATACCAAGTCCAAAAAATGGCATTAATGAGAAAGAAAAATTCATCATCTAATATCATTTATAAACATAGATGCCAAAATCCCAAACAACTAATAGTAAGTAGACTCTAAAAATATTAGCAAATTATGAATATAAGTGAATTTCCTTAACATAATAGATGATATCTATAAAAAAATCTACAAGAATATAATTATTAATGGTGAAACATTAGAAGTTTCTTCTTAAAACCCAGAATAAAACGAGGCTATCAACTATGACCACTTTTATCCATCATTATACTGGAGACCTTAACAAGCAATGTAAGGATGAGGGGAAGAGAAAGGTCATAAGGAATAGAAAAGAAGAACAAAACTGTCATTATACGTATATGATGTGGTAGCTACATAGAAAAGTCAAAAGAATATACATACAAATTATAAGAAATAAGAGAGTATATAGCAAGGTTTCTGAATATAAATTCAATAGACCTACGTTAATTAATCTCTATCCAAAAATCAAGGGGTGCTGCTTTAGTGGCTCAAAATCTTTGAAGAGGGGACCCATAGAATGGGGCTCAGGCTTCTGAGAAGGGGCCCTACCCAGGTGGTGGTTATACCTCCAAAGGGAGACAACTAAATTGGGTATGAGAGGGAAGAAGAAAGCTGGAAATTGAACCCACAACTCCTGCCATAATAAAGACCGTATTACTATTACCAGAGAGATACTGGCAAGGACAACAGAGCAGAGATGAAGGTTCTTCTTCCCCTCTTGTCTCCCACCTTCCCTCCAATATCCCTTATTGCAAAACTTAAAAAGAAGCCATTTGGCAAAGGAGAACTACAGTTTGCAGAGACCTAGCCCAGCATCATATGGGAACATATGGAGGGATGGGCTTGGAACAAGAGACAACAGCTTAATAATCTAGCCCATTCTTGTAAAAGATATTTTAATATTTAATATTTAGGTATTCAGAATGTTAGAATATTTAGAATATTTAAATACAAAATGACATTAAAGTAGACTTAACTAAATGGAGAAATATACTGTTTTCATGGATAATACAAAACATCCCAAAATTTATCTATGGGCTCAATGTAATTCCAATCAAAATCACAACAGGTTTATTTTTGGTGAAATTTTCAAAGTAGGATTCTAAAATTTATACAGAAAAGCAGAAGCCAAATAAGAGTGAAGCATTCCTGAAGAAAAATAACAACATATCAAATTAATATTTTGGAAATTTGGGAAATTTTCTTAGTTACTGAAGTAAAGTTTATATCCAGTAAAATTCAGTCCTTTTAATTGTTCAGTTTTGAGTTTTGACAAATATATATAGTCAATAATCACCATAATCAAGATATAGAAATTCCCTTCCCCAATTCCCAGCCCCTGGCAACTTCTGATCTGACTTCTCTCTCTATAGTTTTCACTTTTCCAGAATGGCCATTTTTAAAATAAGTTTTTTGATGCAAAATTAAACATATTGACCAAGGAAACAAAATTAAAAGCCTAGAAATAGACCAGTACATATAAAAAAATTATATACGGCAGAGATGGAATTGCCCATCCATGGGAGAAGGTAAAATTTTTCAGTAAATGATGCAGAAATAATCGGCTAATCCACATGGAAAAAAATGAAATTGAATTTCTCTCTCATACTACACACAAAATTTAATGGATTAATGACTTAAATATAAAAGATATATATAAAAGTCTTTTAAATTTTTCAGAAGAAATACTAGACACTATCTTTCTTACTTCAAGATAGAACAATATTTCTTAAACAAGAGCCAAAACCCATTAACATAAAAGACTGACAAACCTAAAGAAATTAAAATTAAGACTTACTGTTTTTCAAAAAACTCTATAATAAAAATTTAAAATAATCCACAATCTGAGAGAAGATTTTTACAACACACATAACTGATGAAAGAATAAAATCTATCAATATAAAGAATCCTTGTAACTTAATAATAAAGAGATCAGCAATTCAATGAGAATTGGGCAAAGCAACAAACAGGCATTTTATAGAAAAGGACTAAAATTGGCTAATTTAAATAGATGGATAGATAGGTAAATAAGTAGATAAAAAGATGCACAGGCAAATACCAAAAACAAAAACACATGGTGTTCAATGGATAAATACGCAAGAGCTCTAACAATACCAAATGTTAGAAAAGATGTAGAAGAATGAAAACAGCAAAGGATGCTGTTGATGAAAATGTGAATTGGCATCACTTTAAAAAGTTGAGAATTTGAGTTTCCTGCAATCCAGAAATTCCATTCCCAGGTATATACTTGTGTATATGTGTATATGTGTTCCAGAAGTCTGCAGCTAAATAAAACAAAATGGATGGATCTTAGCAATAATTATTCAAATTACAGATTGCATTACAAACTACAAATGTATTACAAATTATAAATGTATTAATTCCATTTATAATAATATAAATTACACTTGTAATAATACAAATTACATTTGTAATAATACATTAATACAATTAATGTGTTATTAATTGCAATAATTATATATTATTAAATGCAATTAATGTATTTTAAAAGTAAGAATTACAAATATATTAATGCATAGTACATTAAGTATTATAACATTTTTTAAGGCTCAAAACCAAGTAAAGGTGAACAGCATTATGTTTAAAGATGCACGAATATGTGGTAAACTACAAGGATTTCAGGGTAGTAGCTACCTCTGGGGAGGGAGGCAGGAGGTGGGAACATGAAAACACACAGGTAAACTTCAGTGATATTGGCAGGGTCTTAGATCATAATTTGAATAGAGGGCTCACAGGGGTTTATTTCATTATTATGTTTATAGCGTAAGTAAATGTTACAAAAATTCAACTATTATATGACAAAAGCAAGTCAGTAAGTAAGAAACATTTTTTGAAGGTGCCTAGCTTTAAAAAGAATTTACTAATTTTGGGTTCTAAAATATCTTGCTTTTCAAGATATTTGTTATCACGGGCGCCTGGGTGGCTCAGTCGTTGAGCGTCTGCCTTCAGCTGAGGTCACGATCCTGCTGGTCCCCATGGTCCTGTGATGGAGCCTCGCATGGAGCCCCGCGTGGAGGCCCGCATCGGGCTCCCTGCTCAGCGGGAAGCCGGCTTGTCCCTCTCCCACTCCCCCTGCTTGTGTTCCCTCTCTAGCTGTGTCTCTGTCAAATAAATAAATAAATAAAATCTTTAAAAAAAAAAGATATTTGTTGTCAATGTTAAACACTTGAAGATGAATTTAAATTTGCATTGCATAAAAACTAATTTCTTGTTTAAATAGTCAATAATTTTACCTCTGAAGTTATCAGTGCACATCAGAGTGGGGGTGGTTTCCCTTTGAAATTATATTACAGTGTGCTCAGAGCACTTTCAGAGAGCTGCAGGGAGATGCCTTCTTTCTCAGAGAGCAGTAAATGTGCTCTGTTAAAATCATGGAAAACAATCTTCTTCTACAGCCTCTTTTTGTAAATATTGATGCTTTAGGGACATAATTACTATTTCCCTGGTGCTTCCCATTTCTTAAAATAGACTTTTTTTTCAATAAAGATTTACTTGTTGACCCAAATCTGTCAAAACCTGGTTTAATATTCTTTTTAAATTCCTGTGATAAATATGAGCATAAAGATTCATTTCAGTGTCACAATTACTCTATGCATCAATGAGTATAACAGATTAAGTGCAAAGTTAGTATAAACTGCATTATCTTTGAGGATTTTTAAAAATCTTTTGGGCAGCAAAAGAAAAAAGAAAACAGCTCCATGATCAGACACAAAACATAACAATATAATTAATACATTTTTTATAAGTTTGACACATTACTCCACTTTTTATATGTTTGACACATTTCTTCCCAGCATGTTCAGTATTTTTTATTGAAACCATCTGGCATCCCAATTTTCTGTTTTATTTTTCTTTTGTCCATATTTTTTTTCTTGTTAGTTTTAATGTAATTTTTTTGTTTATTGATATTATATATGTGAGTGTCCTTAAACCCCTTGTAAGAACATTTCAGGTGTAAATGAATAAAATAACTGAAAATACGCTATATACCTATACCTACATACTATTTAAATAAGAAACTAGAAATAATTAAAGTTGAAAGAGTCATTTTACCTAAGGAAAGGGGGGCTGCCTGCTCAGGCAGATCTGGAGTGAATTGCAAGTATGCTTGAGAAGAACAGAACAGCAGAGCAATCAACCCAGGGGACACAAGACTAACCAGTGGATGAAATAATGATACGACCCTATCAAAATATTGGTGTATCTGTATAAATGCATGGTTGCAAACTTCTGTAAAAATGAACGTGGGAGAATACAAATGCTTGACAGCAAGGATGTCCTTAAAATGACAGAGAACTCAGAGGACAACTGGAAGGAGAGAACTCTGTACAATATTGACTGAGCATCAGGTGCTAAGACTTACTAGTTGACCTACACATAAAATAACCAATCTCCAAAACAACCCTACAAAGTAAGCATTACTGTCCTTATTTTACAAATGAGGAAGTTGAAAATTAAAAAGGCAAAGTAATCTGCCTAAGGTTTCATAGTAAGTTGGTCTTATGAATTTTGTACCACCATAGAGGATGTATGAAATACAAATGTAAGAAATACATTTTTTTCTTATTTTCTTTTTTTTAAGATTTTTTTTTATTTGAGAGAGAGAGCGAGAGAGAGAGAGAGAGAGCACGAGAGGGGGGAGGGTCAGAGGGAGAAGCAGACTCCCCGCTGAGCAGGGAGCCTGATGCGGGACTCTATCCCGGGACTCCAGGATCATGACCTGAGCCGAAGGCAGTCGCTTAACCAACTGAGGCACCCAGGCGCCCCTTTTTCTTGTTTTCTAAATCAAATTTAATCATGGTGCTGGATCCCTGACTGGTCTAGGTTCAAACAAAAGTCCTAAGGAAATTGTGCTGTCCAAAACAATTCCTGTGGCCTCTGATTCACACTAGTAACCAGAGATGAGCTACTATTCAAAGCCCCATGATGTCTTAAAAGTAGTGAGGCACTAAAAGGTCTTTCTGAAGTCTGGGCACCTTGGTGTCTAATGATTAGTCTTCTCAAGGTCCTCCATGCCATTCCCTTCTAAAATCTGAGCAACGCTTCCTTCTCTGACTTCCAGGTGTTACCAGAGAGGGAGCCGGCTTCCACTCCCCTCTCTCTCAGAGATGCTCTTTCAGTATTAGCCCTTCCAACCTGATTACTGCTTCCCAAACTCTACATGCATTCAGAAATCACAACCGTCAGAAAACCAGAATGCAGGTAACAGGTAACAACACATAATGGCAGGTTGCAGTCAAGTAGGTGTAGTTACCACAAATTAAAAATGCACTTTGGTAAATATTGCTAGATATTTTATAGTGTTATTAAAAAAACATTTTATTAGACCCTGTTCATAGTTTTAAAGCTTAAGAGCAAGAGAGACTAGAGAAAATTATGCCTTAATCCAATCTCAGGAAAATGTCAGTTGGGTCAATTGGCCTCATAAGGGCTGCCTATCACCCAACCTCTGGCTGTATATCAGTGGGGTCAGGTTCCATCAACATACATCAATATATTCAAAAGTACACTTTCAGGTATCTGGTACTATTCCATTGCGGCACATCCTGCTTGGCACTAGGTCAACACTGAATACATCATTTGCTGTGTACATTCTATAAGAAATAGAGATCAGTAGATGGTGAAGATACAGGGAAATCATGTGATTGTATCTATGCTACATTAGAAAGTTCATTGGGGGGGCGCCTGGGTGGCTCAGTTGTTACGCGTCTGCCTTTGGCTCAGGTCATGATCCCGGGGTCCTGGGATCGAGCCCCGCATAGGGCTCCCTGCTCAGCGGGGAGCCTGCTTCTCCCTCTGCCACTCCCTCTGCTTGTGTTCCCTCTCTCGCTGTGTCTCTCTCTGTCAAATAAATAAATAAAATTACAAAAAAAAAAAAGAAAGTTCATTGGGTTGGATGGATTTGACATGGTAGATAATGAAAACAGAAAGACCAAAATATCTTTTAACATTTACAGTTGTTCTTTATTATTTGCTAATTCCAAAATTAGGATTTACCTACATGTTACAATTTATTTGTGACCCCCAAATCAACACTGACAGCACTATTAACAGTCATTCCCGGACATGTGCAGAGCAGTGAAAAATTTGGGCTGCCCCACACACGTTCCCAGCTGAATAAGCGAACACTCTACCTTCTACAGGTATGCTTTCCTCAGTCTATTTAGTGGCACATTTTTCACGTGTTTGTGCTTTTTGATAGTGACTTCTCTGTTTAAGAGTAGTGCTCAAGTACTGTCTAGTTGTCCCAAACACAAGAAGGCCGTGATATGCCTTATGGAGAAAAAAATGTATATAGATAAGTCTCATTCAGGCATGACTTATAGAGCTATTAGTCATAAGTTCAACGCTAATGAATCAATAATATATATTAAATAATTTGCCTTTAAACAGAAACACATAAAACAAGGTTATGTTTTAATCAATTGACAAAATGTTTCTAGAGGTATGTAGGGAGTTAACCTCAAATTTCCCCTAAGAGCAATGGTTCTGTATTCACTAATTCAGTGTGCAAGGCAACTTTATAGAACATAACTATCATGATTAACAAGAATAGACTGTATGACATATAAATATTTCATCTGCTACTTTTATTTGAAAATTTGGCAACAAAAACTGGGTAGTGAAAAGGGTCGTACAGCAAGTTAACAAACATCAGGTCTGCAAATAGCCCCTTACATCACAATGAGTTAGAAGTGTTGTGGGGATGAGTAAGTGTGCTAAGAAAAAAGTAGGCAAAATCAGGCAAGTAGAAGAAGATCATAAGGTATCAAAGGAAAGACATAAAATTGAAGCTCTTTTACTCATATATCTTTTAGATCAGGAGGGTTTTTTTTTTCTGTATCCCCAAATTAAGTTGAAAACATGACCTCTGAAATAAATACATAAGGAGAGAAGAGGCTGAGAAAAGTTTAAAGATGCAGAATGAAATTGTCAAAGTAGGAAAATCAGGCAAGGAAACCCAAAATACAACAGAAGAATAAAGCATACATTATGGCAGGAAATGAAGAATAAAGTTTGTCACCACAGAGTAAATAATATGCGGAACAAATCTGGTTAGGTCTCCCGGAAAGCAGGACAAAAGGGGAAAAATACATTATAAGGGACTGTAGAGTCTATATAAAAGATCAGAGAAGAGAGGTGCTACCAAAGAATTACAGAGTCCCTGAAGTAAGACACAAAGACAAAGGAAAGCAATACAAATTAAAGACGTCATTTAAAAATTTTCCTTAGCTGTTAAAACATAAACGTAGAAATTGAAAAGCTTCACAGTATTCCAAGCAAAAATCAACAAAAAGAGACTTGTATCTAGACCCTTCCTAACAAAAAATGTGAATCATACACCCAAAAAATTTTATAGGCAAAGGAAGAAAAAAATGTTCAAGGATTCTGAAAAATTTACATTCAAATGTACTGTAGCTAACTGGAAAAAGGAAATAGAATTAAGAACCCAGGAAGAGAAATTCATGTTCCAAAAGACTTGTGGTAAACAGCACTGAACAAGTGAAATGCCTACACAATCCTACATTAACTGTGGCCTTCCTAAACATAAAACTGAATGCTAAGATGAAGAATTATTCTTAAAAAAGAATACATATGGTATAAAAATATTGATGTTTTAGAATAATCTAGGCCTTGATCTAAAATTATATTACATTGTATTATATTACATTACATTATATATCATTAAGTTATATCATATATTATATATATCATATATCATATAACTTATTATATATATCATTATATATATTAAGTATCATATATCATTAAGTTATATCACTAAGTTATAACATATAATAATATGTATCATTAAGTTATATCATATAATAATATATCACAGATTATACTAACAAATATAATAAAAAAAAACTGCATGGAAAGGGAAGGAAGGCAACTTGAAAGCTATGGTGTCCTCATCTTAAAGTGGCATGGATAAAACTATACTATTTTGCTCTTCTCTATGACATTAGAGAAACTTAAAGAACACTTTTGATACTTGATGGTAACTGTATTAGTCTGAGTATACAACTAGTCACTGTAGCAAAATTACAGTAGTTTAGTCACAGCACAGGTTTATTTCTTACTCATCCAAAGTAAAGTGCTAATTTTCTGTTTGAATGACTCTTATTAAGAATTGAGGCTCTTTTCAACATATGGTTCCACCATCTTGGAGACCTTTATGCCAGCCACACAGAAGAAAAGAGAGAGTATGCATGAAGAAGATCAGACTGTTCCATGGCCAGGGCTGACATTCCACTGGCCAATCACAAGGTCACAATCTTGTGATTTACCCAGTGGTAAAGTGGGGTGGGGAAGGGATAGTTGCTGGGAAATGTTGTTAGCTTTGAGCCCAACGAGGGTAGAACTGGATATTGGTGAACAATGGCCATTTTTGTCACAATAATCAATGTATACATGTTTGTCTTCAAAATGCTAGAGAATGGGGTGACTGGGTGGCTCAGTCAGTTAAGTGTCTGCCTTCGGCTTAGGTTGTGATCCCAGCGTCCTGGGATCAAGTCCCAGGTCAGGCTCCCTGCTCAGCGGGTAGTCTGCTTCTCCCTCTCCCTCTGCCCCACCCACTGCTCCCTCTCTCTCTCTCACTCATTCTCTCTCCAATAAATAAATAAAATCTTTAAAAAAATGCTAGGGAAGACAAAGATGAAGAAAGTGTTGTCCATACAGCCACAGACAGAAGATAAAGAGAATAGTATGTTTGATAATCATGTGAAAAAGCCTAGTTTAGCCTACTGGGGGGTGGGGTGAGAGGCTTTAAAGAGGGAACAGCCCAGACAGAAGTTTGCACCAACAGCCAGACATAGGAGTGAGGTCTTCCTAGACCAGCCAGCAGCCAAATTGCCAATTAACTTCAAATGCATGAGTTAGCAAGCTGATACGATAAAGAGCAGAGTTTCCCAGTGGAGCCCAATGTTCAAGCATTCTGAAAAGTTTGGGCTTGAAACCATCTTAAGGGCACCTGGGTGACTCAGTTGGTTAAGTGACTGCCTTCGGCTCAGGTCATGATCCTGGAGTCCTGGGTCCCGGGATCAAGTCCCACATCAAGCTCCCTGCTCAGTGGGGCGTCTGCTTCTCCCTCTGACCCTCCCCACTCTAGTGCATGTGCACTCACTCGCACTCTCTCTCTCAAATAAATAAATAAATAAAATCTTAAAAGAAAGAAAGCAAACTTCTTAAATCACCAACACAAAGAATTGTGAATATTAAAACCACATGTTTTGGGAAGGTTGGTTTTTTTTTCTTCAAATTTGAATTTAAATTCTAGTTAGACAACACACAGTGCAATATTGGTTTCAGGAGTAGAATTCAGTGATTCATCACTTACAAGTAATACCCAGTGCTCATCATAACAAGGACCCTCCCTAATACCCATCACCCATCTAACCCATTCCCCACCCACCTCCTTCCATCAACCCTGTTTGTTCTCTATTGTTAAGAGTCTCTTATGGTGTGTTTCCCTCTCTCTCTCTTTTTTCTTCCCCTTGGGGAGGTTTATTGTGCAAAAGTGCATAACTGGGTAACTGATACAATTGTTATATAGAATGCTGATTTCAAAGCCAGTTTCTGGAGAGTCTTCTATTGCCAAACACAATGAAATAATGGAGATTAGTTATACTCTCCTTCCTTAAATAAGTAGAAAGTCAGACAAAACAAACAAAAACCACACACACACACACACACACACACACACACACACACATTTTCAAACATTAGATACAGGCAACACAAGACCGAGGAGCAGAGGAGCAAATGAGGTAAGTCCAAGGATTATCTTGGCTTATTGCCTGGATAGTATCTAGACTATAATGCAGGGAGAGGAGACCCAAATGGAGCCTGAAAGTCTCACTATGTTAAGGAGACAGTGAGAACTCAGTAGGCCACAGAGGCTAGAATTTACAGCACAAAGTACCAGAGTAGAGAACTTCTCAGAGAGGAGAGAACTGCCCAAAGGGAGAGCTCTGGGGTTCTCCAGAGGGATCCTCTCTTATCTTCCACGAAGTATTAATCATCACAAGTGTGTGAGAAATGCCCGAGGCTGATGAGAAACCTTCCCAAGAGGATTAGAAGGAACAATCCTGGGAATTCACACAGGGCCAAGAATGGTTTGTATTTTTACCAATCAGAGTGGAAGACTAAATCACAGATGTTCAAGTAGGTAGAGAAAAGAATCAGCATGTTAAGGAGAAACACAGAGGGCATAAAAAAGACCCAAATTAAGCTTCCAAAGATGAAAAAAATCAATATCTGAGTTTAAAAATATATGATGGGATTAACAGTAAATTAGACACTGCAGAAGACTTAGAAAAATAAGGTGTCAGTGACCTGTGGTAGAACTTCAAGCTGCTTAACACACATGTACATGAAGTCCACAGAGGAGTGGGAACTTACAGTTGAAGAAACAATGGCTGAAATTTTTCAAAATTTCATGAAAGCTCAATGATTCAAGCACAAGAAACATGAAGAAAACATCACCAGGGAATATCAGATAATCAAATGGCTCAAAACCAGTGATGAAGAGAAAATTTTGAAAGCAGCCAGAGGAAAAAAGATACACTATGTACAGAGGACAAAATTGATGTGTGACAGTGGACTTCTTGTTGGAAGCAATAAAAGCCCTCACAAGCCAGAGAAGATGGCAGAACAATATTTTTAAAATACTGACAACCTCTCCCTAAACAAAACCCCTATCAACCTCGAATTTTATACCTAGCAAAATATCTTTCAAAAACACAGATGAAAGAGGTTTTTAGACATTCAAAAATCTGGATGATCTCACCAGCAGACCTACACTACAAGAAAATGAGCAGATCATCTAGAATGCATAAAATCAGAAGGAATAGAACAAGAAGAGGTAGAAGAATTAAGAGATAAATGATTAACAATTTCTTTTTTTTTTTTTTTTTCAAAGATTTTATTTATTTATTTGACAGAGAGAGACACAGTGAGAGAGGGAGCACAAGCAAGGGGGAGTGGGAGAGGGAGAAGCAGGCTTCCCGCGGAGCAGAGAGCCCGATATGGGACTCGATCCCAGGACCCTGGGACCATGACCCGAGCCGAAGGCAGTTGCTTAACAACTGAGCCACCCAGGCGCCCTGATTAACAATTTCTGTAAATAGTTTAAACTTTGTAGTTGGATGACAAAGAATATTGGATTGTGTCCTCAAAGGCCAAGTATTGCTGTTTATGAGAGTTTATCATGGTTTAACAAAAGGTCCACAAATTATTTAATACTCCTCCCCAAAAGGTGGAGTCTAATTCCCCTCCCCTTAATTGAGAACTTAGCTACTTGCTTCTAATGAATAGAATGTGGCAGAAGTGATGGTATGTAACTTCTGAAACAAGGTTTCAAAAGGCATTATGGCTTCCTCCTTGCTCTCTCTTTTGCATCAGTTACTGTGGTAGAAGCCAGCTGCCATGTCATGAAGATACACTGAAATATCACTATAGAGACATCCATGTGGCAAAAAATTGAGGGCTCCTGTTAGCAACCAGCAGGCATATGAGAGAGCCATCTTGAAAACAGGTTTTTCAGCCCCCATCTATCCCTTCATGTGATTGTCTCTTGGGTAACATATCTGTAACCTCAGGAGAGACCCTGAGTCAGAGCCACACAACTAAGCCACTCCTGAATTCTCAACACACCAAAACTGTGAAATGATAAACTGTTACTGCTTAAGCCACTATTTATGCAATCATAGCTAACAAATACAAAGTTAAAACAAACAAATCTCAAACAAAATGATATGTTAAACTTATTACAATGGCTACAACATGTCAGGGAAATGCAAACAAAAGTTTGTTGGGATCATGATATTAATATTAGTTGATATAGACTTCAAGTCTTAAATTACATATACTAAAATCCCTTTCATATCTAAACCTGGAAAGGAGATCTAACCACCACCTGAATGGCATTAGGTTCATGGTATAATTCATCATTGTCCAAGATGGAGAAATGTATATGGAGAGAAAGGGCTGGTATCTGAGTTTTCTCAGACTTAGAAGACTTATTTCCTGCTGCTACAAGGTGAAAAGAGAGATATCTACACAGAAAGCTAGGCAAATGTATACCATTTGTTACTACCAAATTGGATCGTCTTTCTTTTATAAAAATTCAAAATGAGGCAATAATTGTAATGGACTTTGATATACCTAATAATACTCTGAAAAAGTATATGAAACATAAACTGTTAGAAATATGAGAATTGACAAAAATACATTAGTGGTAAACTTTGCCCAATTCAAATGGCAATTGGAGTGAGCTATAAGTAGTTAGACTTGGACCTACTTGCTGTTCCAACAGTTTAATAAAGGAAACTTTGGCTAGCAGGTCATTAGAGAGATCTGCTGAGCCCAGGGCCAGGATTCAGTGCTCCCACATGCCCAAGGAGTGAGGCTCCTTTGCATAGATGGCTGCCTGGGCCTCAAGCTAAGTGTCTGTGAGCACTTTGGCAGCAGAGGTTTTTAGAGTTCCCCTGCCAAGCATGAAAAATTGCCTGCCTACACTGTTGTTGCATAGAGTTGTTGTTTTTTTTCCTTTTGGCAACTGTTTTGGTTAAATCCTTCTGTTTGGGTGAACTTGGCCACCTTGCTTTAAGCATCTCAGCCAATTCTTGCTTCCACACATCAACAGTGTTCTAGAAAATATTAGTAATTATATAAAGTAATATATATGTGTGTTTTTGCATCAAGGAATTAGGGGGAAAAAGGTAAAGTTATATCTAAATATGAAGATGTTCATAAAATGTTCTCAATGATGAAAAACAAGTGGTAAATCCAGGTGATGGGTAGATGATTGCTCATTGTACTAGCCTTCCAACACTTTTTATAGGTTTGAATTTTTAAAAACTAAAATGTTGGGGAGAGATGCTATATATTAAAAATAATAATAATACACAATATGAGGGGGTGTGGACAGGTAAGGGTAGAGTTTGAAGCAAGATTAACCGTGAGTTGATAAGTGTTGAAATTCTGTGGTCAGTATATAGGAATTCATCATACTACTTGTATATGTTAGAGATTTTCTAAAATTAAGCCTTCAAAGAAAAACAATTTGTAGACTGGGTAGAATATGATTCCATTTTAGTAAAAGCAAACAAAGACACAAAGAAAGCGTATACATTTAAAGGTACACATATGAATGAAGGAACCGAGGGTTGGCATGCTGTTTATCCTGTTTATCTCATAGGGATGGGTGAGGTGGCAGGGAGAGGATCAGCTTTGTCATTATATATATTTGTAATGGATTGTTTGTCTTATTACATAACATGCATGTATTATTGTTATAATAGTCAAAGCATAAAATAACCGAAAAATAGTGCCATAAAAAGAAACAGACTAAATTCTTTCAGGGATTCTGGAGATTATGTGAATATATGCAAAGGCCTAGAGCTTTGGGGATCTATAGCAAACAGAAATGAGCCAATTTAATGAAGAAGAAATCCACTCAACACCTCAAACCAAACACCTCCAGGATTCAATCTCTGGACAGACACCTTCTCAATATAAACAACATAGGTAACTTAACAAACAGTATGACAACCTTACTGACAACCTTACCTTACTGAACTGAAAGGGCTTCTCTTACACACTTTCTAAAAATAATCTATTTGCAATCCCTATCACTCATGTTCATGGACTACACACCAGTTCTTTCTGGCATCTCACAGCTTTTAACACACTAACTTCAATCCTTGACATTTTCTAAGACATTGACTCCAGAAGAGACATAAACCTGAATAGATCAATAATCATGAAAAATTGGGGAATGTTGTCAAAGAACTGTCCCAAAATAGACTGGGCTGTTTTATTGATCATTTAGACCAATCCCTTCAAGAACAGATGATGCTTCTCTCATATGAATTTCTCAAGGGCCTAAATAAAATAGGAAATCTTTCCAACACAATTTATATAGCTCTGAAAACCCTGACAGAGTTAGCACAGGAGAGAAAATTCTTGGCCATTCTCAATGATAAATGTAGGTAAGTATGAATAAGTTGAAAACAGAACTATATTTGAAGAAAAATGTAGCCAAGTAGAATTGATTTCCCCAAAAGGCAACATTAGGGACTCTAGTATATTTTTTCACATTGATAGGTTAAAGGAGACAACCCATTCATTAGTCTTAATTAAAGTGGAAAAGCCATCTTTTTGACTGTGTGTGGGCTACTGTCTGGCACCTTCATATGTTTGGAGAATCCTGAACCTTGTGAGTATTGGTGTGAGGCAGAAGATGAAATTAGTTTTCCCAGCTTTTCCTGCATCCAGGGCTTGAGTACAAGCCCTAGGATTGGTCATCCACACTAACACTGGGTTTGAATGGAAATTAACTAGGTAAACAAAGAAGTGGGGGGGGGGTGGCAGCAGTCATGCCCAGCCTCTGGGGCAGCAGGGCAGTTGTGCCAGGATGAACACAGTAGCTACAGCTGAGCCTGGAGCTAGCCCCACTCACCAGCATCCTTGTAGAGGCTATAGCTGGGCCTCCCAGTCAGCCGAGCCAGGGGCAAACCCTGCCCACCAGTGCACCCACTGCAGTTGCAGCCAGTCATTGCTGACAGCCAGGCTGAAGGCTGGCCCCACCCACTAGGGCACTCATAGCAGTCATGACCCAAGCACAACAGGGGCTGCATGCAGCTCACATAGGGGACACCTCTGAAATGCATGACTCTGGTGACCAAGGGGATTGCACTACGACCACCACAGGACACCTTCTATGTAAGGCCACTACTTTCAAGACCAGGAGACGTAGCTGACCTACCCAATGCATAATAAACATAGAGAGTTAGACAAAATGAGAAAATAGAAAAATATGATCCAAACTAAAGAACAAGACAAAACCCCAGAAAAAAAGAGCGAAATGAAACAGAGATAAGCAACCTACTTAATAAAGAGTTCAAGGAAATTGTCACTAAGATATTCACTAGACTTGAGAGAAAAGTGGATGAACTCAGTGAGAACTTCAACAAAGAGAACATATAAAAAAGAACCAGTCAGTGCTGAAGAATGCAAAACTGAAATGAAAAATAGACTAGAATGAATCAACAGTAGATTAGAGGATACAGAAAATGAACAGCAATTTGGAAGATAAGGTAGTAGAAAGCAACCAAGCTGAACAGCAAAAAGAAAAAAAATAAAACAAACAAAGATAGGTTAAAATACCCCTATAAGAATATCAAGGATAATAACATTCTCATTATATGGGTCTCAGAGGGAGAAGAGAGAGAAAGGAGCAGAAAACTTATTGGAATAAATAGCTGAAAATTTCCCTAACATGGGGAAGGAAACAGATACCCAGGTCTAGGAAGCACAGAGAGGCCCAAATAAGATGAATGCACAAAAGGTCCACACGAAGACACATAATAGTTAAAATGGCAAAAATTAAAGATAAAGAGAGAATCTCAAAGGCAGCAAAATAAAAGCAAACAGTTACATACTAGGGAAACCATTAGCTGATTTTTTAGCAGAAACTTTGCAGGTCAGAAGAGAGAAGCATGATGTATTCAAAGTGCCGAAAGAAAAAAACCTACAACAAAGAATACTTTACCTGGCAAGTTTATCATTCAGAATTGAAGGAGAGATAAAGAGTTTCCCAGAGAAACAAAAAGTTAGAGTAGTTCATTACACTAAAATGTCCTTATAAGAAATGTTAAAAGGACTTCTTTAAATTGAAAAGAAAAGGCCATAACTAGGAATAAGAAAATTATGAAAGGAAAAAATTCACTAGTAAAAGCAAATATACAGTAAAGGCAGCAGATCAATAACTTATAAAACTAGCATGAAGGCTAAAAGATGAAAGTGGTAAAATCAATTATATCTACAAAAATTAGTCAAGGGAATCACAAAATAAAAAGATGTAAAATATGACTTTACATATACATAAAATGTGGAGGAGGGAGTAAAAATGTGCTTTTAGAATGTGTTCAAAGTTAAACAACCATCAACTTAATATAGAATGCTATATACATAGGATATTATATATGAACCTTACGGTAACCACAGATGAAAAACCTATCATAGATATACAAAAAATAAAGAAATTCAAGCATAACACTAAAGAGAGTCATCAAATCACAAGGGAAGAGAATAGGAGAATAAGAAAGGAGCAGCAAAGAACTACAAAAACAACCAGGAAACAATAAACAAAATGGCAATAGCTACCTGCCTATCAATAGTTACTTTAAATGTAAATTGACTAAATGTTCCAATTAAAAGACATAGGGTGACTGAATGGATTTAAAAAAAAAACAAAAACAAGGCCCATCTATACACTGCCTACAAGAGACTCACTTCAAACCTAAAGACATATAGACTGAAAGCGAACAGATAGAAAAAGATATTCCATGCAAATGGAAGTGGAAAAAAAAAAAAAGCTAGGGTAGCAATACTTAGACAAAATAGACTTTAAGACAAAGACTGAAGCAAGAGACAAAGGGCACTACATAATGATAAAGGGACCAATCCAACAAGAGGATATAATAATTGTAAATAACTATAGCCCACATAGGAACACCTAAATACATAAAACAAATATTAACAGACATAAAGGGAGAAATTGATAGTAATACAATAATAGTGAAGGACTTTAACACCTCTTTTACATCAATAGATCATCCCAACAAAATCAATAAGGAAACAGTGGCTTTGAACAACACATTAGACCAAATAGACTAAATAGATATATATAGACGATTCCATCCAAAAACAGCAGAATACACATTCTTTTCAAGTGCACATGGAATTTTTCCAAGGCAGATTACATGTTGAGGTACAAAACAAGTCTCAGTAAATTTAAGAAGATTGAAATCATATCATGCATCTTTTTCTGACCATAGCGGTATGATACTAGAAATCAATTGCAAGAAAAAAACAGGAAAAGTCATAAACATATAGAAGCTACCCAACATACTATTACACAACAAATAAGTCAATTAAAAACAAAATCAAAGAGGAAATAAAAAATACATGGAGATAACTGTAATGATAAAAATAAACTCAAAATGGATTAAAGACCTAAATGTGAGTTATAAAACCATAAAATTTCTAGAAAAAAACATAAGCAGTAAGCTCTTAGAGATCAACTTTAACAATATTTTTCTGGATAAATCTTCCCAGGCAAGGGAAACAAAAGCAAAAATAAACAACTGGGACTATAGCAAACTAAAAAACTTTTGCACATAATTATTTTCTAAATTAGATGGTCTTTAAGCCTAGACTCAAGAATATTGTTCATCAATGACTATTTATTTCTATCTTGTATAATTCTCTTCTCTGCCAGTCAGCTGGATTATAAACTCCTGATACCACTTCTTATGATCACCACCACCAAGTACTCTTGAGCTGATACCATATACAGTACATGATCTAGTGGAGATGTTTCACTATTTAACAATAAGCATCTTGTATACTAATATTTGCGTAACTGAATAAATGCATGTTGAACAAATGGTTCTTTCACCCACTTTTGTATGTAAAACTAAAATTATCTTAATTCATTTCAATTATGGTTTTATGAACTTGGACATCTTTCTGTTTACTCTTAAAGTGCTGCATATATATATAAACTTTTAGGCAGTGAAGGAAAACATCAACAAAATAAAAAGGCAACCCACAGAAATGAAACAAGATATTTGCAAATGATGTATCTGTTAAGAGGTTAATATCAAAATATACAAAGAACTCATACAACTCCACACACACACACACAAAAAAACCCCCAAATAATCCAATTTAAAAAATGGGCAGATGATCTGAATAGAAATTTTTCCGATGAAGACATACACAGGGCCAAAAGACACATGAAAAGATGTTCAACATCACTAATCACCCAGAAAATGCAAATAAAACTATAATGAGATATTACCCCACACCAGTCAGAATGGCTAGTATCAAAAAGACAAGAAATAGCAGGTGTTGATAAAGATGTGGAGAAAAAGGAACACTTGTGTACTGTTGGTGAGATTGTAAATTGGTAGAGCCAATGTGGGAAAAAATATGGAGGTCCTTCAACAAATTAAAAATAGAAATATTGTACAACCCAGTAATTGCACTTATGGGTATCTATCCAGAAAAACCAAAACACTAATTTGAAAAGACATATGCACCCCTATGTTTATTGCAACATATTTATAATAGCCAAGATACAGAAGCAACCCTAGCGTTCATCAACAGATGAGTGAATAAAGAAGATGTAGTATATATACACAATTGAATATTACTCAGCCATAAAAATAACGAAATTTTGCCATTTGTGACATGAACAGATCTAGACAGTATTATGCCAAGTGAAACAACAAAGTGACAGTTAAAGACAAATATATGATTTCACTTACATGTAGAATCTAAAAAGAAATAAATAAAATAAATAAACAAACAAAAACAGGAACAGATTCATACAGAGAACAAACTGGTAGCTGCCAGAGGGGAATGGGCTTGGGTGGGACAGGCAAAAGGAGATTAAAAGCTACAAATTTCTAGTTATAAATTGTCACATGGATGAAAAGTACAACATAGGGAATATAGTCAGTAATACTGTAAAAAATTTGTATGGTGACAGAAAGTAACTACACTTATTGTGGTGAGCATTTTGTAATATAGATAATTGTCAAATCACTATGTTGTACACCTGAAATTAATATATTATATGTCAACTATACTTCTAATTAAAGATAAATAAAATAATTTCACTGAATAAATGTACAGACATATCCTGTTCCTGCATGCAAAAAGTTAATATTATAAACATGTCACTTCTTCCTAAACTAATTTATATTTTCAATTGTACTCAGAACATAAGTCTAATGAGGTTTTTTTAGAAAGTTTGACAAAATTATTTTAAAGTTCATACCTGTGAATTTATAAGAAGAGACAAGAGAATTGTCTACAATTACTACATTGAACCCACCTCACTTTGTGAGCTATCAAACCATCTTGTAAAGTGAGGAAAAGGAAAGCAAGGTGGGATTGTTGCAGGAATAAACAGAAAAATAATGGAATAGAAAAGGAAGTCCAGAAACAGAGTCAAGTGCGTATAAGAATGTGACAATTAAAAAGTAGTAAAAAAAGGGTTTCTACTTCTAGACCAATATATCAAATTTCGACATTTGTTAAATGCAGCTAAAGCCCATGCTTATATGAAATTTATAGCCTTAAATGCACGTATTAGAAAAGAAGACTGAAAAACAATCATGTAAGTATTCATCTAAAGAAATTAGTAAAAGAGCAACCAGTTACCCAAAGACAGAAAAAAAATGAACTAATATAGCTAATGTAAATATAGCTAAACGTAAAACCAATGACATAATAATATTAACAATAACAATAAAATGGGGAGGTCAATAATTCCAAAAAGTTGATTCTTTGTAAATACTACTAAAATTGATAAACCCCTGGGAGGCCGATCAAAAACCAAAAAAAACAATGTTATTCATTCATCTCAGGCATGAAAAACAGACTTTGTTATTTATCTTGCAAATATTAAAATTATAAAAAGGGAATATCATAAAGAGATCACTGTGCAATTTATATCATAAAGTCAGACAAACTTTGTTATTGTAACCTGATAAAAAATAAAATCTTAGTATATGTAGTAATATATAGAAAAGAAAATACATCACTAACGTGGGATCCTGGGAAAGTAAGGCTGATTTAACGTTAAAAACTTCAAAACCATTGTAGCGATTTATTTATTTATTTATTTTGAAGATTTTTATTTATTTATTTAACAGAGATAGAGAGAGAGCACAGGTAGGAAGAGCGGCAGACGGGGAGAGGGAGAAGCAGGCTCTCCGCTGAGCAGGGAGGCCGATGCGGGGCTCGATTCCAGGACCCAGGAATCATGACCTGAGCCGAAGGCAACTGCTTAACTGACTGAGCCACCCAGGCGCCCCCATTATAGCGATTTAAATATAAATGACCAAATTAACAAAGAAAGAAAAATTTATATAAAAATCTCAGTGAAAGTGAAGAAATTATTTGGTAAAATTTATCAATTTATTGGAAAAATAAAATAGCAAATTAGAGACGAGAATTAACTTTTTAACCTAACGTATCTGCAAAAACCTATAGCAGATCTCTGAATGGTAAAATGTAAAATGTTGGAAGCTTTCTGAGAGTGGGAACCAGATAAAGATTTCTACCTACTTCTGTTCAGTATTGTACTAGAGACCCTAGATAGTGTAATAAGACAAGAGTAAGAAATAAAAGGTAGAGGATTAAAAAGGCAGAAGTAAAATTCTTGCTGTTCTCAAAGGATAAGATTATGTATATAATTAGCTAAAAGAATTACTGATAAACCATTATAACTAATAAATGAACTAGCAAGGTCTACAAAACCAGTTTTAAAAAAATCTATTGTATTTCTATATACCAGCAACAAGCAATTAGAAATTGAAAAACAGTTTAAATATACCATTTAAAAAAGATACTGAAACATCTGATACATGGCAATAAGCATAACAAAAGATAATTAAAAGTTCTTCACAGAACCCAAGACACTATTGGAGGGGAAACAGAGACTTAAAAAGGAAGAATATACACATTCAATATGGTAAAAATTTCAGTGTACCCTAAAATTGATGTAAGTATCAATGCAACCTCAATAAAAATTCAAGCATTTTGAGAAGAAAAAATTAAGGGGATTCTGTGAAGAAAGAGACTTTCCACTATTGGATATCAGGACTTATAAAACTACAGTAATTAAGAGTGTGGGAATGATCTAAGGATTGACCAATGGACAAATTTTACCTAAGAGTCTAGAAACAAATTCACATATCTATGGGCACTTAATAACATAGATGACACTGAAAAATACTGCAAAAAGTATATCTGTTTAGTAAAATGTTCCTTGGTCAGTTGGATGTCTATTTGGAATGGAGTGAAGTTTGACCCTTTCCTTACACCATGGACAACTATCAATTCCTGATGGATATATCTAAATGTGCAGCTTCCACAGAAGATAACACAGAAGAATATCTTCATAATGAGAAGCGGGGTGGGGAGGAAAAGATTTCTTTAAAGGGATGCAAAAAAGCATCAACCATGAGGGAAAAAATATAATTACAAGGGTGTAGAGGGTTGAATGGTATTCCTCCACATTCATGTCACCTGGAACCTGTGAATATTACCTTGTATGGCAAAAGATGTGATTGAATTGAAGACCTCAGGATTGGATCATGTTGGGTTATGTGGGCCCCAGATCCAATGATGGAGTGTCCTTTGGGAGATAGAGAAGGAGAGAAACAGACACAGCGGCACAGAGGAGACCATGATGTGAAGACAGAGACACAATGACAAAAAGAATAATGTGAAGATGGAGTTAGCTATTGAGGTGATGTGTCTACAAGTTTAAGAATGCCAAGGAACACGTGGAGTCACCAGAAGCTAGGAAAGAGGCATGGAATGGATTTGCCTTCAGAACCTCCAGAAGGACCCCCCTTGTCTACACTTTGATTTTGGACTTTTGGCCTCCAGAATTGACTGAAAACAGCTGGGGGTGTCCCAGCTGTTGGAAATGTTCTAATTCCTTGAACTGTTGAGGTGTGTTCATCAATGTGTTTACTTTGTGATAATTTATCCAGCTGTATCTTTATGATTTATGCAGCTTTATATGTATTATACCTTAATAGAAAATGATAAAGAAAGTAGAAAAGCAATTTGTCAATAGATTAAGTTATAACATTTGGTTAAGTTCTGGAGGAAAAGGTTAGACACTATTTCACACCATATAGTAAAATAAATTCCAATGAGTTAAATAATAAAAAGTAAAAGTGGGATAATACAAGGTCTAAGAAGAAAATATAGAAGAATACATAACATTGAAGGAACAGGATGAGAAGTGGAAGGTGCTTTGACAGGTGATCCATAAATATACAACACTACAAAAAAAAATCTGTAGAAGTGTATACAAATTTTAATGACTATATAAAAAACATACGAACATAAATGATAAACTGGGAAAATATTTATAATCTATAAGATTGTTCAAGAATTAATATAATCACTAATGATATATCTAAAGGAATTTTTTTCTTTTTAAGATAAGAGACTCATGCAGATGAATGACAATTCAAGAATCCACTGGGGAGAGGGTTTTCATGTAAAGTGAATTTCCAGAGGCAGTTAGTATTACCTTCTATAAATAAGATAGAACTATTCAAAATATATGAAATAAGACACATTAAATTATGAAACTATCACATTTTCATTTGTTCTTCAATATTGCCAAAACTCATAGCCTTTTATTCAAAATAGGAAGTAAGCCCTACCTTTATGAAGTAGAGCAATTTCTCTCTAGCAAACACAGTAGTCATGGGCAGTATATGATTGGAGAAGACAAGAGACCAGGTCCTGGGGCTGCTCTGGTTCTCCTCTGATGGTGCTCCTCCCTGAAGGGCAGGCAAGGTCCGTGGACCAAGGTATTGTGTCTATGTAGTGCCCAACTGGTGCCCATTTGAAGCCCACCTCTTGCCTATAAGACCCTGCAGAGCCTCCCTCCGGGCCCAAGTGGCCTCTTCCCAGAGTCCTTCCTCCCTCAACTAGGCCTGTGGCAGGTGTGTGCAACCTGTAAGCCAGAAGGGAGGTCAAAGGTGGACGTCTTGGTGGTTTCACAAAACTTGAACCTCCATGAGAGGCCCCTTTAGAATGTGGGATGAAGATTGAGGTGGGAGGAACAGGACGGCAGGCTGAGAGTGGTGCCAGGCCCAGCCCTCCCAGCACCCACCCCGTTCTGGCTCAGAACTTCTCAAGAATTTGGATTCCAGTCTGGCTTTCCAGATATTAGGGAGGCATATTCGTTCATCGGGAAGATGAAACATATTTCACATAAGAGTTGGTTTGACTTATAAATTTTAAAATGTTTAGACACAGATATGTGCGTCCATGTTTAAAGTCTGCCCTGCTCCTCCTCACGTATTTCAGGGGGCAGATAGCTCCCAAAAGCCCAGGTGGCAGAATGAGCTGCAGGCTAGAAGAGGGAATGCCTCAATCATTGTCAGAAGAGAGAATGAAATGGCCCTGGGTAAGTCGGGAAACTTGTAGATGTCATGATAGAAGTTTAGAGAGGTCCTACCTGGCAGATACTTTTCCTTTAATTAAAGTAAGAGTTGAGAACTTTACCTGTGAATGAAGAAAGTGTGTTGGATAAGGAATTTGAGGAGTGATGATGTTTTGAATTGTGTTAAGAAGAAAGCATACCTAAGGAGATAGTTTTCTCACCTTCATCTTCCCTTAAAATGCTATAAATATTTTTTCCATATCATACCTAATCTTCCTATATAAGCAATTTCGAACTTCTGCAGAGTAGCCCATTTTAAGAATATATCATATTATAGGGGTGCCTGGGTGGCTCAGTCAGTTGACTCTTGGTTTCAGCTCAGGTCATGATCTCAGAGTCCTGGGATCCAGCCCCATGTCAGGCTGGGTGTCCAGTGAGGAGTCTGCTTGAGGATCCTCTCTCCCCCATTTTCTCTCTCTCTCTAAAACAAATAAATAAATCTGTTTAAAAAATAATCTATCATATTATATTTAACAAATAATTATTTTGGATTTTTAAGTTGTTTATAATTTCTTTAATTACAAAAAATATTCCATTAAGCATCTCCAGGAATACATATTTAAATATACCTTAGATATATTTCTAGGATAAATGGAAATTTTGGGTCAAACAATAAGGTTTTGAAAGCATTGCCAATTTGCCTTCTACAAAGTTTGGACCAACTTATCCTCCTATTTTATACAATAAGAGAGTGCCAGTTTATCATCATTGTCACCATCACCCAAATCAGATATTTTTCTTTTTATTTTATTAGTAGCATTGACACATTTCTTAGGCAAAAAATGACCCATCATTATTGTTCTTAAATTCGTTCATCTTAGAATACTATTAAGGTGGGACATTATTTCGTGTTCCTCAGTGACTTGCAGTTCTTTCTTAACTAGATAGTTCTTTTTTTTTTCTTAATGGATTGTTCCTTTTTCTCATTAATTTGTAATTACTCTTTAAATATAATGGATTTCTCCATCGTATGGGTGACAAAAAATTTGCTTAGTTTTTCTTACCATTTATATTTTATATTTATTCTCAACTTATAAAATTCAGGTTGCAAGATGAAATTGGAGGGAACAAGAAGGCTCTTTGAGACTTTTTTCAAAAAGGTGTCCAAGAACATAAAACTATTTTTTCCTAGATTTTAGAAAATTATGCTTTTCGGGGAAAAAAAAGGCATAAATTCCAAAATTAATCTGTGCATTCATATTTCCAATTATAAGAATGCTATTTAAGGCACATTGCTTGTCTTATCCATCTGACTAAGGCAAATGTTGAATGTAAGTCACTTCTGGGGGCCAAAGAAAAAGAAGAGAACAGCCCCCCAGTGAGGCTCTGCCAGGACTTGGGCAGTACTTTCTCCCGACATTCCTTAGGAGAGAAAGTGTTCCTCAGCATGCATAGAAACAATTCTGTGTCAGATGGGCTTTATCCAAGAGGAAGCTCTGAAATCCAGCTGGTGTTGAGGCATGGCCAGAAAAGATGTCACATGTATATTCTCCCAAATCTCTCTGACCATATATAGCCCCGTCTTTTCCTACATCGTGTGTGTATGTTTGTATGTGTGTGTGTATATGTGTAGAGAACATGGCATTCAGTCTATTTTGTAGTCTCTAGCTAGAGAGGAAAGGGATAGAGTTTGATATGAGAAAAAAAGGGGACTGAGAGAGGGTACTTTGTAGGGAGTGCTATTTTAATTCTATAGTGACATTTTCTTTTTTTTCTTTTTAAAGATTTTATTTTATTTATTTGACAGAGAGAGACACAGAGAGAGAGGGAACACAAGCAGGGGGAGTGGGAGAGGGAGAAACGGGCTTCCCGCAGAGCAGGGAGCCTGATGTGGGACTCGATCCCAGGACCCTGGGATCATGACCTGAGCCGAAGGCAGACGCTTAACGACTGAGCCACCCAGGCGCCCTATAGTGACATTTTCAAAATAACCCCTATCCAACACCTCGTTGGCATTCAGTGACATTATGCTGCTTTACTTTCTCCTTTCTGGCAATGAGGAGACTCTTGGGTCCAGATATGATAATCATATGAAAATAAAAATGAATAACCAACATTGAACCCTTTTTGTGGTAGGTAGACACTGTTCCAAGTGTATTTGTTCATTCAGTCCTCATAATAAACTTATGAAAAAGACATTATTATTATTTGCATTTGCATTTTTTTATTATTTGCATTTTCAAATGAGAGAAACTAAGACAAAAAGGCTGAAAAATGTATCTAAATACACAAGAGCCCCTCCTGCTGGAAATGATCAGGAAAAGAAGAAATTGAGCTTCTGAGTTCCATGAGAGGATGAGGCAGAACAGGTGTCTTTACCTTGGGATAAGGAAACCTTGACTTTAGAAGAATATTCTTGCTTCTTTGTGAAAGCGTTGTCAGTATATGCTTAGGGGCTACATCTCTGGGACTACTGGGGGACAACAATCACTCACAAGAGTAGGGAAGTGTTAGAGAAAAGCAAATTTTACTATTTATACTTTGTATAGCTGATAACAAAAGTGACTTCCATGGAATAGCAGCCCTTTCCTGCTGGACTGAGGGTTTGTGTGGGTAAGTTTGGGAGTAGGAATTGAAGGAAAGTTGAACTTCAGTTCTCCATAACAGTGAGGACAAAAACTTTTTTGGATTTCAAGGCAATCTGGGTGGGAGGAAGTGAGCAACACTGGAAAGAAAAGAGTCAGTGAGATGGGGTGGCAGGGTGACCCAAAAGAATTTTAATAAGATTGTTAAATGCAGAGTCAGGAAATGTTTGTAATGCCACCTACCGTCCCCACAACCTACCTCCAAACATCCAGAAATACTTTTATGCGTAGTTTTTTTTTTTTCTTTTTATCCCCCCTCTTTTGACAGGGGTATCCGAAGAAAGCATCACATCTGTCTCAACACATTGCATTACGAGAAAACACTGAGGAAGTTGTCCATGGGCAGAAGTGACTGTGAGACTATGAGCACACTGGGAATTTGAAGATCTTAGTAGGCTCTGAACTTCCTCAGAGTATGGAACGGAAGTTTGAGCCAATCATGAAGATACCAATAACACCAGTGTAGGGAGGTCCCTGGTGATATCTAGGTTACAAAAGCGTTGGACATTTGGGTGAAGATCTGGTCAGTGAAAAAGGATGTCTTTTTTGGTGTATGCTCTTTGAAATAAAGCAAAACAAATTTTAACTATTTTTGTAGGTACATGGGGTTGACATCCTGGCTAGGTTTTCTTGATTTCTTTGGAATCATTTAACAAACTGTCTACCTGCCGTACACCATGAAAGCCAGAGGTCTACAAGACAGGGTTTTGGGAAACCCTTAGGTCTTTCAGCTGCAGGGAAGACACTGCTGAAAATCAGGCCAGGGATCCTATTGGAAGAGAGTGCTGCTGAAGGATTCATTTTCAACAGCATGTCTGCTGATGAATACGATGTCCTCTAAACACCTTACATTTTCACAGGTTTGGTTCCTTTGTCCAACTGAGCATCTTCCTGATCCACACACATTCCTACCACCACTAGTTGTAACACATCTTAGCAGATTCCAGGAGACTGAATGCACATCCTTGATAGATCATCTATGTCAAAGTGAGGTCTCTGATAAGAATGGGACCCTGAGATATGGGAATGGGACATTTGGTTGACTTCCTGGAATATTCCAAGACTGCAGCTCTCTCTCCCTTGATAGAGGAGAGAAGGCTTCCCTTGCCCTAGACCTCATAGAGGTTCACTTAAGGCAGAAACCTTACACGATGATGCTTTTCCTTCATCTCCTGTCATTATTTCCATCCTGATAAATTAGAGTTAGGTACTGCTGATTACTATCGGTCTTCCAGGAGGAAATAGGTTTTACACTGAAAGAATTGCAGGACCTGGCTAATGTATACCAGCAAGATATGAAATTTTGCAGTTAAGACCTAAGAAGGAAAAAAAAAAGAAAAAAAGAAAAAAAAACAGGGAATATTTGTCCTATAGAGGAAAATGTGAGGTAATGCAAAGATGTTTTAATATGTTAATCTATTACAATATATGGGGTATAAAATGTCTCACTTTAGGGGCGCCTGGGTGGCTCAGTCATTAAGCGTCTGCCTTCAGCTCAGGTTGTGATCCCAGGGTCTTGGGATCGAGTCCCACATCGGGCTCCCTGCTCCGTGGGAAGCCTGCTTCTCCCTCTCCCACTCCCCCTGCTTGTGTTCCCTCTCTCTCTGTCTCTCTCTCTCTCAAAAAATAAATAAAATCTTAAAAAAAAATGCCTCACTTTAGATGTTCTGAATGTTTACTTTGTAACCTTGTCCATTTTTACAAATATTTCATGGCTGATTAAACTAAACATATGTTTGATTTTTAGAACTATTGATAATATATCAACTAATTGAAATTTTTCACCATTATTTCATCATTATTCTAACCATATGTACTTCAAATTTCTCTGCATTGCCTCCTACCTTGTCTGGTGTCATATGGTGTCAATCATCTAGATCCCACAGGATAGAGCTTATGACACATTGTCCAGGAATGTATTTCTGAGCCCTCATATCAAGAATGCAGTTGTTAGACTCCTGCTCAGGTTTTGGCCAATGTGACCTTGTCTCTTTTGTTTCTCATACCACCGCCACTTTTGGGCCCAAATTCTCTTTCTCTGTATTCATACCCTTTAACATTGTGAACTCACAGTTACTCCCATCAAGAAGTGGAGTCTATTTCTGCATCTCTTGAATCTGGGCTGGCCTCATGACAGGCTACGGCCAATGGAATATGGTGGAAATGACAGTGTGCCAATTCTGAGCCTAGATCTTGGAGGCCTTGCAGACTCCTCCCCCACCCCCCAAGCCTGGACTGTTTGCTGAAGGATGAGTGATCATATGGAAGAGAGCCAAGCTGTCCTGGATGAGGTTGTCCTAGATCAGCCAGCTCCCAGGAAACCTGCCAACTGCCCACATGGATGAGCCCAGCTGAGATCAGCTTAGTCTGGCACAGATCAGCAATTTATAGCTAATCTACAGACTGATGAGAAATAATGCATGGTTGTTGTTCTAATCAACTAGATTTTGGGATGGTTTGTTATGCAGCAAAAACTAACTGATGCAGCTACATTTAAACACATGAACTATTTAAAGATTCATAAACAAGTGACAAATTGCATTTCAGATATGTTGGAATAATTTACTTTCTCACTAGGAGAAGTGCACTGCATCCTAACTAGTAATTTTTTAAATGTATATTTGGGGGGGGCAACTTAATTAGTGCTAATGTTCTCTCAATTTAATTTGCACTTATTTGATTCACAGGGCTATTTAAAAGTTTTTAATGCTTTCATTGTTAATTTTAAATCATCAATTAAAATTTTTGAGTGTACTTTGTTCTACCTTTCTTTTGTATAAATTGGTTTTTAAAAATCTCTTTGAAAAATATCTAACTTTTGTTCAGATGCTTTCAAACTCAGTATATGCACTGCAGCATGTTGAAATTCCCAAATGGATTTATATAAAAAATATTACTGATGCAACAAGCCATCATGCTCAACGCTATGAACTTCACATTTGTTATCCCACTTCATCCTTAACAATTTTTAAGGTAAATAATATTAATAAGTCAATTTCATAAATAAGAAAATTGAATTTAAGTTTTTAACAACATAAAGCAATGGTAGAACCATGTTTTCAAACCCAGTCATTGATATGAGTCCATATTCTTTACCACTATCCTCTACTTCTTTTTCTAAATGAAGGCTTTGCACTTCTAAGAAAGGGGAACACAGCAATATTTGTTTCTCTCTATATATATTTTTGTTTGGCTGTGTTTCAATGCCTAAGCCATACTTTGATTAGTGAAAAAATCCTTCTGGAGTGTGATAAATTGTTGATAAACATTCATAGTTCATAATAGCCTGTCACACTTCTTTGTCTTATGCTCCTTAATAAGTATTATGATGGAAAGGTGGTTGAGGGCAAATTAGCCAGCAGCCATCCTATCCTGACTATTCTGTTATCAATACATCTTCATAATCTAAAATTATTACAAACTTAAAAGCACACTGTAAATTTTCCTTTACTATACATTTAAATGACAAATCTTGTTGTTTTATTTCCTGGCTTTAAAAAGCATTATGGTTCTCTGTTACTTACAGAATTAAGTCTAAAATCTAGAGCAGGGCATATTCAGCTCACCACAATCTATCCCAAAACTTTCTATCCGGTTATCCTTGATCACCTCTTTTTTTGCTCCATTTAAATTGAACTCTTCACCATTTCCAGGTACATTCTATTCCTTTAGTATTTCTGCACTTCCATATGCACTGTTATTTTTTCTTAAGATGTATTTCCCCTTTTGGCCATTCAACAAAGTCCTATTCTTCCTTTAAAGCCCTATTAGTGGAGGCTTCTCTAGCTTCCTGGCCATAAATAGCATGCTCAGTCCCATCACACTTACAACACATCTCTGCCCTAGGACTTACATCATCTTGTATTTATGCATTTAACTTGATCACAGGTATATATGCTTTTTAAGTATTATTCATTCTTACATTGAAGCTCAACAAATAATTATTGAGTTAATAATTTTAAAATATATGTAAGAAATAGAAAAGATAGTGAGATAACACTAAAAAGCAAACAAATTGAAAAAGAAGAAATAAAATTTTCTCTATTCACAGACACCATAATTGTTTATATTGAAAATTCCAAGTAATTTACACAAAAGCTCCTAGAATTAATAAATGAATTTAGCAAGATCACAGGATAAAAGATAAATATACCAAAAAAAAAAAAAAAAAAGCTTCATTTTTTTTTTTCCATTCTAGCAATGACTAAGTCTGTATTAATCATGTTTTAAAATTTTCTGTATTTTACTATGTTTTGACATTTTAGGGGCCTTCCTGCCTGGGGAGTGAACAACCTTCCCGTGAATACACCTTTCACATACAAGCCAGCTAATTCTGACTCCTAACTATCTCCTTCATCTAACTGTCACACACCAAGACAGTATTTCCTCAGGGCCACGTAGAGAACAACTTGGGACCACCTCTCTAGCCCAGAGCCCACTAAAATTATTCGAACTATCCAATTCTAAGCTTGTTCAAACTTGCCTATCCTGCTCCCCTGATTCCTGCCTGCAGAGAACAATATATAGGCTCCGGGCTGTGGTCTCCCCTTGCCCTTTCTGCCTCCTGACCCATCCAGGTACTTTACCATGTGGCCCTGCATGGCATGTCCTGCTTCCTGTTTCTAGAAACCTGTAAACTTCCTCCTTCTTGGCAATAATTTCTGTACCTGCACGTCTGCCTGTCCATAACGGATTAAAACTGAATCTCAGGTACATTTTAATACAAAGTGAAATTCAAAATTAAAATTAATACCTTTTACAGTAAGACCCAAAAATGTAATGCTTAGATATATACCTAAGAAAACATGTGTACGATCTGTATGCTAAAAACCTCAAACACCGATGAAATCAATTAAAGAAACACAAAGGTACCCTAAGTGTATGGACTGGAACACTGAAAGAAATTGGAAGGTTGTTAAAATGTCAGTTCTTCTGAAGTTGATATATAAATTTAACACAATTGAAATCAAAACCCTGGTAGGAATTTCTTGTAGGTATTGATAAATTGATTCTAAAATTTATATGTAAAAGCAAATAAGTGAGAATAGACAAAACGATTTTGAAAAAAAACAAGTTTGGAGGACTCTACCTGATTTCAAGACTTAAGATTAATCTATGTAATTAAGATAGTGTAATATTAGCAAAAAGATTGACAAACAGACCAGTGGTACAGAACAAAGAATCCAGAAAGAGACCCTTATCAATATTTATTTCTGAAAATTTACAAAAGCAATTCCATTAAGAAAAGGTAGTCTTTCCAATATATAGTGTTGGAATAATTTAACATCCATGTGCAAAAACAGACAGGCAAACAGACCCTATGACTTATACTTCACATCTAAAATATAATGATAATTCCAAGTGGACCAAAGACCTAAGTGTAAAATGTAAAAGTTGTAAAAAAAAAAAAAAATCAACCAACCAAAATACAACAAAAATGTAACCTTAGGTTAGTCATATGACTCATAAAAGAAAGTTGGTAAGTTAAACTCCTTCAACCTTTTGAAACTTTGCTCTGTGGAAGAAACTAAGAGAATGCAAAGACAAGCCACAGACTGGGAGGAAATATTGACAAATCACATTTCTGACAAAGAACTTGTATCTAAATATTTTTTTGTTTTGTTTTATTTATTTATTCATGAGAGTCAGAGAGAGAGATAGAGAGAGGCAGCAGCAGAAGGAGAAGCAGGCTTCCTGCCTAGCGGGGAGCCCGATGCAGGACTCGATCCCAGGACCCTGGGATCGTGACCTGAGCCGAAGGCAGACGCTTAACCATCTGAGCCACCCAGGCGTCCCAAGAACTTGTATCTAGAACACATAAAGAACTCTAAAACTCAACAGGAAAGAAACAACCCATTTAAAAATGGGCACAAGTTTTGAACAGACTCTTCACTAAAAATGGAAAATAAGAACATGAGAAAAAGCTCACCCTCAGTAATTAATAGGAAAATTCAACTTAAAACCATAATAAGACACTGCTACACACCTACGCATTTGTCTGCATTTTAATCAGACTGAAATTTTCTTGAATATACCATACACCACTCTGCCTATCTTAATCTAGGGTCATTTTCCTTCACTCCCTTCACCTGCCAATTCCTACTGATCCTTTAAGACTCAATCAATTTAGGCACCATTAATTCTAAGAAGTTTGTCCTTTGACCCCACCCTCGCTCCTCACAACTGGGTCTGAATTTGTGGCCCTTGTAATATGTGATGATGGGCCCTCCGTTTTACCTATCACCTCATCTGTCAAATATAGAGTGCTCACTTCTTTAATTAGAGGTTTTAGTACTCTTAACTCTGATCTCCATGAAGTCAGACTCTGTCTTCTTCAAGGTTATATCCCCAGAAATTAGCACATTAACAAATATTGTTGAATGAGTAGATAAATTCATGTTTAAAAAGTCCTATGCTCTTTCATGTAACCTCAGTCTCTGTTTGACCCACCCTTGATCCCAAACGCCCTAAGGTTTTCGTAGCTGCCAAGATAGTCACTGCCATTCCCTAGTCATTTGCTAATTAAAATCCTTTTTCCTTCATAAGAGGAAGACCTGGTTTCTCTAGGTAGCTTGTTCAGCTGACCAAAATTGGACACCCTGGCCTCTGAATTACTATCCTTAGCCTTAGGTGTCCTCAGATGATAATTTTGTATCATGGCTACAATTGGTCTTATGGAGACGATGTCAGACATGACACCATGAACACAGTTTCAGCTGCTTGGTATTTCGCTATAAGACATTCACTTCTGACATTATGATGGAGGTCTGTTCCTAAAGGTGACCCCTTGGTTAGTTCAAGCCACTAGATTTCTCAGCATTGTAAGTGCCACTTACAAAGGATGCTGTTTGCTTGTCTTTATCTGCATATGGCCTGAGATGAGCATGCATGCCAGTCCCTCCCTGAGTTACAAAAGTTGGAAACACAAGGTTACATCACAATCGTGATAACACCCAGTGTTTGAATATGCTTCTCAAGATGCCTCATCATCTTACGCCCTTACGTAAGATTAGTATTGTTGGGGGCACTGGGACTGTGACTTGATTTTATGGTACTTATAACACTGTTTGGAGTGCATTAGAAGCTTCATAAATGTGATCCACTAATGGATGGCTTTAAAATGTATGACTAGTCTTTTTATTTCTCCACCGAATATGCCTCGCTTTAAGGTTCAGGTAGCCAAAGTCAATTAATTCTAGATTTGAGGTCTTCTGCTGGCCATGAGACCTTAAAGCAATTATAGAACTCATTCGTCTTGGTTTTCTTCTCCGTAAAACAGGATGATGTTACCCAGGCTGCAGTGGGGACTGTGAGGAATAAACACGACAATGTGAGCGTGGAGAACACAGAGGACAGTAAGTGTGAGTGTGAGTGGGTGTGAGCTGCTATTGACCCCAACAGGGAGAAGCTGCTTTATAACGAGTTTATCTACTCAACATGTTAAAATGTGGAAGTTTGTATACTTCTGCTTTCTTATCTTTTGCCTTTAGTATAAAAAAAGGAAACTCTCCAGAGGAAAATAAAGCACGGTTCAGGATTGTTGCTTCAATAACCTTATGAAAGATGTTGACTTGTCCAAGTTATCTCCATGACAGAGAGAACAGAAAGAAGTATCTCTGAGCCAGGTTGAGTCTGCATCACTGAAAATAAAGAGGTGAACATCTTGACAATTAATTGAAGTACAGAATTTTCGTTATTGTGGTTTGGTGATACTGTGCTAATTTAGAAACCGTGGATGCTGGTTTATGGCAGAGTTTTTGTTTTTGTTCAAGTCTCTAGTCGCACACTTCACATGGTTGATGTTGCTATTTACTGCTGGAGCCTGCTTTTAGTCTATTCTTGGAGGGTCTTCTTCACATGGGAGGTGATACTGATCGGAGTGCAAAATCTGGAGAAACGTGTGGCCAATTTTCTGTGTGGATCCTTAGCTGAGGTTTGAAAAGGTATAGCTTTGAGCTCATCCGACTAGGACATCTAACGTGTGAGGCAAGAAGGTGTCTGTCAGGAAAAGAGGAGTCCCAGGCACCCCCAGCCCCAGTGGAATGAGGATAGGGAAGGGCTGATGAGGTGTGCCTTCTTGGAGAAAGGAGAACTGGTGAAGCTGCCTTCACATCTTCCAAGGCTTCCACTTCTGAAAACTTCTGGTTGTGAGAGAGAAATCAAGAGCTGGGTCAGTGAAAGGAGAGTCATTGAGAAACATCCCATCCTACAGTGTTGGGGGAGAGGACTTGGTTTAGAGAAGTCTTGCACTGACTTCAATGAGGAGTTCTGGGGTCAGGGCCAGCCCTTTGTTTGTTCTAGAGGAAGACTGAGTTTGGGGTATGGGAAAGAAGATTTCTCCTGGTGTGTAAAATGTCTCGTGTAGGGGATGCTGGGCAGGAGACTGGGAATAAATAAATAAACATTCTGAAGAACGCAGTTAGCTCATGGAATTACAGACGATGGAGATTATGTGCTCAAAACCACTGCATCTTATGTGAATACATCAGGCCAGATCCTGACCAAATGCACATAGATTTACACACATGGATCTGCCAGCAGCCAACAGCGACTAACATTTCAGTTCTCTATGCATCTTGGTTGGCTGTACAAGGAGGGGTTCCTTCTTTGCTTCCTTCCAGTTCTAGCATCCTGACACTGCGTGCAGTTTAGTATAAAACCCTGTTTGAAAGCTAGGCTTGCCCAACAATAGCTTTTGCGGGGGGGGGGGGGGGAGTATTTTCACCCTTTGCATTTGTAATTATAATGTTTGTTTTGTGTGTTCGCGGTGCAGACACAGGACGGTGCCCAGACATGTGTGAGTGTTCCTAACTGTGTGTAGGGTAGGTGGGCACAGTGTGTAAGACAGAGGCCAAGAACACCTGTCATAGGGTACCTGCTAGGGTGTCTCTACCAGATCCTCTCTGGACATACTGTTTGCACCGACACAAAAGGGCCAGTGAGCCGGGGCTGGTGCTGGATATGCCCAGTACGCCTGCTGGGTGTAGGAAGGATGGGGCCGGCGGTAACAAGAATCAATATATATTTACGGCGGGGGCGGGGGCGCGGGGTGCGCGGAGGCTGCAGGGCGGGGCAGCGCTAATGAGAGCAAGCCCGGCTTGTGGTTGGTTCGGGAAGTCTGGTACCCACAGAGGAGCAGGCAGGGAGGGAGGGGATGCGGGCGGGAGGATAAAGCGATGAAGTGTGCTGCGTTGCCGCGCACCAGGCGCCGTTGTGGGAGCCAGAATACGGTGCGTCTCTGACCGAGCCGGCCCAGTCCTCGCGCGTTCACTCACCGAGCAGCGCGCGCCTCTCGCCGTGGCCCTGGCGGTGGCTGCCGCGAGCCGCGAGCCCCCGGAGCGCTGCGAGAGCGGGTGGGCGCCCGGGTCCCCCGGCAGGTGCCCGGCGCGCCATGCAGGGCACGTGCGCCCCCCGGCTCTAACCTGCGCGCTGACTGGAGCATGATCTGTGCCCAGGCCGGGGCTGCCAAGGTAAGCGAGCGCCGTGCGGGGACTCTGCCTGCCGCCCCTTCCCCCGCCCTTCTCTGGGCGGCTTCCCCGCCGCTCCCGAGGCCCCGGCAGCGCCCTCCCTCCCCAGGGCCCGGGATCCACCCTCCTCCCCACCCTCTCGCTTCTCCCGCGAGGTTCAATTGTCAGCCTGGGACGTGCCGCCGCCCGGGCCGGGCAGGCAGCCCGGGGAGCGACCCCGGCTCGGCTACAGCAGGCACACCGGGCCCTCCTGCGGGGCACCGAGAGAAACAAAGAAGCCCCCAAGCGGGTTCGTGGCGCCTCCCCCGCCCCCCGGCGCCCTCCCAGTGGCGAGGAGGTGTCAGGGGAGGGGGCGGAGAGACCTACGTAATCCCCCTTCCCAGCCCACACCCACCCCTTGTGAACCAAGGCTCTGAATTTGGGCTTTGCCTTGGGCTGCCTTTTCGCCAATTGCGTCCCGTGCAATGCCGTGGTTAGCCGAGCGCGCCCACAGCCCCGCGCGAGCTCGCTAGTGCTCTCAGGGGGTGCGTGGCAGGTCGGGGCCATGCTCCCCTGGGTGGTGGCAGGCTGCGAGGATGCGCGGTGGGGGTGCTTCTCCCAGCGCCTCCCTGTCCCCGGCCGGCTGCACCGCTCAGCCGGGCCTGCCACCTGAGTTTTAGCGGGAGCAGCCCGTCTTGTCGCCTACCGTATTGCGACCTGCACGCAGGCGGGGAGGGAGCCGCTGGGAAAAACGCGTCCGGTCCATTTTTAGCTGGAGGTGCGCTTCCTTCTACCCCTACGTTCCCGGGCCGTGACAATGCAGCAAAATCCGAGGGCTCCAACAATGTGGCCCCTCCATCCCCCGCTCCGCCAGTGCCTTGTGATTGCTCTGCCGTGTTGACGTCCCGGCCCCTTGGCGGATTTGTGGAGTGTGGGTGCGTGGTCTGTCTCTCTGTCTTGCACACAGAGACCATAACTTCCCTGCCCAATTTGAGCGTGTGTGTGTGGGGCGGGGGGGTGGCTGGCAGGGACACAGGCTGCAGAGATGCCCGGCTTCCTGTGGTTCCGGGCACAGAGCGCCCCAGTCTGCATTGAGCTGACACCGGATAGCATGTGGGGATTTTCCTAGTTGCTGGAGATATTTGACGTTGCTATAGTTTTGTGCTTACTTCTCTTGGGATCTGCAGTGGTGCAATTCTCCCCTTGTTTTTATTTTTTTCTCTTTGAAAAGATAACAAGGCTGTGGTTCAGCAGAAATGGATACAGGAGGAACAGCATAGTTCAAAGACTAAGGGAGGCATCTTCTCTCTTTTCCTGGGATTTAAACGCGATTTAGGAGGGCAGATGCCCTACCTGAAAAGGCCAGACCTTAAAGACCCAGGCAGTGTCGTGGTCCAAGGCGTCTCAAAAGAGGTGGCCAGATTTGCGTTTCTCATCAGCGGACTCGCTCCGGCTTTGGCTATTACGGTAATTCGTTCTAGATCGGGGATTCATTTTGAAAATGTGTGTTTTCCACTAAGAAGGGATTAGAGTCCAAATGCCTACCCTGCTATGAATGTGTGTGCCTGCTTGGTGGAGCAAAAGAGCGTGGCAGAGTTCCCTGTTGCCCCTGCCCTCTGTTTGCAGCCTCCTCTGGAATGTGGCATTGGAAAAAACGTAGCACTATTTTAGTTCCTAGACCTACAGGTAAATGGAACTTTAGAGTGTTTCATTTAATAAACCATGTTCTGACTAATTCTGGAATCCCAGTCCAGGGCAGCTTAGCAGCTTTGTGGAATGACAGTTCTTTTTGTCTCAGGTAGTTATTTTACGAAGGCAAATTGCCCAAGTTTGTTTAGATAGTGACATTATTGACTTGGTAGGGAGACCACATTCTGAACTGGAACAGCCTGCTAATGCATCAGCACCGAGGGACTGCAGCTCCTGTGATTTGTGTGTCTGGACCATCATTTGCTTCCCTTCGCACTTCTGGCTTTTAAAGACGGATGTTTTAAAAGATCATTTAAGCTTTACTTTCTGTGATCATTATCAGATATGATTATCAATACAGGAAGTACTAAGAAGACAGATGTGATTATGGTAGGACAAGCCTGTGCCATCTCCCCTCCTTATCAGTAAAGTGAGGAAGTTGGACTGGCTGATTTCCATGGTTCCTTCCAGTTCTAGGATTGTGTGATAATGGTAGAGGAGTAAGAAAAGTTACACAGTTTAGTAAGGCCAATAATTCTAGCCCAAATTATGCAAGCAAACCAGGGACAGATTATAGAATTTGTGGTTTATTTTTACACCTTGCAATTTGTTTTGACCCCGGTATCTGCATTTTCCTCTAAATGAAAATAGCCAATGACTCAAACAGGTCAAATTTTTTTGTTGGTTTTTGTTCACTAGAGCAAAAGATTTGGTAGGGTCTGGGGTACCTAGGAGAATATTGGGTAACAGATTTTCTCCTTATTTGTGGATTAGTTATTTATTACAGCCCCATCTTTTGTAGATAATGGACAATATAGCTTATTTCCAATGATTGATTTTTGTTTGTTTGTTTTTAATGAAAGACTCTAAGTGGCTGTTTCATCGGCAATTGGCAACAGCGTCTGACTTACTTTCCCTGATAGAATTTGATATTGTTCACAAAACTTGCCAGCACTGATGCTCATTACAGAAATGAGGCGACAATTACTTGGAACAGGCAAGCAAAGCGTTTTTGTGTGCTTGTAGTAATTTTTACAGTTTAGGAATGGTTGAGGTATTTGATCATTGATTTATGCTTATCTACTCAATTTTCCACTGTAGTGTGCTCATTTGTTTTAAAGTTACAATTAAAATAACATCCTGGACTGAGGCTACCTGCCAGGCACAACGAAGCACCCCTCTCTTGTTTCCATAGCCTTCCCCTTCATACTGCTAAGGCAGCTCTTACCATATTGCAGTTACGTGAGGTGTGAAGAAAGGGCCACAGCCCCCTTGTCTTGAACGTGCTACGAGCACTTTGAGGACAAGGACGTTGTTCAGTTCATCTCTCATCTCCCCAGCACATTGCACTTTGCCTGGGACAGGGGTATGTTCTCAGAAATGTTGGTTGAGTGCATTTCAAGTCATAAAAATGCCCTCTACCCGTTTAGGCTGGAGGTAGGTGGGAATGCTTCCCTTCGTGAGTCAGATGGGCAGATGAGAGGGGTTATGTAAGCCTCTGAGGGAACAGGTGAGCTAGGACTCAAATCCAGGCCCCAGAGAAAGGTCCCCCCGACTCTCAGTGAGAAATCAGGTAGTTGCAAGTCCAGATACTGCACGCTTGGGTTCTTTCTTACTTGAAAAACCTGGATTATCCTTTGACAAAATTGATCTGATCGCTGCTTGGTTCTGTCTTGCTGTGGCCTTAGAAGGGAATTTATTCAGCCCCAGCACTCCAGCCCGCAATTAGCCAGTGAAGGTGAGCCCCCCCTTTGCCACTTCCTCTCCAAGACTGGTTCCACCGCCCACGGCTTGCTCGGATGATGATGGACTTGTCTAGGGAATGCCCCTGACTGTTGGACTCACATTTAACCTCTGTGAGCTGTACCTCTGAAATGAGCCAGCAGCTAGACCAGAGACAACCATCATTGCTGGGCCAGCCCACCCTGACTGAGTCTCCTCGCAGGCGGATTTCTGTGCCAACAGGTGTGACTTACAGACAGACCCCTTGCTTCCATTCCATCACCTCCTTAATTTTTCATTCTGAAAAGCAGGAAGGGTTACCATTAGGAAACCAGGAAGTTCAAATCCATGTGCCTTACTGCAAGGCAGCCCTGAGCATGTTTGCCACTCATGGGCTTTTAGAGAAAACAGTGTGGAATGTTCCACATGGCTTTTTTTCAAGTAATTTTTCCTCTCTGAGGTTTAGTTTCCTCTTCTTTAAAAGTAGAGAGTTGAACCAGGTAATCCCAAAGGCCATGGGGTTGTTTTTGTTGGTTTATTCAATTGAATTAGAGGGAGAAAAGGATTAGTATTAATTATAATTATATTAATATTTACATTTATTTATAAATTTAACTTTGCAACGTATATACTAGAAATACTTAAGGCTATGTGTGTTAGCCTCCGGGTTATCTAATAATCATTTTGGGCCCTCTGTTAACAATATTGTCGTAAGTAGCTGTAACAGTTCTCTCTTATTTGTAAAATTAGATTTATTGCATTAAAGGAAATGATCTGTGGCATCCCTGTTCCTAGTGAGGGGGGCAGTGGTGAAAAAGTGGACGATCCCCAACTCCTGTATAAAACGTTTGTAAGTTTATGGTTTGATAGTCAATGTTCCAGGACCTATAGTAAACTGTTTTTATTCTCACCATGGAGTGTGTTTCACAGTTGAGTAATCCTGGTGGTCAGAAGTGTTCCCTGGGATTCATCTAACAGTGTTCCCATTTCCTTCTGGTCCCTCATTTTGCTCTTATTTATTTACTTATTTACTTACTGTTTTGTGTTTCTGCCCCTTTTTGGGCTCGGCTGACCTCCTGTCCCAGCCATAACACATACGAGGCTGGTAACACTGCCCACCCACCCTTACCCTGCCCCACTAGACGCAGGAGTCAGCCTCATAACCTTCCACCTGTCTGAACCCTTTCTACCTTCTTCATAAACGTTACTTCTCAAGCTAAGATACAATGAGGTTTAGAGGCAGACCAGCTCATCTGATGATTTTGTTGGACGTGAACACGGACTTACTGACCACCGGGCATTTGTCTTAAAGCCTCCTTAAAACACTTCAGGAAACCAAGCAGTAGATAGGTGATTTATATGTCCCATACCATAATGTTTGGATGTATGGGTATTTATTGGTAAGTGGTTGTCATATTCTGTGACATGAGCATGGTAGGGAAAATGATAAGTAGTCCGTGCAGGATGACAATAATGTCACTGTTTATCGGCAAGGTATCACAAAGACCACTAAGCCCCCAGGTCACTAGAGAAAAACATCTGGATTCCCATAGCAACAAGTGATGTGCACTGTTCACATTATTAGTTGAGAACCCACGCTCTTCCTGATTGTATTGACCCAAAGCCTGATGTACACAGAGGATTGATAAATAAAGATATAGTGTACAGACAGGCTCTTCTGGTATTATCCAGCATCTATTGCCTGGCAGTATTTTGGGGTAGAATTCAGTGCATGGAACTTAAGCTGGTGTATGGGGGGGGGGCGCTGGAAAAGGACGCCATCTGTGCCCATAATGACGAATGCCATCATGGAAACTTCACTCGGGGTCCCTTTTATATATTTAGTGGAGCAGATTTTCCCTTTCACACTTTCTAGATCTATTTGTATTGAACAGATGTCAGGGAAATATCATGTGTGTGGAAGGGAAAAAACGAAGACCAAAATTCACATCCATGGCCAGCGATTGTGATTCAATCACTTTGTCCTTAAATTGACACTCATTTAACTTGCACAAATGTTCCCTGCTTTTGCTTTCGGGGTTTAAGTCACAGCAGTTTGAGAAACAGAAATCTCAGTCCTGCAATTCAGAGATTCAGGTTAAGGGGAGACTAGGGTTGAGCACATTAGACCTTGCTTGCTTGCCGTCAGTATCGAGCGGAGCTGATGGAATGCGGCAGCCATCCACCACGGTCCTTCCTGCAACACGCTGACCAGCTGGAAGACCACAGGACATGATCGATAGATTTTTACCCTTAAAAGGACTTCTCTTTCTTTACTGTTCCCTCTTACAGAACACACCTGGACAAAGTTGTCTACACCGGCTTTCTTTACTCTCCCCGTCTAAGCCCGTGAAAACATGTTTTATTGTGTAACGTTTGATTGAGACTAACAAGATGTTTAACGTATCTGCAAATTACGATGAAAATAAAACAAATACTGGATGGCCTTGTAGCCTGAGACCAGAATACTGTCAGTTCATTTGAGGCACCCTGTATGTTCCTGCTTCATCTCTACTTCCACCTCTCAGAGCACCCAGCCAAGCTCTGGTCCCCACCCTTCCCTCCCACTGTCCCCATGATGGTCACTGGTGGTCTCTGCTCATCCAGTACCAGGTCGGCTCTCCATCTGAGTGCTGCTGATCACGCGCTGGGGTCCACTTTCTCTGCCTTGAGCCCTTTGCTTCCAGGACACCAGATTCTTCTGGCTTCCAGCTCTATCCCTGGATCTCTTTGTTAGGCTCTCTTGATGGCCCCTGACTTTTTATCCCTACATGATGGAATCCTTTAACCCCTACATGATGGCTTGGCTCTCACATCTCTTCCTACCTATATTCCTGCCTTTGGTCTCAATACCGCTTTCATGCCGATGATCTCAAGTGTTATCTCAGTGGTCCTGACTCACTTCTAGAATGCTACCACCAGCATCTCCCCGAACGCCATGCAATCTGAAATTTATATATGCAAAACACAGCCCCCAATTTTCACTCCTCAAAGCTGCTTCCCCTTCGGAGTTCTCCATCTGTGTAAAGGGACACCTCTGTTCTTTTTTTTTTTTTTTTTTTTTTTTTTTAAAGATTTTATTTATTTATTTGAGAGAGAGAGAATGAGACAGAGAGAGCACATGAGAGGGGGGAGGGTCAGAGGGAGAAGCAGACTCCCTGCCGAGCAGGGAGCCCGATGCGGGACTCGATCCCGGGACTCCAGGATCATGACCTGAGCCGAAGGCAGTCGCTTAACCAACTGAGCCACCCAGGCGCCCGGGACACCTCTGTTCTTCCTCTTGCTCAGGCCGAATGCTTTTGATCCCCTGGCTTCTCTCTGTCATCTAATCTAGCTTTCTGCAAACGGCTCTCCCTTCTTCTCACCCCCTCTGGCCAGCATGACCAGCCTTATCTCAGCCACCGTGATCTCTCAACTTCTGCACTGATGCCCAACCAGTCTCCTTGCATTCCTTGCCCATCTGCAATCTGTTTTTTGTACAGCAGGCCAAGTGATCATTCATTCGTTCACCAAATATTGACTAACTGTCTGCTATGTGTCAGGCGTTATTTTAGGTGTTGGCATGCAGCATAAATACAACACAGAGCAGTCAGAAATCTCTGTTGTTTCTTTGCCCACAATCTTCCGATGGTTGCATCCCTCTCAGAATGAAATCCAGACTTCTTATTTGGCCTACAGGCTCTGCATAACTGGGCCTCCCACTCCCGCCTCACCTGGCCGGTGTCCCCAACCTCCTGTTCTTCCTCAACCATGCCACTCACACTCTCATCTCACATGCTGTTCCTTTGACCTGGAAGGGATGTGTGTGTGTGGGGGGGGGGGTTCCCAGAAATCTGCCAGTTTGCCCCACAGTTAATGACATATCACTCCTTCAGAAAGGCTTTCCCTGACCACCCATGTACACTGCCTTCTCTTCCATCTCCCTGCTTTCTTTTTCTTTACATCACTTAGCACCACTCGATTTGTGATATATTTACTTCCTTATGTGTCTGTTGTCTGTCTCCCATTCTAACTTGTAAACTCATTGGAGCAGTGGCTTGTTTATTTGCCCAGTGCCTGGAAAGGTGCCCAGAACATAGTAGCCACACTCTTTTATTTTTTAACTTAATTTAAATTCCGTTAATTAACATATAGTGTATTATTAGTTTCAGAGGTAGAGTTCAGTGATTCTTCAGTTGTATATAACACCCAGTGTTCATTACATCATATGCCCTCCTTAATCCCCATCACCCAGTTATCCCATCCCCTTAACCCACTTCCCCTCCAGCAACCCTTGTTTATTTCCTGTGGTTTGTCACCCTCTCTGATTTCATCTGATTTTATTTTTCCCTCCCTTCCCCTATGTTTTGTTTCTTAAATTCCACATATGAGCAAAATCATATGATAATTATCTTTCTCTGATTGACTTGTTTCGCTCAGCATAATACCTTCTAGTTCCATCCATATTGTTGCAAATGGCAAGATTTCATTTTTTTGGTGGCTACATAATATCCCATTGTAGATATATACCACATCTTCTTTATCCATTCATCTGTCGATGGACATCTGGGCTCTTTCCATAGTTTGGCTATTGTGGACATTGCTGCTGTAAACATTGGGGTGCGTGTGCCCCTTCGGATCACTACATTTGTATCTTTGGGGTAAATACCTGGTAGTAAAATTGCTGGGGTGTAGAGTAGCTCTATTTTCAATCTTGCAGGAACCTCCATACTGTTTTCCAGACTGACTGCACCAGCTTGCATTCCCACCAACAGTGTAAGAGGGCTGCCCTTTCTCCGCATCCCCGCCAAAATCTGTCCTTTCCTGACTTGTTAATTTTAGCCATTCTGACTGGTGTGAGGTGGTGTCTCATTGTGGTTTTGATTTATATTTCCCTGATGCCGAGTGATGTTGAGCATTTTTTCATGTGTCTGTTGAGTAGCCACACTCTTTACGGAATAAAATCTTTTCGGGTTAGAGTTTGGATGGTATTTTCAGGTCTCTGGATCCTCCAAGAATACTCTTTTTCTTTCCCGTAAATGATTTCCCCCACTGCACAAGGTGAGGGTTGGGCTCTTCATTACTGCCTGGACATTTTGTTGGTACTGAATCTCTGTGTCATTTATCCTGGCTGGCATTCTCCCACAGTTAAAGCTCGAGCTTGTCTTTGTTTCCTCCTCACCACCAGGCAAGTAGCAGTTGGTCATTCCATTATTGTTGAATTTGAATAAGTTATTTGTTGTTGTTAGGACTAGATAAAACTCTCTGCCGGTCTCTGCCTCCTCTGGTCCACACTGATTTTTGTCATTGTGAGCATGTCATTCCTGCGTTCAAAACCATCAGGAACCACCAAAGCCTGCGCAATAAAGAGCCCCCTCCCCAGGCTGGCCTTGCAGGTCTGTGGGTGGTAGCCAGCCATGTCCCAGGATGTCCCGTGGACCTCTGCTGCAGACAAATGGACCTTCTTTTCATTTCTCCAAACATGCGTTTTCCTGTACTTATGTACTTTCTTCCTTACACTGTGTTCTATGCTTAGTTTCCTTAGCCCTCTCTAAATTTACCCATTTTTAAGATCTAGCTTAACTCTTACATCCTGAGTTTCCCAGTTGATAGGATTCTCCCTGCACTGATTTCCCATGCGATAAGGATCACTGTATGATCACTATTAACTCTCCTGCCTTTCAGCCTCCTTACAAAATGACAGGCTCCCCAAGGTTAAGGACTGTGTCACATTTATCTTACTATCCTAAAAACACTTGTCTTGGTATCTGCCATGGCAGGTATGTCTCTGAATGTTAAATGAATGAGTGCCCCAAGGAACAACCTGAGTTGAGAAGGTCTGTATTTTACTGCTTCTAGAATAGCGTATGCACAATGTATGCATCCATGAAATGCATATCATAACGGTAAGTGAAAAATTGGAAGAGGTGAACTCCACAAGGACAGGAATTTCTATCCTGCTTTTTTCATTGATTTTCCTAAGTGCCAGGAATAGTGCCCAGGAACAGAACTCACTATTTAAAGACTGAATGCAGTTTATAGCTGGACCATATCTTAAATTTTTAATATCCTTGAATATAAATGAGCAAGCCCGAGGACTGGAGAGACTTTCCCAAGATCATGCAGTAAGACATGGAACCTGTCTTCTCCCTGCTGTCCGGCCCAGCCATGAACAGAAGAATGCCTGATAACTTTTCCCAAAGGGATGCTCTCAGTATTACTTTCTTACCAATATGTGAGTGACTTCCTTCTTCAGAAGAAACCTGACTTTTTAGATCTTCTGAAAGGAGCAATAGAGAAGAAATTGCAGAATTTCAAAGGACTCAGAGCCCAGGCAATAGGAAACAACATTTATATGTTCCCATGCTTCTTGTGTGGTGCATTCATTTTTGGAAATGCCTGAGCTGATATGGCCCCTTGGCTCTGGTGGGCCATGCTTGGGGACTTGGCTTAAACCTGGTGTCTGCTTGAAAGAACGAGGTTGTCAGTGTTTCTTAGAACCTCTCTGATGGCATATTAATTCACAATGAAGTCATTTGGTTCCATTTCACCAGGGAATTTTATTGACACTGCTGTTCTCTATCTTCATGACAAGTTTGAGTAGCAAGCTAGTACAATTTTTGATGAAATATCTCTCACAAGAACTTTGCAAACATTCTCCATCCTTTTGTTGCAAGCAAGTAAAATGCATCTGTCTTGGAAACATACATTCAGATCCTGGTGTGACATCCTTGGGAAAATAGTTGAAAGTCACTAATTGCTACTTGCAGCTTTTTTCCCAGGAGAGAGGAAAAATATCACTATCTATATAGACTGAAGAGGCTTTAAGCGTCTAATGAAAAATTTGACCTAGGGACTATTGGATCACAAACCGAAATAAAAATACATATCTATGTACAGATAATATAGAAATACATATAAAATATATAAGTACATGTATATAATCTTTTAAAATTCTGGTTAATTATTTTCAAGTAATTTTCAAATGCTTTATTCACCTAGAAGACATTCCTTGAGTTTCTATTATATGACAAGTATTTGTTTGTTTGTGTGTGGGATTTTAACACCTAGACAAAAATCTACTTGAAGTTTTAAGGCAAAAATGTGCAAAAAAAATACAGCAGAATAAAATCCCTGCAGTGGAGAAACATTTAGTTTGAGAAAGCAAATTGAAAAGTTGTGTCTTTTAAGAGTGATTTCTTTTTTTTAAGATTTTTAATTTTTAATTAATCTTTACACCCACTGTGGAGCTCGAACTCATAACCCTGAGATTAAGAGTCCTATACTCCACCGACTGAACCAGGCACCCCAAGGGCAATTGTTTTATTTTCACACTGCTGATGGAGCATCAGTTATATACCAGACGCTGGGCTGGGGGCTAGGTTACCCTGGTGAATGGATATGCAGCCAAAGTGCTTGTCTTCACAGAGCTAAGAGTGAGACCCACAAGTTTACGATCTTGCTTCTGAGAACATACTCACAGTTTGGTCATTAAACAGAACATCGCCTTGTCAGTGATTTAGAAATCATTGTGCTATTCTTCAGTTAAACTTAATTTTACCAAATCGAATGCTCCTGTCATTGACCTTAGGCACCCTAGGGCCAAAGCACTGGATCTGTTACTTGAGAGCCCACTGCTGTAGGATCATGTTTCCTCATGCCTCAAAACTTTGCCACAAAAGGTATTTTTCCCCAGTGATCCAGAGAATCTTCTGGAGCAGGAAGTATTTTTTTATCTAAATATTTTATATAGACTTCAGTGAACAGCTGTGTCAAGGGATATTCTGTAGCTCAGACTGGCTACCTGCTCAGGACCCATAGGTGAAGTGAACGGCCTGGTTTGGTGCACATTGTTAGCAAGTGGATGAGGCCTGGGGTGGAGACCACACTGGACACTGGGCCTCAGGCTGCTGTGAGTGAGGAAAGGAGGTAAGAGGACAGCAGGCCAGATTCTCCTCTCCAGAAGTCTGAATCCTGCTCTGGGTTAAATGGCATTTATCATGCTAACCTAGGGTATTTTTTTTTTAGTTCCTAGAGAAAGTATTGAATGAACCATTTCAGCTATACAGAGAAAGTTAAGGGGTTATGGCAAGAGAAATAAAACAAATCTAAACCCAAGCTGTGGGAGTAAAGGGGGAGGGTAGGAATTAGGTGTCAGAAGTGTAACACTTCAAGAGAAGGAAAGGAAGGTCAGTCTGGGGTCATGACCCCTCCCTTTTTCAAGTCTTCACTGGTCTCAATTGAATAATGTAATTGACACACAATTTTTATAAAAACATTAAAAACTTTGTGGTAGGAATTTTTTCTTAATTGTAAGAACTCTTGCCTTTGAAATTTCATTTCAGAAGCAAAGTAGAGTGAATGGCTTTGTTTTTACATTTAGCACATCTTGGTGTGAATTTGCAGATGGCTTTTGAGGGATCCAGATATTTTATTTTTCAAATCTATTTTTTCCAAGTGCTATTAGCAGGTGGAACTCATGACTTCCGGTATTTTTCAGGCAATGAGCTCAGTGAGGTTTGAAAATTAGCTAAGCCGTTTATAGATTCATAGAATGCTGGCTGGGGAAGGCACCTAAGCCATGTCCCACTTAACCCTCTCACGTTCCCCACAGTGAGACAGCCCTCTCCCAGGGTCACAGCCCCTGCATTTGTGAGACCTAGGATGAGAAACTCTCTCTGGGCTCCTGGCTTGACACTTTGCAGCACCATTTGCTGGCTCCTTTTAGGACTGGGCAGGAAGCTTGTATATCCTTGGAGTCCAGGCAAATAATGGGTTTTCAGGGTTGGGGGAGGGGGGCAGTTAATTGCAGGTAGGGGACTGTGAGCCAGGGCCTGTGCTGGTGGCTACTTGGTTTCAAGCCAATTGCTGACACGTGTGAACGTGTTGCTAGTTCTTCTGATTTATCTAAGAAAACCAAAAGACTGAATATTGAAGAGAATTTTAGTTTTTTAATTTTTTTTTTTTTTTTAAGATTTTATTTATTTGCGAGAGAGAGAATGAGAGACAGAGAGCATGAGAGGGGGGAGGGTCAGAGGGAGAAGCAGACTCCCTGCTGAGCAGGGAGCCCGATGTGGGACTCGATCCCGGGACTCCAGGATCATGACCTGAGCCGAAGGCAGTCGCTTAACCAACTGAGCCACCCAGGCGCCCGAGAATTTTAGTTTTTTAAGATTTTTTTTTTCACTCATTCCATTTAATGATATGGCAGTACTCAGTGGGCCAGGCCAGGCATAACTGTAAGCCTCCAATTTGCAACTTTTGCTCTAGAAAAACTGTGCTTTGAGGATTTCTGGGGTGGAAAGAAAGGACCATGATCATGGCTTCAAATAACTAAAATCTGAAATGCGGCAGAGAGTCTTGCTCTGAGTTCAGAACGAGAAGTAGTCCAGCAGAGGATTTTGATTCAGTAGTAGTAAGTATTTTCTGTTACTCAGAATTACTTGAGAGCAGCGAGGCATCCGTGTCCCATGTCCCATTGAGCAGGGGCGCTGGGCCCTTTGTTGGGGTGCTGGGTAGAGGCCTGGGGTCCTGCACCTTCCATTACCCCCTCCATGATAAGCTGTAAGGCTGCCGTGTGACCTGGTTTTGCCGTAATCCTGTGAGCTTCCTACTGCCCCAATGTACCATGGGAGAAGGGCCAAAGCTTACGGGGTGAATCTATATACAGTTGACCCTTGAACCGCATGGGGGTGAGGGGTGCCAACCCTCCATGCAGTTGAAAATCCAAGTAGAACGTTTGACTCTTCAAAAAACTTCAGCACTAATGGCCTGCTGTTGACCAGAGGCCCTACCAAGAACACAGTCGATTAACACATATTTTGTATATTATATGTATTACGTACTGTATTCTTACAACAAAGTAAGCTAGGGAAAAGAAAATGTTATTAAGAAAACCATGAGTGAAAATACGTTGAGAGTACTGTACTGTATCTATTGAAAAAAATCCACGTATAAGGGCCCACGCCGTTCCAAGCCGCGTTGTTCAGGGGTCAACAGAATAGTTTGCTCTTCCTTTCTTTTTTTGAGTAAAACCCCATCAGCTTGACTCCTTCTTCCACTGAGGGATTACTTCTTGTCTTCCTCTCTAATGGCTGTTTTCTCTTGTCTATAAAGCATAGTGCAAGGCTTCCTCACCACTAGGAAAATTCCTCTTTTCTTGATTTTTGCTTATACCACCTTAAAAATTTTATTTTTAAAATACAACATGTATACGTCATTATGCGAGGGCCTGCGACCTGGGGCCGGCCTGCCTCCTGTTTTTGTAGTTTTATTGGAACATGGGCACACCCGTAATTTGCATGTGATTTATGGCTCCTTTCGAGAAAGCTGCGGTGGCAGGAGAGTAATTAAGGCAGAGAGAGACCATGAGGCCAGCAAACCTAAAATACCTACTAACTGGCCCTTTAAGAAAAAGGTTCCTGACCCTTGATTATATCAGATAGACAACTTGAAAACAATACCTTGTATAAAGAATAAAATAATAATCTCCTGTAATGCAATGGCCGGGTGTAAGAACATTGTTATCTTAATGCATTTCTCTGGGCATATGTGCGATGCTGAAATCACACCATAAATACACATTCATGTGCATGTAGTAGTGTTTCAGATTCATTCTCTTGCCATACAGTTTTTGATGTTTATATGTGTTATTTTAATTCACTGTATAATGATCTATATACCATTCCGTGCCTATGTATCTATCTCTTATGCATTGATTTTTATTGTGGCACTTTGCTGTATGCTTTACATATAAAGTTTTATTTAATCCTTCTAGACTTATGTAGGAAATATTACTAACTCCATTTTACAGATGGGAACACTGAGATGTCAAGTGTTTCTGTGACTTGACCAGCTCGCACAGTTAGCCTCCCTTACACCCCACCCTGCATTTTCAGCCATTCACCTATTACTGGGCACTGAACTTAAATTTACCTTTTTTGTCTATTTGTTTAGTGAGGGAGGGTCTAAGAAATGTTGCTTTGATGAATATCAATGTATACAAATCATTGACTGAATTTCTCATCATTTCCTTAGAAACGGCTCCCCAGAGCAGAACAGATCAATCCGAAAAGTACATTGTGGTTTCCTAATAGGCTGAAGAGTTGCTTTTGGAAAAGTTGTAACAACCTATCCCATACGCTAATGCTCTGTGAGCGTGCTCGGTACCGAGTGCTATGATTTAGCCTTCCTGTTTTTGCCCTTTCATCAACGGAGGAGGGATAGTGGAAGCTGACTCTTTGCAGGGAGCTGTGGTTAAGTCACTTCTCTGACAGTGACTTCTGGGAAAGATGTTTTCTGGACAAAAAAGGACAGGCTCAGCTGCCACAAATCTTTACCTTTCCACTTCTTCCAGCTTCTTGTGACCAAGGATGGGAAGCTGCAGGCTAAGAATGGCAGGAAAACGGAAAGGTGGCCTGGGGGCCTGGGTCCCTGGGGGCACTATTTGGGAAAAACACCCCTATATAGTGAAGCATCTGTTGGTAGGGTTCTGAGGCAAGCCCATCCAGTGCTGTTTCTTCCACGTGCCAGTGAAAACACAAAGGGATGTGAAGCTCTGATTCTGCAAATTCTCTGTGCCTGTGTTTTGCCAACACCCTCTCCCTAGGTAAGGTCTTGGTCTCTTTCCAATTTGTATGAAGTCTTTATATATTAGAGACATTAACTCGATCATATATGATGTGGTTATAATGTGTCTTTTAATTTTATTTACGATGATCTATTGGTTAAGGTGGTGATCTTTAGAGTTCTCCATCAAAAGGTACAATTTGTCTTCAGAGTTAGTAATAGGGACAAATTCCTATTTCCCAATAACCTGGCACTTAATTCTTTTATCATCCAATGAATCTTTCCCTGGATCCATTATTACATTGGGGAGTGCAAATTGGTGCCTTTACCATGATATAATTTCTTCCACCTTTATTAGTTGTCATTCTTCTGTGAAAAAGAGCTTTCTTCTGTTTTCTGTTCTTTGGGGAAGAGAGGAATCACTCTGTTCTCATAAATTTTTATTTACTCTCTGTGATACATTTATTTATAGTCATTTTTTTATGCTCAAATTAACCTAGTTTTGGCCAGTGGGAGCCTTTTATGCTATTTCTACCACAAGAAATGGAATGCTTATATTTTTTTGTAATTTCTCGCCCTTCTTTCCTCCCTCCACCCTTCTTCCTTCTCCCTCCTTCCACCCATTGCTCCCTCCTCCCCCCCTTCTTTCTCTCTCATTGGAGTGGGAGGTGTTCATGACATTGGCTAAAACCAGAGCTGTATTAAGTAAAAATGGTAAGAGGAAGTCTTCTTATCTTATTCTTGTCCTTAATTAAAATGGATTTAGTTTTTCACTATTAAACGGTATAGGCTGGGGGCTCCTGGGTGGCTCAGCCGTTAAGTGGCTGCCTTCAGCTCAGGTCATGATCCCAGGGTCCTGGGATCGAGCCCGCATTGGGCTCCCTGCTCAGCAGGAAGCCTGCTTCTCCCTCTCCCACTCCCCCTGCTTGTGTTCCCTCTCTTGCTGTGTCTCTCTCTGTCAGATGAATAAATAAAATCTTTTAAAAAATAGAATAAATCCAAAACCTCTCTTGAAAAAAAAAGAAAATAAATAAATAAATGGTATGGACTGTTTATTTCAGTTAAAAAAAGAAGTTAGTGTTCCTCTATTCCTAGTTTAGGATGTGTTTTGATCATGTTGTAAACACAGAATTTGGGGGGAATTTACAAAGGTTAACCAGTGCGTTTTCTCCTTTGACCTAATGAAATGATCCATTGCATTACTATATTTCCTAATAGTTAACTATTTGTATTGTCTTCAAATTCACCCAACCTGAACATTGTTTATTATTTTTTTAATTCTGTGTTGATTCAGTATGCTTAGTTTTATATATATACATGTAATAATATCTTTATTTAAAGCTAAATATAAACTGTATATGAATGTGTTTATATATAACTCTATGTATAAATGAAGGAATGAGATTAGTCTACATTTTTATTATGCTATATATTTGAAATTTGCAAAAATTAATTAGGAAACTGTTGTTTTAGTCCTCCCGAAAATGAATGTGATGTTAGGATTATTATTCCCTGGAATTCGGACAGGATTTACTTGGAAAATCTCCTTGGGCTTTATGCCTTTTTCAGGCAATATGATAAATTAACTCATTAATCTCATGGTTATTGGTCTATTTAGAGTTTCTACTTCTACTTGAGACAAATAATTTTTTTTCCTAGAAAGTTATCTATTTGCCTAAATTGAAATTACTAACCTTTTTTTTTTTTTGTAAATTTTTAATTGCCTCCTAACCTATGGTCTTACTTTTTTTTATTTCATGTTTTCCCTCCCCTGATTCCCTCTTTCCCTATCTCCCTCTGTTCCTCCCTTCCTTTTCAAAATAAGATTGGTTAGAAATTTGTTTATTTTATTTTACTTTTTAACCCAAGAACTAGAGCTAATATTTACTTTATTTATCACTTTCTTATATCTAATGTTGTTATTGATGTGTCTATTTTTTTCTGTTGCATACATTTTGTTTTATTAATTAACTGCTAGCTTTCTTTACTCACAAGAGTAATATAGAAGCATAACAAAACCAAAAAATTTTCAAAAAATATAAAATGGAAACTAGAAGTTGTCCCTTTCTGCCCACCTGTGTTACTCCCCAAAGACAGATGTGTCTAATCTTAATAATACCTTCTTTGTGAGTCTCTTTTGCTTTTCTCTTTATGCTGTCTTGGATAAAAAGCTAATTTTATTTATTTCCATCTTGTGATGTTAGTAATTCTACACCAGTCATCCTTTCCTGCTGAGCCCGGATTTGGATTCAGGATTTTCTCAACACCAAGCCATACGTTGTCAGATGTAGGAGAGAAGGTGCTGCCGTGTCGGCCTTTGGAAAACGCAGTTGGCTACTCGACCTCTCTAACAGATTCACATTTACCCAGATTGTGGTCTTTTATAGCACAGGTTTCCCATTCGTAAATTTTAAGACTAAATTTATTCTTACTTAAACATGAATGTAATGAGTTTCTCATTCATAGATTTGGGTGAAAAATCTATGTTTTATTAACTTTTTATGAGATTATTTTCTGATGCTTTCACTGTATGGGGGATTTTTTTCCCTCTTACTTTTATAAGTAGTGTTTTGACTGTAATTACCATGTTTGTGTAATATCTGTTTCCCCAAGACTCTTGATATATTATTTTGTGATCGCCTGTCTTTGAGAATCATGGAGAAGTCTGAGGAGAGCCTAAATTTAAATTCTTTGTAGAAAATCTGTGTGGAATTAGAGCATTTTTACCAAGATATCTAGGTAAGTAGGCTTTTGTTGCTGTTGTTGTTTTTATTGGACCTTACTAGAAACATGACAAACTCTTTTTATTTGCATATGCAGCACAGGAAAATCATCACCTGTTCTATTTGTGTGTATTCGCTCTGCTCCTTTGTCATTGTATTTGTCTCAGGAGTTTTGTTATAGGCTATTTATCTACCAGTATCTCTTCTCTCTTTTTTACTTACTCATAAACTGACTTAATTTTGGAATGGTCCCATCTTAAAAGTTCTATTTCCCAGTCTTCCTTGCACGTAGAGGTAGTCACACAATGTATTTGAGCCCAGTGAGATGTATGTCTAAGTCACTGGGTGGGACTTCTGGGAAACCTCTTTAAGGGGGGCTGACTCACCTGGCATGTCACATTCGCCCTTACTCTTCCTCCATGTTTAATCTGGAATATGGGCGTGATGGCTGGTGTGCCAGCAGCCATCTTGTGAGGTGGAGAAGAAAGCCACACATTAACGCTGGTAGAAGAAGGCCTAAAAATAAGTTCAGGTCCCTGGTAGGGTAGCTGCCCTACCAGCCCAGAAATGTCATCTCTGGACTTCTGTCACAGGAGAGAAAGCAAACTTGTCTCTTAGCTAAGCCACCATTAATGACTTGTTTTTTTTCCATCAGTGTCTTTGAACCAAATCCCTCTCTGATAAACAAATGCCTATTTCATAAAGATGAACTATCTGTCTACAGCTATCATCTTCTCACACATCGCTTTGTCCTTTGACCCTTCCTTTTGTATTCTTAGAGAACTTTTTATTGCCTTTCTACACCTCTAATTTGAATTCCACTCCAAAGCAGACTTTATTTCTGTTATTGTCTTTTAATTCTTCTTGATCTAGTCCCCAATTTGAGCCATATCTTTTTTTTTTTATTTCAACTTAACATTTCATCCAGTTTAGGAGGGTATTTAAGTGTCTTCTGAAATGGTTTCTTAAGTTCTTTTTTACCTCACCTGTCATGTGGGTTCACAAAGCCTTTTGTGCATTTATAACATTTATTTGGAATGCAAAATAGATCCAGTTTAGGCTTTTCTACTATTTGCTGTGCCACCTCTCGAAGTATGCTTTTTCCTGAATCCCCACTTGTCTGCATATTACATATTTTTTCTTTTCAGTTTATTCATCTTTGGACGGTAAAACCATCTAGGCTGATGTTTTCCAGGGGCACATATTCTCCTGGGTTCTGTGTGTGTTCTGCCAGAATCAGAGGGTCCCAGGATTAACTGGAGGCAAGGTGACACGCTGGCTGCAGTCAGATTTTAATGTCTCCTGGGCATTTACCTACTGGGGTTTATCTAGCTTCCCAGTTGTTGTATGTGTTTCTGTGATCACTGAACGGAAATTGGCTTCTGGATCACGATAGAAGGGGATGAGCTTGTAAGACTCGTCCTCTCCATTCCCAAGGGAGGCTGATTCCAATCCACTCCTGCTTTCCGCAAAGTTACCCTCTGAACAGATCACAGTTTTGCAATCCAGCCCATTCACACTGCAGCTAGGAAAGATTTCTTCCAGGGAGCAGAAAATATTGATTGGCATTATCAGTTCCCGGGGCTGTGCTTTGGGAGCATTACCATCAGTAGAAGTCGACTCACACCTGTTTTGGTGGTAGCCCAATCAAGCCCAGGATTTTCCAGACCTGAGTCTGAGCCCGCTGAGACTTAAAGGCATTTCATCTGAGAAATCCTTCTATTGCTTCAAGTTTAATATGTATAAAGCCAAATTGATGACTTCTCGGGGTAATGACGTTGTAATTCTCCTAGCCCTTAAGACTTGTAGTAATGCAACCTGACCCATGTCCAAGTTAACATATAGGAGTTAAGCAGCCAGACACAAGACGTATCACCTTCTAAATACCTTTCAGGTTGTTCCAGGATTCCATCTTTTCTGTTCTCACTGCTGCCACTCTTGTGCAAGATTTAATTACTTCCTGTCTGATCAGCAAAAGAGCATTCCTGCTCATCTCCTTCACCCAGTCTCTTCTCCCCTTCCTCTCAACAAGCATATCAATTCCGGTTTCATCTTCTTTCAACAGAACCTCAGTCGTGCTACTACTTTGCCGAGGAACTGTTGTCTCCTTCCCTTGATGTGTGGTATCAGGTTCAGAGACCTCCCGTAGCTGGATTCCACATTCATCTGCCCCGTATTGATTCCTACTGCTGTCAAAGATGGATACTCATCTCATTAGCAGATCTCCACACACCCATCCAGTGCTCATCCTCAGCTCTTAAAATCTTATTTATGTTGGTGTTTTTTTTTTCCTGCTTGGAATGCTTTCTGCATTCTTTATCTATCGCCAATTTAGATTCTACCCCTTCCCAAAGACCAGCTCAAATCCAGTTGTCAGATTGTTCTGACCAATACTTTTTAAAAAAAGATTTTGACCATTATAAATTGAATAGGATTTTTATATATTTGGAAATAATGTCACTGGATTTGTATGTAACTTCTTTTATATCACTCATTTAAGTGTCTTATTTATGCTATTCCTCTAAAGAATGACAATAAATAGACTTTATTTTTCCCAGCTATAAAAGTCAGGATAATAGCCATCTGACTTGGAGAGGTAATGTAAGAAAATGTCATTCTTTTCTGTAGTTGAAATTGTGCTGCTCATGTTGGCATAACCCAGCTGTATGGGGACTGTTGGAATGCCAGGTGAAGGTCTCATTTTATGCTTTTTACTTTATTGGCACATGTAGCCAATGGCTTAATCTCTGCTGCTGATTAAATATCTCTTTACTGAAAACATGAGCTTTGTTTTGTTTCTGGTTTTGGTTTGGTTGTGGTTCCTAAAGCACAGATTACTCTAGCACTGCAGGTGAATTAATCATGAAGCACCAGGTGGATTTTCTTCTGGGAGGCAGGAGTTGAGGGTCTTCTTGGTGGAGTTCATTTATCATGTCCTTTTCCCCACATTTCTCCTTCCTGAATTGCTGTTATAAAAGGCCTGACTTTTCTGTCTGCACATGTACTTGTCTGCGTGATGTATTTACCACTCCCCACAGAAGCTTCATTTTCCTAATCTATGTCTATAGCGTTTGCTTTTAAATTGGTGTGGTTATGCCTTAGTAAATACTGCCTTCCCTCTGAGACCAAGTGACCCATTGTTAGGACCGCATTTTCTGGAGTGCTTCCCATAAAACTGCTTTAGGATGAAAATAGAGTTTATTCATGGAAAAATGGTTGGGATTTTCAAGGTCAAATAAAATGGCTCGAACAAAGAGAAACAGGTTTCTTTGTTGCAGGACTTCTCAGGGCTTTTGGCATGCAAGTTTGCAGCACGAAGCTCTAGCAGGACAGGTTGTCGGGCTGTGCACTGAGCAGCTCTGATGTGAACTGTGCCTCTCGGAGGGGTCCAGTGACACAACCCCAGAGGGGACTTCAGCGGCATTCCAGAAGTATCTGGAGTGAGGCTCTTTTATTTTTTTTAAGAATATATTTTAGAAGTAGTGTTTTTTGGGAAACACCGTGTCAAACATGGACTGCTGTCAACCCTGTAATGAAGGTAAAATTGGAGGTTTGCTAGAGTTTCTCTGCCAGTTTGGCTTAAAAGTGCTCAAAGACCCCTTCTGCAGCGTTATGTGGGACGAAGATGTCAGTGTTAGTCCTCGTGCCCCTGGGGAGAGCATGTGGTGGGAACTCCGATTTTCTATTTTATTAGTGCCCCGTTCTCTCTTTCAGAACGCTTGGCATTTTGGCATTGCTTTAATAAGGTATTTTTCACATCATCTATGCCATTTTAATTTGCTTTCTTTCTGTTTCCTCCTCTATTTTATTAAAACAGCTTCCTTTTTTTTGGGTAATTTTTCTCCTTTTTATTTTTTAAATTTTCCTTGATTTAGAAGTTTAACACACTACTTGCTGTTGTTCTTCTCTGCTGTCTAGTCTTTTATTTTCTTAATCCAACTTCAGTTGAATTTTATCTTAATTGTTTTGTCTCATGATTAATTTTGAGGGTTTTGTTGGGGAGTAGAAAATTTTCTCCCATCCTTTTAGGTTCTCTTGGCTAGTCTAATAATTAAATTAACAGAGGACAGATTAACAGGAGAAAAACAAATTTAATTACATACATATGAGAGCCCCATAAGAGTATGAGACCCAAAGAAGTGAACAAAGGCAGCTTTTATACCTATAGACAGAGAAACAATACATTTCTGAAGAACTGTCCAGACAAAGAAACTTAGGCTTGGCTACTAATTAGTGAAAGAAACAAGCAGAGTTTGTTTACACAGCCTTCTTGGCCCCGAATTCCCTATCTCTGGTGGTAACAATGTCTCTCTAACTCCTAGTGCAGGGAGGGCACCCTTCCATGGGAAACTGTATTGTCTGCTTTCAGGGGGATGGAGGATGGTCAGTGTCCTTCTTGTACCAGCTGTTTTCTCAAAGTAATGTTAATTCAAAGTAATCAATATGTCAAAGTGACATATTCTGGGATGGCCTGCCCTGGACCCCATCCGTTTCATCTTTGGAAAAAAAAGTACAGTGTGATGCTCCAGGGGCAGGTCTTGAGGTCAGAGGATGGGATTTTGCATGCTCTTTCCACCAGCTCCTCACTAGGTGTCTTTAGGCAAGTTGTTTAACTCCTGTCTATGCCTGTTTCTGAGCTGTAAAATGGAGTTAGTGATGAGTCACTTTGAGTACTAAATGCATCTCAAGTTCTTAGCCCAGTGCCTAGGTAACAAGTGTCTAATGAAAGTTCTTCACAGCTATGTTAATATTATTGCATTTTAAGCTGTTTTGTCTCTCTTTGCTGCTAAATTTGTACTTATTTGATATTTTCGATGATTTTATTTCTTATTTTTTTCTTCCTATTCATCTCTAATCCTTGAAATTTGGGATTTTGAAATTCTTTTTTTAATTTTATTTAATCTATGTTTCTCTTCTTCGGTTTTTTTTTTTTTTTTTTTTTGGATCTCTGTCGAATGTTGTTATTTTTATTATGGCTTCCCTTTATCTGGCTACATGGAGAGGGACGAGGCAGAGCTGAAATTAGGAGGGTCCCAGGACCAATGAGGAGAGCACAGTTTACAAGGGCTTTTTCTTTCACACCAGGGACTGCTGCCCCTCTGAAAGCTCCCGTGTCCTTTCACATCAGTTCTCTTGAAGAATCCTTCTGTGCTCTAGTCACGGATTCCTCCGGAGCGAATGCCAATTCTCCGTTCACCGGGAGCACATCTCCATGCTGGTGTAATGCTGTTTTTCCCTTGCAGCATGCATCCACTGCAAAGAATTCTCAAATCCATCACTTCTGGCCCTTGTAATCCTTAAATTCTTTTGTCATTTTTTTGGAAGGTAGTTTCTTAAAGGTATCATGATCGGTCAGTCTAGTCTTAGATGATAACGACGATTCGATATATTCCGTTCAGTTTTCTCCCATAGATCTGGAGAGCCCCACATAGTGCAGTCTCTTTTGCCATTCCCCTCTTAGGTAAGAAGAAAGCTGGCTGGAGGCACGTCTGTCTGCCAGCGCTGGGTGGTGACATTTTCCGCCTCCACCCCGTACCCAAGCTTCACACCCCCTTCCCTTGTGGGGCACCCCCAGCATGACTGTGCACATGGGCCAGAAAGACCAGTAGGTGGATTACTGGGCCCATAGTAAGAAGAGACCCCTGAGCCTGAAGTACCTGCTGCTCTTTGCCTGAATCCACTGAGTGGAGCCCTGAGGAAACTCCTGATTCACTGGCTCACTAGGGAGCGCCACCACATCATTTTGGAATCCAGCCGAAGTCACCTGTCCGGGAATTGCCCAAAGACAGGGCACCTTGGCCCTCTGACGGCCAAACTGCTTCACTTACGGTTGGGAGTTGAGCTACACGAGGCGATTGGCCGTGCCCTTTTGGGCAGGTGGTTTCCGTGGAGTGTGTTCTTCTTGGAATGCAGCCGAGAGCATTGACAATTCTCTTGGGTTTTAATATCATATGTGTGTGAGAAATTTAGATTTTAGAAAACTTACTTCGCCGTTTGTAAGGAACTGAGGAAATAAAAATCTTTGGTAACCGTAAGGAGAACTAACCACCTGAATTATGTCAGCCCCACAGGGACCACTGCCAGACTCTAAATCATACCACAGGATTTTTTGCCTCTGGTCCTAATTTAGTCTCTGGCCTTTTGGATGCAATTGACTACAGTGTTTTATTCCTCCTGGGAAAATGCTCACAATACGTGTGCACTGGGGTCTGTCTGTCTGTATTTATCTATTGCCCTGCGTTGCACATATTCTATGATGCAGAAAATTCTCTGAGAACCTGAACACTTGGGTCGACTAGCGTTGGGGTCTGATTGAGGAGTGGGATGTCAGCTTTTGTTTCTTAACATGTGACCTGGATATCCTACAGAAGAAACCCTTGAGGGAGGCTAATTAAAAATGTAGATTCCGATCTCCTGGAATGAGGCCCTGGAATCTGTCCCCTGCTGTGCCTAAAATCAGCATTTCAAAACAAGGTCCCATGCTATTCTTATGCACACTCCAGTGTTCCTGAAGCGCCGCTTTCTCTCCCAAATAGAGACTTCTTAGAAATGTATTCACACACAGATTCTACTACTGGGAAAGACGGTACCGGAAAGGAGCCTGGAGGAAGTTAGCTCCTCCTTGTGCCAGGATGATTGGCTGTTATTTTAAGGAGACCACCCTGCCTTGCTCATGTTCACAAACAGAGCCAGTGTGTCCTCTTAATTTCAGCTCAGGGGTAACACCACGCTGGCTGCCCACCTCCCATATTCCTTCACTATAGGCCTGGCTTCTCTGCCCGCCAGATAGGCCTTCTACATTTTTGTTTTACACTTCGAATTTGACAACACAACTTCTTTTGGATGATCTGCCATGCTTAAATATTGGTTCTCTTAGGAACCAAATTTCAGCATCCACTTGTTAGCTTCGTGTGCCTCATGCTCAGAAATGAGGGGTCCTGGTTTGTCTGGACCCCACCTCCCTCTGTCAGGGAGGATGTTTTTCCTTCCCTTGTGGGGCACCCCCAGCATGACTGTGCACATGGGCCAGAAAGACTTGTCGGTGGATTACTGGGCCCATAGTAAGAGGGGACCCCTGAGCCTGAAGTACCCCACCAAACATGGCATTGTCATCAGCTGGGATGATGGAAAAGATCTAGCACCACATTCTTTTTTTTTTTTTTTTTTTAAAAGATTTTATTTATTTATTTGAGAAAGAGAGACAGAGAGCATGAGAGGGAAGAGGGTCAGAGGGAGAAGCAGACTCCCTGCTGAGCAGGGAGCCTGATGTGGGACTCGATCCCGGGACTCCAGGATCATGACCTGAGCCGAAGGCAGTCACTTAACCAACTGAGCCACCCAGGTGCCCCTCTAGCACCACATTCTATAGCAAGTTGCATGTGGCCCCTGAAGAGCAAGCACCCCATGTGCTGACTGAGACCCACCCCCCCGAACCCTAAGGCCAGGAGAATAGGACCCAGATCATATTCCCGACCTCCAGCACCCTAGCCAGCCATGCCGTCCTTTACACTTCTGGCCCCACCACAGACGTGCGATGGACTCCAGCCATGAGCTCACTCACACCGTGCCCATCTACAGAGGCACGCCATCCTGTGCCTGGACCTGACTGGCCGGGACCTGACAGATGGCCTTAGGAAATCCTCACGGAGCTTTACCACCATGCCAGGCAGGAAACTGTGGGAAGCCTCCAGGAGAAGCCCTGCAGTTGTGCCCTGGACTTGGAGCAGCGGATGGCTAGCAACCCCCAGCTCCTCCCTTGGAGAAGAGCTGTGAGCCTGGGAAGGTCAAGTGCTCACCACTGGTGACAAGTGGTTCTGCTGCCCTGGGGTTCTTCCAGCCTTCCTTCCTGGGCTTGGGATCCTGAGACATTCATGAAACTACCTGCACCTCCAGGGTGAAGTGTGACTGTCCACAACACGTGGCATGTATCCCAACGCAGTGCTATCTGGTGGGACCACCGGTACCAAAGCCTTGTACCAAAGGCTTTACCAATAGGATGGAGAGGGAGCTCCCCACTGACACCCAGCGTGATGAAGGGTGAGATCAGCATGCTCTGAGCGCAGGCATCTGTGTGGGTCGGTGGTTCCATCCTGGCCTCACTGCCCACCTTCTGGCAGACGTGGATCAGCAAGCAGGAGAACCACAAGTCCAGCCCCTCCCCCTTCCCCCCCAAATGTCTCCAGGCAGAAAGCGTGTTACCTTCTTTCTTGACAAAACCTCACTTGTGCGGAAAATGAGAGGACATCGGCATGACTGAATTTATTTATTTTTTGCCGCTTGACTCAGGATTTAAAAACCGGAATGGTGAAGGTGACAGTAGTCAACTGGAATTCTATTCCCCAAAGTTCTGCAATGTGACTGAGTGTTTTGATTGTACACTTTTTTTTTTTTTTTAGTCATTCCAAATATCATGAGATGCATTGTTCCAGGAAGTTCCATGCCTTCCCAAACACTTCCCCACATCTCCCTAAGGAGAATGGTCCAGACTTTGCCCAGTCCACTCAGGGGAGGGTGATAGCATTGCTTTTTATATAAACTGTGTAGTCCATTTTTTTTCATCTTCTGCATAAACGCTTATTCTTATTTTGTTTCTTTTTTTCTCAATTGAATACCTATTATTTAAATTTTTTTGTTATGTGTCTCTCAGCTAACATCTTTTTTAAAAGTTTTTATTTAAATTCCAATTAGTTAACATACAGTGTAATATTAGTTTCAGGTGCCCAATTCAGTGATTCAGCAATTCCATACATCACGTGGTGTTCATCACAAGTACACTCCTTAATCCCCATCACCTTTTAACCACCCCCCCCCCACCTCTCCTCTGGTAACCATTAGTTTGTTTTCTATACTTAAGAGTCTGTTTCTTGGTTTGCCCCCTCCCTTTTTCCCTTTGCTCATTTGTTTCTTAAATTCCACACATGAGTGAGAACATACGGTATTTGTCTTTCTCTGACTGATTTATTTCACTTAGCATAAAACTTTCTAGCTCCATCCACATCATTGCAAATGGCAAGATTTCTTCCTTTTTAATGGCTGGGTAATATTCTATTGTATATTTATACCACATCTTCTTTATCCATTCATCACTTGTTGGACATTTGGCTGTTTCCATAATTTGGCTATTGTAGATAATGCTGCAATAAACATCAGGGTGCATGTATCCCTTCAAGTTAGTATTTTTGTATCCTTTGGGCAAATACCAAGTAGTGCAATTGCTGGATTATAGGGTAGTTCTATTTTTAACTTCTTGAGGAAACTCTATACTGTTTTCCAGAGTGGCTGCACCAGTTTGCATTCCCACCAACAGTGTACGAGGGTGAGGGTTCCCCTTTCTCCGCATCCCCGCCAACATCTGTCGTTTCCTGACTTGTTAATTTTAGCCATTCTGACTGGTGTGAGGTGATATCTCATTGTAGTTTTGATTTGCATTTCCCTGATGATGAGGGACATTGACCATCTTTTCATGTCTCTGTTGGCCATCTGTATGTCTTTTTGGGAAAAAAGGTCTATTCATGTCTTCTCCCCATTTTTAATTAGATTATATTTTTGGGGGGGTGAATTTTAAAAGCTCTTTACATATTTTGGAAAATAACCCTTATCAGATGTGTCATTTGCAAATATTTTCTCCTATTCCTTGGGCTGACTTTTAGTTTTGTTGATGTTTCTTTCACTGTGCAGCTTTTTATTTTGATGTAGTCCCAATAGTTCATTTTTGCTTTTGTTTCCCTGGCCTCAGGAGACATATCTAGAAGGAAGATGCTACGGCCAGTGTTAAAGAGGTTACTGCTTGTGTTCTTCTCTAGGATTTTAATGATTTCATGTCTCACATTAGCTCTTTGATCCATTTTGGAATTTATTTTTGTGTTTGGTATAAGATAGTGGTCCAGTTTCATTCTTTTGCACGTTGCTGTCCAGTTTTCCCAACACCATTTGTTGAAGAGACTTTTCCCATTGGATATTCTTTCCTGCTTTGTCAAAGATTAATTGACCATACAGTTATGGGTTCATTTCTGAGTTTCCTATTCTGTTCCATTGATCTCTGTGTCTGTTTTTGTGCCAGTACCATTCTGTCCTGATCACTGCAGCTTTTTAATATAACTTGAAGTCTGGAATTGTGATGCCTCCAGCTTTGCTTTTCTTTTTCAAGTTGCTTTGACTAGTTTGGGGTCTTTTGTGGCTCCATACAAATTTTAGGATTGTTTGTTCAAGCTCTGTGAAAAATGCTGTTGGTATTTTGATAGGGTTTGCATTAAATGTGTAGATTCCTTTGAAGAATATAGACATTTTAACAACGTTTGTTCTTCTAATCCATGAGCATAAAATGTCTTTCCATTTCTTTGTGTCCTCTTCAATTTCTTCCATCAGTGTTTTATAGTTTTCAGAGTACAGATCTTTTACCTCTTTGGTTAGGTTTATTCCTAACTGTCTTATCATTTTTGGTGCAATTGTAAATGGGATTGATTCCTTGATTTCTCTTTCTGCTGCTTCATTATTGGTGTAAAGAAATACAACAGGTTTCTGTACGTTCATTTTGTATCCTATGATTTTACTAAATTCATATATCAGTTCTAGCAATTTTTTGGTGGAGTCTTTTGTGTTTTCTATGTAAACTATCATGTCATATGCAAATAGTGAAAGTTTGACTTCTTCCTTGATGATCTGGATGCCTTTTATTTCTTTTCATCTGATTTCTGTGGCTAGGACTGTTTTGAGTGGTCAGTCATAATGACCCCTTTTTTTGCTACCAAACTTTCAATATATGAAGACTTTTGGTCTCTCTGGGCATTAGCTGAGATGGTGAGGCTGTTCACTAAAAGTGCATACCTTAAGGGGAGGAAAAAAAAAGACTTGACCAGAGTCCTTTGTTTGGCTGTAGTCTGTGACTCTAGGTTCTACCTCATAGTCACATCTGGAATAGAATGAGTTGCCTCTATCATCGCTCCAATTTTTAAAAGGCTTGGAGGGGTCTTATTAAATTAAATTAATGGGTCAGGGCACCTGAAGCTCCTATTTTACGTAGCCTACCACCATTTATTCTGTCCTTCCACGTGGATGTGTACTTTCTCCTTTATAATGCCTCAGCCTGGGCACACTCCTGGCAAGATGGCATGCATGCCCTGGGGAGGTGGGGGGAGGTTTTGCTTCTGTCCCCAAAAGCCTAGCATGTGGAGTGACCTCACCCTCCCCACCAGGGCCTATGGAGGACTTCCTCAAACCCCTTGTCACACATCATTTGCAGCCTAAGAGACAAAGTACTACATCCCTCATGCTTAGATAAATGGGCATAAGTCTCCAGGTTAAGGCTGGATTTCAGGATGTCATGCAGTGTTTAGCCAAGATCTTGTCATACTTGCCCCACTGCCCACCTGGACCCAACCTGCTTTCTTGGATATGGTGGCAACTGAGCAGCCCGTGGGACCATGCCTCCACAGTGTGCACCCAGATGTAGGGCTGTAATTCATTGTCATGTTTTCCCTGGGTCTCAGTCTTTCCTTCTTGTAAACCCTCAACCCCACCCTGATGTGGAAGACCCAAACCTTCTGCCGTATCTCAGTGTTGTCACCAACATTGACTTTGACATCCCCAGAAAACTCTCTGGTATGTTTCATACCTCCTCAGTTCTGGCCTGATCTGCTACCCCAAGGAGGGGCCTTCTGACAGGATGGAGGTGAGAGGCACCATAACGAGAGGGTAGCTCTGAGACAGACCCTCTGGCTGCCCTTGTCATCAAGCTGGACATGAGCACTGTCCACAAATACTGAGATGCCCCCTCACGTGGATTCTCCAAGCCCACCACCTGTTCCCAGTGCTGATCACAAAGAGGAAAAGTGACGGATCTTTGCTAAGACCAGCTGCTGTTTCTGCTGACCCAGGGTGTTGATCTTCATGGAGCTGGCAGCCCTGCATGCCCCTCTGTCTGCAAGCACCCTGCCCTTAGCAGCGCTATTGCCCGATGTGCGGGGAGGAAGAGTGGCAGTGGGACAGCACAGAGTCTCTCCTGCACTCGCTGGGGACCTTCTCCCTTCTGCTGCAATGGCCATGTGAGGAATGGGCTCGTTACTCCACTTCAGTGGCCTCCCTCGCTGGGGCATGGATGTTGCATTAGCACCTGGGACATCACTACCCCTCCAAATTTTCCCCTCTGCGGTGTACACTTTTTAGCTCATCTAAAGATGAGTGACCTGACTTTGGACCTTCCACCCCTTAGCGGCTCCTTCGCTCCACCCTGGTTTCCTCAAACTTTGCTCAGGGGTCATGGCCCTGTGCAGCGACCTCATACAGGGGAGTGGAGCATCTAGTGGAGTGGACTGACATGGAGGTCAAGAGAATGGACTCTGCAGCCATTTTTAGCTGTGGCCTTGGGCATACATGTAATACAATTAACATTGTGACTGGCTCAGAGTGCCCATAATGAGTCTTAGTAATTGTTCACTATTACTAACAAGTGGTCATCCTACCCTCATCCGCAACTATACATAGATGTCCTGAAGTTGCTTGCATGCAACACGGGGTGGAAGAGAAGGCAGGAGGAAGCATGTGAGTCAGTGGGAGACCTGTTGTTCTCTGAGGAGCTCCAAAGCCTAAGTCAGGGATTTCATCTTTATCTCTGAATAAATTAAGATTTATGCACTCACCTGGAGGTTTATCTTCTAGTTCCTAGTTTGAAAAGAACTATTAATGAACTTACCACACATATATCCTTACCCACCCACCCACACACCCAAAAAACATTGACCAGGTTAGTAACAGGACACGCAAATCAGAATTTGAAAAGAGGACCATATTTTTGTAGCAAATTTAAATCTTTCTAAAAATGTCCTATCACTTAAAGAAATAAAACACAAAGCATACACACATTTGGGAGATGCAGTGTTTGGCTAATAGCAGGGGCTGCCCCAGGGCCAGCCCAGATCTGGTTGTCAGTTTAACTTTTTGTTTCTTGCCACTTTATGACTCAAAGAAGATACTTCTGAATTTAAGAATTTTTACCAGCTTTCTATTTGAAGGGCAAGTTATTTACTTAAATTTTGTAGGCCTCACACCCTTTTCTGGTTAGGTATTCATAACTTTGCCTTACCTACCCAGTTAATCTACGAAGTAGATAGGGGTCATGTGATGACCTTCTGCCAATAGAAATGCACTCTGAGGGTTGGTTTATTTATCCTCGTTAACCCAGCAGGAACGGTCCGAGGCTACATACCCAAAGTGTGGCCTATACTATTTTTTAAAAGTGTAAGTCCCCTATTCCTTCGTTTATCAAGCCTTTAGTCGGCTATCTGTGATTTCCAAATTGTTTTCCCCTTTAGTTCTTCATGTCAAGCCAGCTCCCTGATCAGAGCTTAGATGTAGAAGCAGGAGGCCTTAAGTAAATTTTTCATCACTAAGTGAAAAAAATCTGTCAGGATAATATAACATTGTTTAAGCCTTTTGCTATTTTTAAATAATATTTTTCTCTGTATATAGAGATCCATATTCATTATAGAAAATTTAAGTTTTTTTCCTATCACCGTAGGAATATACACTCACACACACATATATTTTAACATTTTGCAAGCCCTTTTTTCCCCACTATTTACTGTGATAACGTCGTCAAATAATGAGAGATTACTTTGACACTGTTCTGTTGGTTTTAGATATAGATACACTCCAGTTTGTTTAATGAAAGTCTTGTTGCTGGGCATTTAGGTTCTTGCCAATTGTCACTGTTTTATTAATAAGATAACTTTCCTTCTAAATAAATCTGTGTGATCTGTTTTAAATATATGACCTTTTGTGTCTGGCTTCTTTCACTTAGCATAATGTTTTTGAGGCTCATCTGAGTTGTGGCCCGTGTCAGTACTTCATTTCCTTTTATGGCTGAATGATGCTCCATTGTATGTATGTATTCAAATTTGCTTAGCCATTCATCATCTGATGACATTTGGGCTGTTTCTACCACCTTTTGGCTATTGTGAATAATGCTGCCTTAACATGTCTTTGTTTCTTTTCACTTCTTTTGGGTATAAATCTAGGAGTGGAATTGTTGGGATCTTTGGTAATTCTGAGTTTAACTTTTTGAAGGATTATGGCATTTTTAAAAAATAGACTTAATTTCAGATTTATAAAAAAATTGAGAAGGTATTACAGAAAATTTCCATATATCTCACACCCAGTTTCCCCTATTATTAATATCTAATATTAATGTTACATTTGTTATAATTAATAAACGAGTATTTATATATTATTAACTGAAGGCCATACTTTCAGATTTCCTTAATTGTTACCTAATATCTCCTTTCTGTTCTAGGATTCCATCCAAGATAGCCAATTACATTTAGTCATCGTGTCCATACTTTCAGATTTCCTTAATTTTTACCTAATATCCCTTTTCTATTCCAGGATTCCCCCTAGGATAGCTATTTACATTTAGTCATCTTGGCTCCTCTCGGCTGCAACAACGTCTTAGACTTTCCTTGTTTTTGATGACCTTGACCATCTTGAGTGCTGGTCAGGTGTCTGTAGCACATCCGTCTATTGGAATTTCTTCTCATGATTGTCCTGAGGTTGCCTGTTTTGAGTGGGAAGACCATAGAGGTAGAGCGCCATTTTCATCACATTGTATCAATGGTACATGCTGTCCGTGTGACTTGTCACGGTTGATGCTGACCTTGATCGCCTCTCTGAGGTGTGTTGTCAAGTTTCTCCACTGTAAAGTCTTCTTCTTTCCACTTTCCACACAGTCCTCTTTGGAAGGAAGTCACAACGTGCAGTTCACTCTTAAGGGGTCAGTCCTGTGCTCGACCTCCTTGAGGGCAGAATATCTACCCACATAAATTATTTGGAATTTTTCTCCATAGGACATTTGTCTCTTCTCCACTTGATAGTTCATTCAAACGTTTATTTATGTCGGTATAGACTCATGAGTATTTATTTTATACTTTAAGTTATAGTCCAATGATACATTATTTATCTTGTTGCTCAAATTGTTCCAGCTTTGGGCATTGGGAGCTATTGCAGTTGACTCTTGTGTTCTTTTGACATACCCCATCACCATGTGGGTTTTTTGGTTTGGTTTGGTTTGAGCATTTCCTTAGTTCCTGGCACCCAAAAGGCACACAGGCCCATCTTGTATATTTCTGTTTCAGTGCTAGAATCAGCCATTTCTCCAAGGAGCTCTGGTTTCTTTATCAGAGAATGGAATTGGATGCTGAAATCTGGGTCCTAGGTTTTATGACATTTTTGATGTTCAAAAACCCATGGCATTAAGCTTGATTTAGTAAAATTATTGATATTCTACTCACTATTTTCTTGCTTTGCAAGAAGGGTAACCTTAAAATACTTTTCCTTTCTAAAAACAGATGGATAGATGATGTAAATTAGACCAAATAACATATATGCTTTTAATTATTTCTTGGGTATATTTTTTAACATTTGAATCTTTAAGTATATAAGCTATGTTTTTGGTACATAGTATCAAGTAGATATTTTACATTTTTCCAAAATATATTACCAGTTCTCTCAATAGGATTTGTTTTCTACTTTTTAAGTAACTTTTCCTTGGTCTTTGAATCTTGAGATAACTGATTGATTAGATTACAGGTTAAGCTGTGTGAGCTCAGTCTAGTGCATGCTGTTCCTTAATACAGTTGAGAGATATGTCACAGGTAAAATCAGAATTGTTTTGCCCTCCTTTTTTGTTATATCTTAATGAACAGTTTCTAGGTGCAGTGGATGCATGTCTTCTTGCTTGGGAACTCTAGCTTCTTGCTTTGGCCATGGAGCTTTCTCTCAGTGTACCTCTGTGGAATTCCCTTATTGAAAAGCCTATCTGTTCCAATTTAGCAGGAGATAACTTCAAACTCTCTGTTGCCCAAGTGTTACTGGGGTGTGATTGTGAGAAACACAGTACATGATACATTTTCTGAAAGATTTATGGTCTGTCCAATACTCTTTACATGTTACCACCAGGGCAAAATAGAGCAGAAGTGGACTGGGTCTACCAGTTTTGGTCCTTTGTAGACTGTTCTTGTGTTGGTTTTTGTCCCAACCTTGCACTATGGGTTGCTATGAGAACTAGCTGCTCTGAAACTACACTTGGATTTATCCTTTGGGGCTTTATGGTGGAAGATGTGGTCCTTTCCATCACCCTATGTTTCCTTTATGCTGGCCTTGGGAAGAATTCTGATCAGATTTGTGGGCCAGCAGAAACTTCCTCAGGGTGGTTGGTGGTTAGTGTTTATCTTGTGGGCACTGTTTCCTCTACCATATGGTATTTCTGTCTTTGGTTTGGGTGATAGGAAGCTCAGAGGCAAATGAGCTTCCATGGTCCACTGAAAGCAAAATCTTTGCCTCTTACTGAATTATTCTATCCTGCTTCCAATTTTTACTTTGTCCTGATTTCCTTTTCCATTCAATTTTCTAGTTTTGGGTTTAGGGTTTCTCTACCTCTGCACCATTGATGTTCTGGGCCACATAATCCTTTCCTGTGGGGATCTGCCTTATGCTTTGTAGGATGTTTAACAGCATCCTTGGCTTCTGCCACTAGTAGCAGCACCACTTACCCCCGGTTGTAACAATCAAATATCTCTCCAGACATTTCCAGATGTCACCTGGAAAGCAAAATCACTCCTTGGTTGAAAATCACTGGACTATATGTATTTATGTATTTTTGGCTATAAGGCAATGTATAACACTTAAATTAATAATAAATAATAAAATAAATAAGCCTTAATGGGTAAAGAAATGGGGAGTGGAACATTTACATATGGACCTAATATAGAGAGACTAGAGCCTTTGTAAGTTGCCCAAGCATCACTGCAACTGCTCTGAACCCCTTTAAGTGTATTCACCTGGTGATTTTAGAGCAGCATTTAGTCCATGGAAGTTGTCATGTTTTTATTTATTTATTTTGTATTATTTTTTTAAATTATTATGTTGTGTTAATCACCATACATTACATCATTAGTTTTTGATGTAGTGTTCCATGATTCATTGTTTGCGTATAACACCCAGTGCTCCATGCAGAACGTGCCCTCCTTAATACCCATCACCAGGCTAACCCATCCCCCCGCCCCCCTCCCCTCTAGAACCCTCAGTTTGTTTCTCAGAGTTCATAGTCTCTCATGGTTCATCTCCCCCTCCGATTCCCCCCTTCATTCTTCTCCTCCTGCTATTTTCTTCTTCTACTTCTTTTTTTCTTAACATATATTGTATTATTTGTTTCAGAGCTACAGATCTGTGATTCAACAGTCTTGCACAATTCATGGCGCTCACCATAGCACATAGGAAGTTGTCATGTTTTTAAAGAGAGAGGCTTCTGAAGCAGAGAAATAGAGGGCGTGTAATGGCCCAGGCTTCTTTGGGTACTCCCACTCCACTACAGACAAACAAGGCAAGTGAGTTATCAGCAGCCATCATTCGCAGGGCACTGGTCAAGCCCCATGTCCACACACAAGCAGGGCTTTCCACTGCTTCCACTGCCCGGTATGGTATGGTTCATAATTCAGAACATGTGGACATGGAAAATGAAGGCAAAGAACATGAGTATATCATAAAGATCATAAATGGGACATAAGAATTGGGTTATTTGGCACCTCGGGGGGACTTATTGTTTCTAAAGACTATTTTAAGGCTGCTTTATGTGCTGGTACAATTGTGTACCCCTTGAGCAACTTGCCTCTGTCTAGCAGTGGGTAATGGACATTTTGTACTTTTAAAATTTTCTGTGAAAGACCATTAAAGTTGTCTATCTTCCAAAGAAATCTTTACTAAGCTTTCAAAGCCAGAGTTAAAGAATAATAGGCAGTGCCCAGGCAAGCATTTTCATGTGCCTGTTCTGATGTTTCTAATGACAATAGGGATTTAATCATGCAAGACTGTGTTGTGTGTTTTTGTGTGTTTTAACAACACTTCAGGCTAAGAGATTTTTCATCAGATCTGCATCAGTGCAGAGGTACAGAAACCCTAAACCCAAAACTAGAGTGAATTTTACACTGTTTCTGCCTGTCGAGATAGCAACATAGAGCACATTTTGCCCTTTGCTCAAAGAAATGTGATTTCATTTCGCTTTCAGGGCACATTCCTTTACAATAGAAGCACGATGTAGTTTTTCTTTTGTTTTTGCAGAATAGCTGAAATAAAGGTGTGGGGAAACATTTAGAAGCATTTGTAAAAAGCATTTCTATATTCTTCATGACTTGGGTGTCCAGAACTTGCTTACATCTGTGGACTTGTGTCAAGGGTAATCAAAGAGTCATTCAGGAAACAATGAGTTACTTTAGTTTAAAATCAGGTGTGTCTTTTGTTTTGTTTTGTTTTGCTTTGTTAAAAAGCAAGTGTGACCCTCCAGCTGTTGACCCAGGGTTCCCCAGTGGGTGGCCCTCGATGGAGCTATCTCAGGATGTGATTTTGAGGAGAGTTTGGGCTGGGAAAGGACCACACACTGGCCACAGTACTCTTTCCAAAACCGTGTTTTCGTTAATTGCACAATCTTGTTTAGTTTTCAATCTTCCTTACTTGACAGCACACATTGTTTTGTTAGAGTCTCCATCTCTGTCACTAGCACTGTGCCAGGTGCAAAATAGGTACTTAATACATATAGGATCAATTCATATTTAGTGATATGGACAATATGCAAAAGTTTTTCCCCAAAAGGCATAGCAATCATCTTCATAACAGTTGTTCCCAATTCTTGAGAACATTTTTTTAATCTTTTGGCAGTTTTCGGTTCTCCCGGAAGTGAACTCTGAGATGCAGCTGGGTGTTTGTGGATGTTTAACAGGGAGGGATGTTTAACAGGGAGTGCCTCCAGCACTGAAATGATCATCAGGGTTGTTTTCTGTGGGGCCCAAATGGCTGGGCCTCTGTATCCTAGTCTTTGGATATGAGTCATATTTGGAAGGGAGTGACTTTGGGTGAGGCAGCTCTCTGCCATTGAGGCTGACCATGAAGGGGCAGAAGGCAGAGGTGAAGGTGCGTGCACTCTCAGCAGCTGGGCCCACACATACATGCACATCTCTGGGTCCATTACTCCACCAGGTTCTTTCCACATACTATCTCTTGTCTTCACTGTTATCCTTAAAGTCGGTTAATATTTCCTTCAATTTGCACATGTGGAAACTGAAGTTCAGGGAGGTTAACAAATAAATAATATAAACTAATAATCCAATTAAAAATGGGCAAAAGACCTGAATAGACATTTTTCCAAAGAAGACATATGAATGGTCAACACACATGAAACAATGGTCAACATCACTCATCATTAGGGAAAGTCATATTAAAACCACAATGAGATATCACTTGATATACCTGTCAGAATGGCAAAAATAAAAAAAAAATACAAGAAATAACAAGCGTTGGTGAAGATGTGGAGAAAAAGGAACTTTTGTGCATTGTTGGTGAGAGTGCAAATTGGTGCAGCCACTCTGGAAACACCATGGAGAGTCCTCAAAAAAAAAAAAAAAAAAAGAATTATCATCATATGATCCGTCAATTCCACTACTGCGTATTTACCCATAGAATATGAAAACACTAATTCAAAAAGATACATGCACCCTTATGTTTATTGCAGCTTTACTTATTATAGCCAAGCTATGGAAGCAGCTGAAGCATCCATCAATACATGAATGGATAAAGATGTGGTGTATATACACAATGGAATATTACTCAGTCATAAAAAAGAATGAAATCTTACCATTCAGGACAACATGGATGGACCTAGAGGGTATAATGCTAGTTGAAATAAGGCAGCCAGAGAAAGACAAATACCATATGATTTCATTCACATGTGGAATTTAAGAAACAAAACAAATGAACAAAGGAAAAAAAGACAAAAAAACCAAACTCTTAAATACAGAGGACAAACTAGGAGTTACCAGAGGGGAGGTGGGTGGGAGACGGATGAAGTAGGTGAAGGAGATTAGGAGTACATATATTGTGATGAGCACTGAGTAATGTATAGAATTCTTGGATCACTCTATTGTACACCTGAAACTAATATAACACTATATGTTAATTATACTTGAATTAAGAAAAAGAATATTATATATATATATATATAATATAAGCAGTGTTAAATATTTAAATTAAGTTCAGCTCTAACTTTGAAGCCTGTGTGCTGTGGGTTTCTTTTGGGAGTGAATCAACCAGGTAAGAAGAGCATGAATTGGGAGTCAGGAGACGGATCGTAGACGGATCGTAGACTTGCCCTGCTGCTAACTCCAAGTGTGTCTTCAGTTGTCAAATCAATAAACATGGAGCTAAAATGAGCTTTGAAGCACATAAATCACCCAGGATCCTTGTTAAAATGCAGATTTGATCCAACAGGTCCTGGGTGGAGCCTGAGATTCTGCATTTCTAACAAGCTCTCAGGTCATGTCAATGCTGCTGGCATCTGAGGTCTCAGAAGACCCTGAAGTCTCTTCCAGCTCTGAGATTCAGTGGGTCTTGAACACACAGGGACAGCTTGTCCTTAGAGAATAATTCCAGTTGGTAATTAGAGAAGAAATAAGGAAATATAAAATCACCATTAGAACACCCCCTTGTAGTAATTGTTTTAGGTAAGATCTGTGGATGGACGCTAAATTTAGAAGGTAAAAGTTTGAGGAGAAACATGATATTTGCATAATAGCAAAGCTTCTTCCCCCAAGTATTATTGATTACAGAGGAAAAATAATAAGTTTATAGCAAGCACGACCTTCACCAAGTAATCACAATGGGTATCACCAGTAATGACTCATACTGATATGCACCTCCTTATAAGATGCACAAAGAGGGGCATATCATTTCTGTGTACACTTGTGTAAAACATGCAACTTTAATGTAATGAAAAAGTATTAGATGAACCCACACTGAGGGATATTCTACAAAATAGGTGACCAGAACTATTTAAAAGTGTCATGATCATGAAAGAAAGACTGAGAAATTGTCACTAATTGGAGGAGACCAAGGAGACACGACAAATACAACAGGGGATCTTAGATTAAATGTTGGAACAGAAAAAGAACAGTAAAACATGCAAATGGAGTCTCTAGTTTATATTATTACACAGATACTTAGTTTTCACAAATGCATCATGGTGATGTAAGATGTTAACATTAAGGGATGTTTGGTGGAAGGTAAACTGGAACTCTTTTCTATTTTTTCAACTTTTCTGCAAGTCTAAATTATTTAAAACTAAAAAATTTAAAAAGTAAACACATCTATAGGCATATTCTTCAAAAATTTTCAGCCATTTTTACATGCAAAAACACATATACAATAGAGTAGTTTAAACTTTATATATCATATTATGTCAATAATGATGGTTTTTTACTTTTCTATTATTTATACCTCTTTTTCCTCCACAGAAGCTAGAACTCAAGCAATTCAAAATTATTGTGGTGGTCTTAGATATCCTGGTAGCTTTGCTGACTCTAGAGGGTTTAAAGTAAAAAATAATGATAACAAACATTTAGTGTGTTTACTGCAAAACCAAGCGCTGTGCTAAATGCTTTATTCTGTCCAATAACCTGTTATTATTGCTAATTTACAGAAAAGCAAATATTTAGAGAAGTAAAATAGCTTGCTCAAATTCACAGTAATTTGTAAAGCTAGGATTTGAACCAAGGTTATGTAACTTTGGAACCTTAGCTTTTAGTTACATTGCCCATAACACTCCTGCATAATAATAACAATTGATTTCAGATTTTTTAACATGGAAGGAAAGGTACCATCACTGAACCAACATTTTAAAGAGATCAGAATGACCAAGAAATCAACCAGTGGATGATCCTCAACCCGGTACAGGCAAAGTAAGGTGTCCAGAGAAGATGGGTGTCCTAGGAGATCCCTCAAAATCCTGGCTCTGAGTCACTAGTTTGGGAGGGTTGGCGTAGGTGATGAATCGGTTCAGGTGTTCTTCCTGGACTTCCTCTGGGCACCCAAAGCTCTGACTGCAGAGATGTCCCATTGGTCCCAAACAGAGGCTGGAGGACCGAGTGGGGTTGAAGGGCCAAAGACCTCAGTAATTTGGACAGAATTCATAACTCAGCAGGGCTACCTATGTCCTTTCACCCCCAGGTGACACTCAGGGTAATAACATTTATTTATTTATTTATTAAAATTTTATTGTTATGTTAATCACCATACATCATTTATCTCATAGAATTATTTTGGGGTTTACATGAGATAACATTGTATTATTTAGCACTATGCCTGGTACACAGAAAGTGCTTAGTAAAACCTGTTCTTGTAAAAACGATTGATTTATATTTTCACTTGGTAAATATGGGCAAACAATGAAGAATCTTAACTGAAGACACTTGAAGAGAAGCAGCAGGTCAAATTGATGGGGTAAGATATGACATGTTCAGGGAAAATGCATAAAATAGAATGAATCTTAAAAAAAAAAAAATAGAGGAGGCATTTAAATACACTCCAATTAGCTATCTCAAGGATAGTTGAGGGGGATATTGGGCCAAAAAATAGGCTGCTATGAAAAAGGAAATTGAAAATTTGCTTGCTGACAAAGCCCCACCAATACTGGCCATAAATACCAGTTAAACACTGCTAGGATTGAGGTGGAGAGTTAGAATCTAGTTTGAGGAATTTTCACAGAACATAGAGTGAAAATGTAGATAAATAGGCATTATAAAAAATAAATGACTAAAAGGATAGGTTTAGGGTATCTAACATACATTTATTCTCCTCACTCACTCTGACTTGGAGCAGGTAGAGAAGTAGTGACATTTAAAGATATATAGAAGAAGAAAAAAAATTTTTAAGGTATCTAGAAGAAAATTTACCTGTGCTAAAGAAAGAGTTGAGGTTTCTGGTATAAAAGTCGCCCTGAAGGTTGCCTGGGTGGTTCAGTTGGTTAAGCGTCTGCCTTTGGCTCAGGTCATGATCCCGGGGTCCTGGGATCGAGTTCCGCATCGGGCTCCCTGCTCAGCAGAAGAGTCTGCTTCTCCCTCTCCCTCTGCCCTTCCCCCTGCTCATGCTCTTTCTCTTACTCACTTTCTCTCAAATAAATGAATAAAATCTTAAAAAAAGAAAGTCCTCCTGAGCCCATAGAGGATATTGAAAAAGATACACACATATATGTATCCTAACAATATGTTTTAATTTCATAGGAAAAGAGAAAAATACATAAACATTTAAATTAAAAAAAAAGATGGACGAGACCAGTAGTGTTATCAAACAGCTCATTTGCTTCACTAATTGCCTGGTGACAAAGGAACAAGATTCACCAGGATTGTGAGGTTAGAGTATTTCATGTAGACAAAGTAGTATTCGTATAGCTACACAAAAGAATATACGTTGTGACATGTCAGTATCGTGGAAATGTTTTATTAGTGCATTATTTCTGGAAAAATGTTCAAGGAAAAAAAAGTCAGTGCATACATGAAACAGTATTAAGCACTAAAGCCACTAATCTCATAGATTAGCCAAAATATGTGTTAAAACATATACTTGGAGAAAGTTTAATATAACGCTGATAAAAAAAATCCTAAAATAAGAGACATAAATGAACAGTATCATAATAATCTGGCACTAAAGTTCCAACTGGTTTAAAAAAATTGTATGGTGGTGAAGTAAATATTTCATTTTTAATTTTAAGAGCTTTATATTACTCTTTTTTGCTCTTTTTTACAGACTGCTGTTCTTGTTTCATGGATGAACTCTCTCATATAACATCACTTTTTCCCCCTTGCTGTTAGTTTTCTTCTGTTCCTTGATGTCTTTTTCTTTCAAATCCTTTTAACATGCTTGTTTATTTTAATCTCTATATTTCCTACTAGAAGCTTGTCTGCAAATATATGGTCATCCTTGGCTGTCTGGTCATATTTAAGAATGAGACTTAGTCTATCAGTTGGTGGACCTCACTTCATCGAAAGAGCCCTCCAGTTCTCATATCTATAGGTGTTTCTCCTTGGGCTGGTCATTTTCTTCTGGAAAAGAAACCTCCAGACTCCTGCCTGTGGGTTTGAACTTGACTGCTGGAGTGCTGGGAGCTCAATCAGGCAGGAGTCAACATGGCTCAGTTCAGTGACACACCTCTCCCCTCTTCCATGCTTGGTACCTTGTAATCTGGAGCTTCTTTTAAAAACTTCCTTCTGAGGATAAACTTTCTATGTATTGCTGTGGGGTGGGGGAAGAGGACGTGAAAGTCAGCTTTCCCTATTGATACTGTCTCCTATTTTGGGCCCCCTCTTTTTTTACTCTCTAGTTCTGGAACCTTCTGGGATTCTGTGATGTGAATTGGCTTGTTTCCTACTGACTGCCCTCTCTTTGGGCTAGTTCTTTGGTATCTGCTATTTTTTTTAAATCGTGTTTCCCTTTACCATCCATTGTTCAAAAATGGGTGTGTGTATTATTTCTCATTCATTGTCATTATCTCTTGTATTTTTTTGTTCTTGCGACTTCATTGCTTCTAAAGTCTTCTGCTATCTCATCAGCTTGAAAGGAGAGAGCAGAGGTAAGCACATGCATTCATTCCTTGTTTATACCTCTCAATGAACTTTGGGGTAACATTGCCACAGAAAGGCTCTTCTCCCAAAAAGAAAGTCCCATTTGGATTTTGGCTGAAGTTACATTAAATCTGTACATTACTTTGAGAAAAAAAGAATTTCTTTTTAATCCTAAGTTTTCTCACCTGGGAACATAGATGACTTGACATTCAGTTCAAGTGTCCTCGACAGCATCTCAGTTTTCTCTGCCCGGGGTTGAGCAGCTGACCAGGGGACAGTGGGGCATGGGAGGGCGTTGAAGAAAAATAAAGGTTCCTGGCCTGACCCTGCTAGGGGCGATGTGGCATCTGACAGCTGACTCCATTATCCTGAACTCGTTTTCCTCAGGTCCAGATGGGACATTAACAACCACCTTATGGAGATGTAGTGAGAGTTAGAAAGAGTCTGTGTAAAGCGCACAGAATTGAGATAAAAAAATAATGGTCCTTATTTACTATTTCATTAGCATAGGATACTTCCAGGTACATGCCTATGTATTTTGGTTTTTGTTGTTAAGGTAAATGAGATGTTTACTTTCAATATTTTCATTGTCTTTTAGTAGTTTTTAAGAAAAGCAATTTCTCTTTGGAGAAATACCGTTAATCCTGATATGTAACTTGAATTACATCTCAATTTTAATAGTATTTTTAGAAGCAGTTCTTGGTTTGCCATCAATGAGGAAATTTTAAGAACTCCCTGTATTTGAGTATAGGAAGCAGGAGTGTTTAAGCCATGCCTTGGTGTTTCTTACTTGAGGCTCAATCAAAGGCCAGGCCAGAGTCCTGGTTGGGGGTCTCTGCTCTTACAGCTTCTGTTATTGGTAGGTTCTAGATGCATTTTTGGAGTAATGTTTCTTATATAGTGAAATAAGAGTAATCCTCTGTGGAAATCTTAGGGGTTATCTTTTCATTTTCTTTTAAAAATTATTAACATGTGATCTATACACGCAAGATATGTAACCTCAGGAGGCACCTGGGGGCTCAGTCGTTAAGCGTCTGCCTTCGGCTCAGGTCATGATCCAGGGTCCTGGGATCGAGCCCCGTTTTGGGCTTCCTGCTCAGCAGGGAGCCTGCTTCTCCCTCTCCCACTCCCCCTGCTTGTGTTCCCTCTCTCACTCTCTCGCTCTCTGTCGAATAAATAAATAAAATCTTAAAAAAAAAAAAAAAGAAGATACGTAACCTCAGAACTAGAACATTACTAACCATGCTGAACCCACCTGGGTGCCTCTCTCCAGTCCTCGTTTGTATTTTGCGTGACCCGCGAAGGGCACAGGCAGCACTGCAAGGCTGTACGTTGCTGTACTTAGTGAGTCTGCATTTTACTTTCAAACCGTGCAGTAAATCCATGCGCTTCTTGAAGAACAACCTGTGGGTGACTGGCTACCTTGTGGCATAACCTTCAAAATGACAAACCTGTCCTTTGCTCTACCAAATGAGACGACATATAGGAAAGTCCTTAGAAATTATGAAACTGCATATGAGTGTAAATGTCTCCATGGAGATGCTATACACGGCTATCAAATTCATAACTCTCTCAGATGGCCTCCAGGAAGTGAAATTGTTTTAAACAAATGATAAACAGAGCTCACACCAAGAGGGTTAGGATCCATGGCAACTGGAAGCGGGAAGAACAAAGGAGACTTTGGGGACAAAAATGGTTTAGAGCTTGTCAAAGACCTTTTCTGCATGAATAAAACATGAAAAGAAGAGCATACATAGAAAAGCGTAGAATGAAATTAGTGAACAGGGAAAAGCAATGTATATGATAAGAAATTTGAGCTTGGGGACGCCTGGGTGGCTCAGTCGGGTAAGCGTCTGCCTTCGGCTCAGGTCATGATCCCAGGGTCCTGGGATCGAGCCCTGTATCGGGCTCCTTGCTCTGCGGGGAGCCTGCTTCTCCCTCTGCTGCTCCCCCTGCTCGTGCTCTCCCTCTCTCTCTCTGACAAATAAATAAATAAAATCTTAAAAAAAAAGTTAAAAAAAGAAATTTGAGCTTGTTAAAAATTACTATGCAGTGTTTATGGAAATTATATTTTACTTGGCAAAAGAATTATAAATGTATATATATTTTAAATACTTTGTATAGTAAACATGTGAAGATCAATTTAAACATGCTATTTGATAGGCTTAACTGCGTATTTATTCCTATATTCATCAAGTATTAAATTATTGTTTTGGTCTTTCGCTACTGTAATATCTCTGAGATAATAAAAGCTGGCAGGCATTTATCATGGGATACAAGGACACCTTTTTTATGGAACAGATTTGGTAGAAACCCTTGCACTTACTGGCTTGCTGTGCTCAGATGGGCCCTGCCAACCTCGTGTGTCCAGCACAATCTCACAGGTGTAACGGTTAGTGAATTTATGAATGAACCGGAAAGTCATATGCTCGATGTCTTTGATTCATGGATGAAGCCATTTGAAGTGGCAAGGAACTACATTTCACTTGTCGCTTTCTTGTTTAAGTGTTTAAAACAGTAAATCCAGAATGAATCCTATGACAGCTAGACAGGAAGAAAATTAGCAGGTGTGGTTAAGTACCTAAGGACATTTAATTAGGGAATGTAAATTACATTAATTCTGAACTCTCATGAAAAGGATAGCTGACTTTTTAAAATTACCTTTTAACAAAATTATAAAAGAAACACATGATAACAAAAGTCTAATATATGAAAAACTACCATATAAGGAAAAAATTATTCATTATAACACTAAAACATTTTGGTGTACTTTCTTTTAGCCTGAGGCCGGAATCTACATCTTAGTCATCTTCATGCTCCCAGAGTCTCTCAGGAAACCGGGTCAGGGCAGGCCCTCCATAGATGTTCACTAAATTAAGTGAATTAATTATGGGATGTCTTCAAGCCATTCTTTCTTCTCTCACCTTTCTTATTGGTCATTGTTAATCAATGGTTATTGCTTTTCTCTTTGTACCTATGGAAAGGTGAAACTAATGAATAAAATGTATAATAAATATGAATTTGCCACACACATTGAAATAAAAGTAACAGATATTTCAGCAGTAACTCAACTGTAATGTCAAGGAGATATATAAAGCCATCTATTTCTATGTTTCTTTCGATTATTATCAAGAAAGAGAAACTGACATAGTAGACCACCATCAGTGAGTAAATACATTAATGACTACTAAATAATAACCTTAAGATTCATTCTTTAAACCTTTTATGGCAGTCCTTAAGATGGCCATCCAGTATTTCTAGCTCTTCATCTTTTAGGTGGTGTGCTAGGATTGTACTTTCCTGCGCATTGAAGTTAGTCATGGTCATGTAACTTAGGGTGGCCAATGGAGTAAGAGTGGAAATGATATATACGTATTGCCCCTAGTTGAGATTTATGAAGCTCTTTAGCACATTATCTTTCCACACAGAGGCATGTGTTAAGCTGAAACTGCCATCAGTGTCTGATCCTGATAAACAGACCTCTACTACTGACCAAGATTTGGGATGTAGTGTGACTCAGAAAAAAAATTTTCCTTGAATTAAGCCCATGAGATCTAGGGTGATTATTTGCTACCACAGTGTGATTTAGCCTGTCCTGACTGATGCATTCACATTCACAAAGCTGGGCATTTTTCTAGTCATTGTGGAAACCAATACTAATAAAATATGCATCTTTACTTCGGAGGAGTTTCCATTCAAATGAGAGAGTCATGTGCACAAAAAGTACCATTCAGCCTACAAGTACAATAAGTACAATAAAGTATAATAAGTCAAACACTTATAGGATAGATTAAAAGTTGTGGGAGGTATTGCTTCAGGTACAGTGGTTTGAATTAAAAAGCTATAAACTCCAACAATTTCATAGTTGAAAATGAATTATTTCCAGTGGCTTTTATCAAACACTCAGAAAATATTTTATCAGCAGATTCATTCTTCTGGCTGTATTATTTAAGACTAGAGGATTTAAAATGTTTCCATGTTTGATATACAAATTTTCTCTGAGTAGACTATTAAATTATAATTTATAATAATAAATTTTAAATATTATTAAATATATTATTCTAAAGAAATAATAAGATCAATAATAATAACTGATGTGAAACCACTGCTCTTCTCTTTTTAAAGATTTTATGTATTTATTTGACAGAGAGAGACACAGCGAGAGGGGGAACACAAGCAGGGGGAGTGGGAGAGGGAGAAGCAGACCTCCCACCGAGCAGGGAGCCCAATGCGCGGCTCAATCCCAGGACCCTGGGATCATGACCTGAGCCGAAGGCAGACGCCTAACGACTGAGCCACCCAGGCGCCCCACCATTGCTCTACTCTTAAATAATAAACTACTGTGTGATATTATGCTGTGAATTACTCTGTCACAGGGTTTATTTTTATAGGGATAGAATTGCTGTGTTCTTTTCAAAATCAAATTGATCCACATCTGCAGAAATATAGAGCTCAGATTTTGGCCTTAGTCTGATCTGAGTCTTTGCTCCCCCACTGATGAGATGTGAAGTGTGAGGCTAGTAACTTTCATGTACCAGGGCTTTAGTTTTCTTAGCTACAGAGTGGAAGTAATGACCTCTCATCTTTGAAGCTTCTTGTGAGCACTAAGTCAGGAAGCGCTTTGTGCAGAGTGCTTTATTCATAGTATTCCCTCAAGAAATGTTTATTAGGCAGTACTAATTAATATTGTTACCAACTACATTTACTCCTTCTTTAGCCACATTGTTTCCAAAATTTTTTAAAGTTAAAAGACAATACATGTTGACCAAATATGGGTGATTATTATGAACAATAAACAAGGTATGAGGAAAATTTTGAGATTCTTTTATTCATGATTTGGTGAGTGCCTTAACTTTTCATTTTACGTGTTTATTGAGTAACTCTTAGAAAATACAGATAAGTAAAAAGAATCAAGTAACAAATACAGAGAAGCAAAAAGAATCAAGTAGTAAGAACTTACCCATTATCTCAAGATCTAGAAATAACTACTATTAAGACTTTGGTAGATGTCCTGCGAGCAGTTTTTTCATGTATAGGTGTGCACGTAAACAAACTCTGTGTGATATACACTTTTTAATGAAAAAGGGATCATCTTCTGCTTTTTAAAAATTTGATACTTCTTGGGGCACCTGGCTGACTCAGTTGGAAGAGCACGAGACTCGATCTTGGGGTCGTGAGTTCGAGCCACACTTTGGGTGTAGAGATTTCTAAAAATAAATAAATAAACTTAAAAAATTTAAAAAATCAAAATTTGATACTTCATAAACACCTCACATATGAACATTCTTGTGCACAATCCTTTTCTGTAGTGTGCATCAGAATCACCTGGAATGTTTCCTTTTTTTTTTTTTTTTTTCAAATTTTGATTTAAATTCTAGTTAGTTAATATATAGTGTAATATTGGTTTCAGAAGTAGAATTTAGTGATTCATCACTTACATATAACACCCAGTGCTCATCATAATGAGTGCCCTCCTTAACACCCATCACCCCTGTAGCCCATCCGCCACCCCCCTCCCTCCATCAACCCTCAGTTTGTTCTCTATTGTTGAGAGTCTCTTATGGTTTGCTACCTGGAATGTTTCTTAAAACAGATTGCTGGGCATGACCTTGGGGAACTTGTGACTCAGTGAGTCTGGGAAAGGTGAGAGTCTGCATTCTTAACAAGTTCCCAGATGATGTTGGAGCTGCTAGTTTAGGGACCATACTTTGAGAATCAGTGCATTAAACATTCATTACATTGTGTGAGTGTGATAGTTTATTTTATCTCTCCCTGATACAAGTAACTTTGACATCTATGTCCTTTTAGCTAAATCTTTACACACAGACTTGTTAGTTTCATTCAAAAAATTTCCTAAAAGTAGAACTTGGGTATACATATATGCAGAGTTTTAAGGTTTTTGATCTTTATTGCCAGGCAGCCCATTAGAAAGTTTTTATAAATTTATAATTCCAACAAATATGAAAATCAGCCTTTCTGTGCTATCTTTACAAATGTAGTGCAGCATTTTAGCATTTATTAAAATCTTTGCCAATTGATACATGAGAAAATGCAACCATTGTTTTCTTTTGAGTTATCTTGATAACTAGTGAGATGAAGCAAGCTTTGTATTTGCTTTTGTCTGTCTGCACTTCCTGATTTTTGGAGACCTCTGCCCATTGTCTATGTGTCCATTTGTTGTTTTTTTTATAATTTGAGATAATTTTTATTTGTAAGCAACACCAACCTTTGTCTTTTACGCATTTTCAATATTTCCCCCAGTTTGTTGTCTTTGGATTTCATTTATGATTATTTTTCAGACAAAACATTTTTTGTTCTTTCTGTAGTCAGAGGTTTCAGCCCCTCACTTTATGGTGTCAGGTTTTAGCCCATATGGTTAGGAAAACAAAAGCCACCTTTACTCCCAACGGGATGTAACTCTCTACCTGTGTTTTCTACTATTACTTTAATGGATTTCTTTTCATGTTTCCATGTTGAGACTACTGTTGATAGAGGTATAGTTTTCCTCCATAAATCTCCTAGAACCACTCTTGAGTGATTCGTCCATTCCCCGTTATTCAGAAACACCACTTCTATCAATTGCAGAGTCTTAAATGTATTATTCAGAAACACCACTTCTATCAATTGCAGAGTCTTAAATGTATTAGGGTTTGTTTTTAGAACTTCTCTTTGTTCCATTGATCTGTCAACCTCTGCCCAGGACAACACTGGTAATTGTTGAACATTTAAAATGCGTTTAATGCATCTCATTGACTTTCTTTGATTCCCCCAAAATTTCTTTAGCAATTATAATGGCTACTTCCACATGAAATGTCATTTTATCTAGTTCCCTCAGAAAGGCCAATAAAATTGTGTCAAATTTTACCTCAAAGACCTTTAAATATATTTTTTAACCTTTTTTCCCCATGAATTTCAGTGTTTCGGACTGTTCTGGCCACCGTTCTGTCCCTTTTCCCATTTAATTTGTTTTGTTTACCTTACTCAATTTAATTACCTTATTTAATTTTTATAATTTATCTCTCCTTCATTTCTATGGCTCATTTCTCCCTCCAAATCGCCAGGTTTCTTGAGGGGAATGTGGACTCTGGGTGTGTGTGTCCCTGGGCTAGAGGTGGGGAGGCAGGGCTGAAGGGGGGCCTAGTGCAAGGGTCTCTCGTGCCAGGCCCAGCTGTGGGTCCTAAGTGGGAATGACAAGTGACAGAATAATTTTAGTGTCACTTTTCTGAAAGTGCTCCCTTATGCATGTTTCTATGGTACTGTATTTTAAGATTACTTTTTTTAAAAATTCTATCCATATAATTGTATTCTCTTTATTCTGTTTAATGGCATTCATATCCCTAAGTTTTGGACTTGACCTGAGAAAGAGAAGAGCTGGTGGAAGGAAGGTAGGCTCGACACCATCAGATGTGTCGAGGGTCAAGATGGGGCCATGGAGAAAAGAACAGGTAGCACTTGCCTTGGGGCTTCTGCCTGGTTCAGTGTGCTCAGCTGGGCATGCCCTGTTTACACTCAGCCCAAACACCCCAGACTCTCTCTGTCCCCCTTTCTTGCTTTCCAGCATTTTATTCCATTGCACCTGTCATCACCTGATGTACTATATATTTTCTTCTTTGTTTTGTTTATTGGCCATGTCATCAATGATGTAGTTTATTGTGTCCTCCACCAGAGTGAAAACTGCTGAGCCTTTCCTTCTCTGTGCACCCTCAGCATCTAAAACAATCTTTGGCACATATTAGATGGGTTCAAAAATATTTGACTAAGTGACTGAAAGCCTGGACCCCCTTCCTCCTGGCGGTGCCCTGCATCCTCTACACACAAACACACACACACACACACACACACACACCCTTCATTAGGCTGAGACTTAATCAGTTTTCAGGACCCAACTGATGGGTCATCTCTAACAGTAAGCTCTGCGTGTTAATCCCCCTCCTCAGATATCCCATTGTAACCCTGTGAGCAACACTGCAGAGTACCTGTCTGCTCACTGTCAGCCTCCCACTGTGTGACTGGCCTGGCCCTGAGAGCAGACTAGCTCCTGAGTTTCTAGAACCTTTTTATTACAGGGCCTGGCTCAAAGCACAGACCCTGGAGACTCTCTGTCAAATGAACGAATGCAGGAATTGTGTAAAGTTCTTAAAGAAGAACTGGCACCAGTGGATGCATGATACTGGGAGATATGTTTCGTCTTGCTCTGGCTAAGAAAGGTATTTCAAATAAAGCTTCAAGTAATGCAGGCTTGTTAGGTAGTAAACTCCCCGTTCCTGGAAGTATTCAAGCAGAGGCTGAATAACAACTGTTAGTGGGTATTGTGAAGGTGATTACCGCTTTCATTATTTTGGACGGTGAACTAGATGACTGCGGGGGTCCCTGTGTCACTAAGATTCAGGGATTCTATTATTCTCGGCTAATTAAGCTTATGTTTTCAATTTTTCCTTTCTTTTTTTTCCTTGCCCTAAATCCCTTTGTTCACTTCTCTGCAAAGTTTGTCATGTTACTTGTGTGCATTTGTGTCCTCCAAATTTTGACTGCAGCTACAGTCCCTCTCCTGTTAATTCCTTGGGAAATCCTGGTGCTTTTCATCTGCTTGCTCCTTTGGCAGCCCATTTGTCTTTATTGAATATGCAAATGTGATGGAAACATCTGTCACTTGCACTGTGATCTCTCTTTCTTCATAAATGATGGAGGGAGAAAAAAATGATTTCATGTTATTAACACCATAAACATTTGGATATCCATTTCAGCAAACCTCGAGATTTATAGATTAGGACGTTTACCTGACTATTGAATCACGTGTCGCTACTCTTTGTCTCCTTTTGCTTTACAAAACAAACTAAAACTTAAAAAGGAATTGCAAAATAACGTAAGATAATTTTTAAAGCTTATTTGTAAGTATATTAGTTTCCTAAGGCTGCCGTAACAAATTAACATGAACTTAGTGGCTTAAAATGACAGAAATTTATTCTGGAGGCCAGACGTCTGAAATCAAAGATGTTGGAGTTCTCTCCAGAGGCTCTGGGAGAATTGGTTCCTCGCCTCTTCTAGCTTCTGATGGCTCCAGACATTTGTTGGCTGGTGGCTTCATGAATCTGATCTGTGTCTCTGTGGTCACATGCCTTCTCTTCTCTCTCTGTCTTTCCTCTGTGTGTTTCTTATAAGGACACTTATTGAGGGCCTGCCTGGACAGTCCAGGATGATTGCCTCATCTCAAGATCTTTGACTTAATTACATGTGCACCCATTTTCCAAATAAAGTCACATTCACAGTTCTCATGGATTAGGATGTGGACATCTCTTTTGGAGATGACCATATAGGCGGTCAGCCAGGAGATCTCATAGGGAGAAAAGGAAACTGAGTAAGATCTCACATGGACATCCCAGGGATGCCACTGTATCCTGAGTTAGTGGTGTGTATAAACAAAAATCCTATATCACTATAATAACTACATAATAGTAATAGCAGCTATAATTTACAGAGAACTTGTTATATGCCGGGCACTATTCTAACTAACTTTACAAGCATCATCTTGGCTAATTTTCTCAACAAGTCTGTGAAGAGGCAACTATTACTGTTATTTTATAGATGAAGAAAATGCGTGTTAGAGAAGTTAAGGAACTTGCTTAAGGTCACATGAGCAGTAGGGGGAGGAGTCACCTAATGTGTGTAACTGTGACTGTTAAGCTCATGAACAGAAGCAACCCAGCATCATCCCCTGTAAACTGTCCCACAAAGGCAAGGGAGGAGACTAGAAGCACAGTGGCACAGACAAGTTGGAGAAAGTCTCAAAATTCTTCTGCTGTGCCTGTCTATGCCAAGGGCTCCCAGTAAAAATAACCAGTTTCCCTCCACTGCCAAGCTACTGGAGAAAAGAATGCAAATTCCATCACATTTCGTCTTGGGGAGGATCGTACACCGTATATGGAAAGGAGAACATGGTTATGGTTGATCGGCTTGCACATGGATGGGCCTGCACACCACACGGACACACACATACACATATCCGTGAGCACACGCACACATCCTCCATTCCTGTCTGTATGCCAGCCGCCTCCCTTGTTCTGTCTAGAAGGAGATGATGTGAAGAGTAGGGTTGGAGGCAGGCTTCTGCCTGTATTCCTAACCCAAGCTTCAGAACTTCCATTGGAAGGTCCAGACCATAGTCCAGTCATCCAGGGAGCTTGCCATGGGTCACCCACAACCCCTGGACTCCTACATGCTCCTGATTTTCTTTCTCTCACTGAAGGGGAGGCTGCAGATCAGGCTGGGGAATGAGGATCAGTCCGAGGGAGCCGGCATCGCTTCCCAGTGGGTAGGAGACACGGAAGCAGGGGGAAAGAATGGAAAGAAGGCTGCTCTGTTGCCATTCGTTATTTATTGGTTATTTTTTCTTTATTTATGCCTCAATTACTTAAGAAAAAGAACTAAGCCAGCTAATAAAAGGTACATAAACAGCAAAACAGGGAAGTATATTTCTGAACTGGAAGTGCAGTTCTGTGAAGACAGATTGAGCTGAGAGGGCCGTGGACCTCCCCCTGCCCACACCATGCACCACGGCTACAACCTTGACCTAGCTCAGGTCTCCGGGAGTGACTAAGGGGGGGGCAGTGCAGGCGGGTGGGCACAGACTCTGCTTTCCAAAATTAGAGGAGACGCCAGCACTTACCTGGTGCATTATTTAGAATACTGTCATGCAGTGCGCACGTCATCACAAGAGCTCATTTACCAGGGAGTGTCTTAGGAGTGAGGAGTCCCCAGTGTGGGCAGAAGAAAGAATAGGTCCCTTGCCCTCTGGGAATATACCTGCCTTTATTCCTACCTGTTCCCCTGCTTTAGAACCTTTCCACTTTTTAAGAAATGCCTTAACTTTGTTTAGCTATAAGTTCGGTTTTAACGGCAAGGGCTTTTCAGTCCCTCAGTAATGAGTAATGAAAATGAAAGATTTTAGTTTTTCACTGGCAGGTATTTCAAGTGTGACCACAGTGCATTATGGAACTGTTTGTGTTTATTGTGTATATATGTGTGTGTGTATATATATTTTTTCTTTCCTATGTTTTCAAAGGCTTGTGTGTCCACAGCTGGAGATGTCTAAAACACATTGGGAGCCACTTACATGAAATTTCGTTTCTTTCCTTTTTTTTTTTTTTTTTTTTTAAGAGCGATTGTGAGCAGGGGCGGGGGCAGAAGGAGAGGGAGAAAGAAAATCTTAAGCAGCCTCCCTCAGCGCGGAGCCCACATAGGGCTCCATCTCACGACCCTGAGATCATGACCCAAGCCAAAACCAAGAGTGTGATGCTTAACAGACTGAGCCACCCAGGTGCCCCTCCTTACATGAAATTTCTAATTTTAGTGTACTCTGTGTGAATTACGTTTGAGTATATATCATAAGGTTAGAAAGTTAGAAAATAATGTCAAGGAAACAGGTTTTGTGGATGTGTGTGTGAATGAATACAGTATCTTCTGACATCCAGGCTTCTTCCACTCATCACAAGTCATTAATACCAACTCAATAGATTATCCATAAAGGTGTAAGATGTTTGGGGCGCCTGGGTGGCCCAGTCAGTTAAGTGACTGACTCTTGATTTCGGCTCAGATCTTGATCTCAGGGTCATGAGATTGAGCCCCACCTTGGCTCTTCGCTGAGTGAGCCTGCTTAAGATTCTCTCTTTCTCTCTCTCTCTCCCTCCCTCTGCCCCTCCCCACCCCACGCGTGCCCCCTCCCTCTCTTAAAAAAAAAGTGTAAGACGTTTATTATGTGAAGTTTAGATTATTCTGGGGACATTAGAGTGTTTTTATCTTTGCTCTTTGTGCATTTGAATAGGACAGGGCTATCCAAGAGGGTTTTTTTGCATTTCTTTGGGGCTTTTTATCCATAGACAGGCATTGTGATCTCAGTGTAATCATTTAACTTTTTTGGCAATGGTTTCCCTATCAATCAACCATGCCAGCAGTTATGAAAACATGCTATGAGCTTTATAGTCAGACAAATAAAGTTAGAGGCTATGTCCATCAATCAGTCATGCCAGAGGTAAGAAAGCATGCTTTAAGCCATTGGCATGTGTTGAGATTCTGGGTCCCAAAAGGAGACCTCCCTTCTAACTCCTTGCTGACTCATTCATTCATTCAATTATTCAACCAGTGTTTATGAACACCCATATGGTTCAAGCAGTTACAGTCATTGGGTCAAAAAGATGAATGGGACATGGTCAAAACCCTTACAATCTGTTGAAGGAGATTGACAAGAAATCAGAAGTCTTTAATAGGGTAAATGTTAAGTTAGAAGCTGCCTAGGATATAGTGTTATCTAGTTCTAGAAGAAATACCTAATCAACGGCAAGGCAGAGATGAGTGAGGGAAGGCTGCCTGGAAAAGCTGACCCCTGAGCCAAATCTTTTATTATTATTGATACTTTTAGAAAGGATAGTGGTTAGTCACATTTAAAAGCCTCCCCATGACAGGAAGAATGAAAGGGGAGAAATCGGAGGGGGAGACGAACCATGGGAGACGATGGACTCTGAAAAACAAACTGAGGGTTCTAGAGGGGAGGAGGGTGGGAGGATGGGTTAGCCTGGTGATGGGTATTAAAGAGGGCACGTTCTGCATGGAGCACTGGGTATTATACGCAAACAATGAATCATGGAACACTATATCAAAAACTAATGATGTAATGTATGGTGATTAACATAACATAATTTTTAAAAAAAACTGAAAAAAAATAAAAAAATAAAAGCCTCTCTATGACAAAAAAAATGCTAATAATTGTTTAATTCATGCTGTAATATATGGTCATATACTACACTTCAGATTACCCTTTATAGATTATTATAGACGATTAGTGACTTGAGAGAAAGTATGGTAGGAATCTTTGGGCATTCAAGAGTAATGAGGAATTAAGGTGAATGACCTTAACCATTCTGCAAGCATTTTGGTCACTGAGTGGAGGGGTCCATTTAAATTCTTGATCTTAAAGAAAAGTAGGAGTTGCCAGATGCCAGGCTGGGTGGTGGGGCCAGGAATGGTGGCACAGGCACAGGGTGTGTGGCCAGGGTGTGTCTGGCCAAGTGTGATGGCAGAAGCACCCGAAGAGCTCAGAGGTGGCCCGACGGGAAGGACCCTGTGTGCCATGCCTGAATGGTTTGCACTTCCTCCCAGAGGTTATGCCAGCCCCTGAAGGGTGCTAGGCAGGTAAGAGGCATGATCAGAGTAGGATGTTTCAGAACGATCCTGTGTGATTACATTTTGGTGGGATGGTGGATTCCTTTCCTAGGGCTGCTGTAATAAATTACCACAGATTTGGTGGCTTAACACAACAGGAACTGATTCTCTCCTAATTCTGAGGCCAGAAATCTCATGTCAGTGTGAGGGTAGGGCCATGCTCCCTCCAAAGGCTTTAGGGGAGAATCTGCCTTTGTTGTCGTCCAGCTCCTGGTGGCTCTAGGTGTTCTTGGTTTATGGCAGCATCTCTCCAATCTCTGCCTCTGTCTTCATATGGCCTTCTTATCTGTGTCTCTGTGGCCTCTCCTCTTTTATAAGGACATTAGTCTTTGGACTTAGAACCCACCCTAAATCCAGGTTGATTTCATCTTGAGATCCTTAGTTATATCATCTACAAAAACCCTAGTTCCAAATAGGGTCACATCCTGAGGTTTTAGGTAGCTATGAATTTTAGGAGCACCCTATCAACCAACTACAGACGGGGACAGGTTGGGAGAGGTCCAGATACTCAGATTCTAGAAGGACCTGGGAAGACATTGTAACAAGGCACCCACAAGGAGACGGAATGAGTACATGGGTAGGGTGGAGTGGTAGACAATTTTTAGGAAATGTGTGTTTAGGGAAAATAAGGGAGGAAAAGGTAAAAAGAAGGTTGAGGGGTTATGGAGTAAAAAACTAATCTCCACAAAATTTGCACGCTGCATATCTAGGTGTTTTCTATAATTTAAGTCCTAACTCATATACCACTCTTCCTTCCATAATAATGGCTAATAACATTTATTTTTATCTTACTTTAGGGCTACCACTATGCTAAGAGTGTTACTAGCATTATCTCATTTAATTCTTAGTCTTCAGAAACAGGTACTATTATGATCAACTCCCACCCCACTGTAGAGATAACAACTGAGTCTTGGAGAGGCCAAGTGATATACTAGTGAAGAAATGTTGGAGCTAGGATTTGAACCAGGCAACTACACTCCAAATCCAGCACTCCTGAATACTCACATATTACATGCCCCCACTCCACCCTTACCAGTAGTTAATTATTCCTCCTTCTTTGAACCACCCCCCCACACCACATGAGATATATTTCTCTTTTGGCCTTTGTTAGTTTCTAACTAGTTTGTAAGTGGATTTGTGTGCAAGTCTTGAGAGCAGGATCTGGACCTGTTTCAATTTTGCATGGTGCCCCCAGTATCTTGTACCTTGCATTGCACAAAGATCAGATTCCTGAGTGTTCATCAAATAAAGGAATATTAATTCAAACCACAATTATATGTCCAGCCTGTGTGAGAGACAGGCAAGGAGCCACAATTATTGAACAGTTTGTTGTGTGCCAAGATTGAGGTGAGCATAAGGACTTTGGGATGAGCTTAAGAGGGACAATTAGCTCAGACTGGGAGGGGAGTGGAGGGTAGGGTCAGCTAAGGGCAGCTTTCTGGGCCTGAGACCTGAACTACACCTGAGAGGATGTGTAGGGGTGGCCCAGGAAAGTTCCAGGCAGAGACAAAAGCTCGATATGCGGCTCAATATGGCTGGAGATGGGGAAAGAGGAAGGGGCGGTGGCCAGAAAGAAGCATGGGCAGGTGGGCAGCGGCAAAGCCATCAGAACATTTTCTGTTGTGCGATGGAGTTTCACCTTCTTTCAGAGGAAACAACTGAAAGACTTTGAAGAGTTGAAGAATTGAAGAATCAAACTCAAGTTCTGAGAATGGCTGTCCAGCAGCATGGTGGGAGATGGGCTATGGGGGGCTGGGACTGGAGGCAGGAGTGTCAGTTGAGAGGCTGCTGTGAATCTGTGAGGAGAGTAGGGGCAATGGGAAGTGGGGTGACAGCTTTCTATATATTGATAAGTGTCAATATATCGTGTAGAGGGGTGAGAAGTGGAGGTCACTAGAAAGTAGGATCAAAAGAACTTGGTGGCAGATGTAGGATTCAGGGAAGGGAGGAGGCAGGGATGACTTGGGGGTGGAGGTGGTCACTGGGGAGCAGTTTGCAGCCAGAGGGAAGTCAATGATTTGGTTTGGGACTTGGTGGGTTTGGGACTCTGGGTGCAGATGTCTGAAGGGTGGCTGGGTTTTTAGGTCCTACATCCTGAGCACCCTGCATTGTGGGAGCCGTTTGAACGGCAGGCAGGGAGCCTCCATTTTAAAAGAATGAACTGAAATTTGGAATTTAGAAATCACCGAGTTGGGAAGACCTTAAACAAAACAACAAAAGCAATATCTTTAAGGGAAACACTTGACAAATATGACACGTATCAGTATATTGAAAGCTTCTGTCTTAAAAGGAGGATAACATAAAAATAAATACAAGTGAAGAGGAAGAGTCCACTTGCAACACATGCATATACTTGTCAAAGCATTTAGGGGATAAGGGACACATTCCTATACCGACACAAATGAGCAAAGAAAATGAACTGGCAATTCTCAGAGGAACTAGAAATTGTCAATGAACGTATGAAAAGATACTGCTTCACCTGTAATTAGCAATATGCCAGTTAAGCAACAATGGATGTTATTTTACTCCCACCGGATTGGTGAAATAACCAGTTTAAGAGGAGCAGGAAATGGGTCTTTGTTCACCACAGAAAGATACAAACCAAGCTGAGAATAAACTGACATGTCTACTTCTGAGGGCAAAGGAGGGTGGTTGCTAGGGAAACTTGACTTTTATCTGTGATGTTTAAATTGTTTTAGCAGGAGAAAGGGTTCATGCATTGCTTGTATATTTAAAATTAATAAAGAAAGAAATCATTGCCTGGGCCCCCTCATTTTACATTATTGGGTAATTATAGGGAGTCATGACATGTGTTACTTGTTGCTTTCACAGCAGGAAGACTCAGGATGTGCATTATTAATTCTCTTATCTTTCCACCACATCTTAATGATTGGTGATATAGAATCTGGAAGTAAAGGAAATACCAGTTAAGAGGGAAAATAGAGTCTAGAGCGGGGTTTTTCAAGAAGAGCACTATTATTTGGGCCTGGGTCAACACTGTGGTGTTGTTAGGGGTCATCCTGTGCCCTGGAGAATGGTCAGCAACACCCCTGCCCTCTGCCCACCTCCTGAGTTGGGACAAACCGCCAGTCTAGGCAAAGCCCAGAAAAAGAAGTTAGGCTTCCCAACTCAGTCCAATTCCACTTCTACAAGAAAAAAATTAGGGACCTAATTATTTTGTGCTAGTTCTTTGTTATTCCCTACGCCACTGTTGTGTATTCCTTGACAAAATTATATTTTACTGTTTTTCCTTATCTTTGTATCTTAGATATACTTCCCATGCCCAGGTAGGGGCAACTCTCTGCCTGACAAGACTGTGCATTTTGATCCTCCCGGATAGCTCAGAGCCATGAGATTATGGAGAGAAAGTACTTTTGTTTGTTGAACATCATCAGAACTTCTGGACAGAAGATCATTCCAGTGGAAACACTTTGTTTCCAGTCATAGATGCACTAGGGCCCTTGGCTGTAACAGAAATCCACACAAACTAGCCTAAACCAAAAAAAGGAGTCAGTCACCAGAAGATTACAGCTTGTGAAAAGGTCCCGGACGGGGAGCACACATGCAGAGATTAGAGTGCTGGAAACAACCTCGGACGGGTAGCAGGGCCTGAATTTTAAATCAGCTGAGTCAGCTGTATTAGGGAGTGAGCATTGTTTGTCCAAAGAAGAAGAGCTGTTAGGTCACAAGTCACCCAGGCCTGGCGGCTGGCTTGGTGAGCGAGAGCAGGGTTGGGAGGAATCTGTTAAAGTGTAAGCCCTGAGAGAGAAAGTGGCCCTGCTGGTTGGTGAGAGTGGGGATAGAGCAAGGACACGGATCCCAAGGAAATCAGACAGTGGGTTCACCTGGAAGTAGGGCCAGGACAGCACATGTGCAGTGCAAGGGTCCTTTTGCACACGGTGAAGAGTATAGGGTAGCAGCTACGGGACCTTAATGGAACCCCTGTCCTCTAACTTAGAGACGGTGACGCCAGCGTGGCTTGGCGTGCGGTCTTGCCTTCTTACAGAAGGTCGATGGGGGCACACTGGTGGGCGAATTGGGAGGGTGCCGGTGTGGAGAACCCATGTGCTTTGTACTGGATTCTTCAGTCCCTCACATTTTAATTTTAAAATAAAAACAAGAGAAGTGTGTAAATTTATAAAAGAATAAAGTGCCTGACTTTGTCGTATGGAATGAAGATTACAACTTCACAGTCAAGGAGTTCCAAAACTATTCTGAGAGATGGAAAATGTAATTCCACCAAAGTGTTGAGCTGTTCAGAATTACTGGTTAGTTACACACACACACACACACACACACACACACACTTAAGTTCTGGTCTGCTGTTTTATAAGATCTCATTTTCAAGTTGTATTTTCGAGTGTCTGCTTCTGGAATTTCTTTAGGTCTTGTTCAAAATTTGAGTGAACATTTAAATTTTAGGCGTCACACTTTCAGCAAACCCACGGGCCAGGACCCAGGGATAAGACACTTAGGAGCTCTGCGTGGACAATCTAGTGGGAAAGGACAGTCTCAGAAAATATAATTCAATAATATGAGAAGATGTATGAGAAGCAATGGAAGGAAAATCCTTTTTCCCCTCCTGGGAGTTTTAGCTCATATCCTAGAAAAGTCTACAATCCTGAAATTTGAAGAATTGCCTGTGAATGGTAAATGACCGGACTTGAAAGTGTTTAATATAGAATCTCCCTCCAAGGGCTGGGCGTTCTTGTTGCTTCTCCCTGTGGTCAGCTGCATTACAGGAAATCTTTTCAGTAAGATGGCACTTGTAGATAATAAAAATAAAATTCTTTTTGGTATTTCATCTGACAGCTTTTGAGATTAGTTTAATGTTATTTATGTGCTGGTGAGCTTTAAGTTACAATGAATTGAATATTTAAGCAGATGCAAGACTTTTACAGTCACTGAGAGTTACTTATGTTTGTTATAAGTAAAAAAAAAAAAAAAATCGACTCTACAACTCCATATTTTCACCATTGGGCTTTAGAAGCTTATAAGATATTTTTTTTCATAAAAATCCTTTCATATATGTCTGTTTGACATCAAACACATATATGCACACTTACAGACAGGGTCAAATTTTACTTGTGTACTAATTAAAGCAGTATTATATGCGCTCAAAGAAACAGGTCAAATTATAATTAGGTACTAATTAAACTATTATTAAATGCACTTGAATGTAATGTGTTACTTCATGTTCAAAATCACTTTTAATAGCATGCTTTAGGTTTGAGGAAAATAAACAATCAAAAGAGGCATGAGACTCTTGGTGCCTACCCCTCCCCACCCCCCATTCCTTCCCTCAGCTCTCAGAATCCTCTTAATTGGCACAGATCCCTACAGGGAACCAATGTGACAATTAGAAGTCTGCCCTCATTATAAGAGGCTCAAAGGAATACAAGGTGCTGGGAAATACTCTTATTTTCTCAGTTGCATTATAAGGAATCCTTGGACACAGTATGCAGAGGTTCTGTAGAAAGCTTTGTGCCCACTGAAAGGGATGCTTTTCATCCCACGGTGGAATGGATGAGCGGCCGGTAGGACACAAACAGCTAGACTAGTCCACCTCCCCCGGGGATGTTTTGTTTGCCTTTGTCAAATCCCTCACTGTGTCTCCAAACGCTCACTGCTTTTGGTTCCTAACCCTCAGTCCCTGCAAGGCAGTGGTTTTCACACGGTGTGCACGGAAGTCTCAGCTTCGGAGGAGAGCTCAGACTTCCCATCCCTTTACAACTAGAGCTGCTCTTATTGTCTGTATATTTTGATTTTGTGTAAAATATAACCTGGAACTAGGGTTCTCTGGGGAAAACCATTAAGAAAGACAGCAAAAACCCCAGCTTTCGGATGTAAGTGACCACCGTGAGAATGTGCCAGTCATACCTGGGCCACCTGGAAACCGTTCTCAGCTCTGTGGCACGGAGTGGAGGCACCCGAGGAAGAAAGCAGTAAATCTTGGGGCTCGAGAAGACACCAGTCTTCTCATTCCCAGAGGATGGGATAGGGTGGGCAGAGATAGAGGGTGGTTAGGTTCAAGGATTAAATACAAACTCTTCCCACCCCTGCATGAAGGAAAGACAAAAGAGCCAGAGGAAAGTTAAAGGGCCACTTAGAATGTCGAGCAGGGCAGAAAGGTTTTGCTGTCAGGTTCCTGAAAAGGAAGGATTGGTCTACTTTTGGACAATCAAATGTAGTGTCGAAATGGGTTGTTTCTCCCTTGGCACCCAGCGGCCATATCGTGCTCTCCAGATGTCCACTCCGGACTATGTGATGTGTTTAGAAAAACGGTTTGATTAAATAAAGTTACTGCGAGTGTGATGACTCACAGTATACCCACCATGACCTGGATGCCTGTTATCTTCAATGAACCTTGATAATTGGAATGTCAGGTAAGATTGGGAAGATGGCATAAATATCCTACTGCATAGGGAAGGGGTTCATACCCCAGCGAGGCCTGGCAAAGCCCCAGTGTCTGAGGTCATTCTTGCATGGGAGGATCCATGGAAATCCCTTGTGAGGAAGCTGGAAACTTATCAATCTGGGTTTCCTGGGTCATGGGTAGGTGGCCTCAGATCAGTACCCTTGTTCCCAGCCAACCCCCAAGTGGTCTTTCTTCCTTAGCTTCAGCAGCTGTTCTAGTCCTTGTGGTCTTTCTTCCTTAGCTTCAGCAGCTGTTCTAGTCCTTGCTCTAAACCGTGACTCAGAGATGACCCCAGTTCCTTCTCTGCTTCCGGGGTCTTGTCCCAGTGTCAGCCTGGACGGGGAAATAACTCTCTAGCCCAGGCTAGGACCAGGGAACTTGATGCTCAGGTTCTGGTGTGAGCTGAGAAGAACCCCCAGCCACCACTTCACACCCTCCCAAGTCACTGTCTCTTTTGTCAGCTTCTAGGAACAAAAACACCTCTAGAGAATTTTGTTTCTTTCTTGCAGGATGCACAAAGTTTTATTTCAACCAACTCACACACATATGGGGAACACTCTCAAAATGTCTCTTTTGTGCTGTCAGTGGATAGCAAGCAAAGAATGATTTAAAATAGTTGACATTTGCTATGACCCCAAAGCCACTCAAAGGGAATACACTTTATTTCATGTCTCATTTTGTTCGATTTAATTAAAATTTTTATCATATAATATCTAATAAAAAGAAATAAATGTTCTATGTATGTGTAAGTGATGAGGCATATTAATAAACCCATCTCACAATTTAAGAATTAGAACAGCTGAAGATACAGGTACCTATGTGGCCCCCCCACCAGCCCATCTTCCTGTTTTCTTGATATCATTTTCCATAGAATTTATTATGAAAATTTTCAAATATACAGGAAGGCTGAAAGAATTTAATTGTGAACATTTCCATTACGTTTCAAGTAAAAATGCCTTCTGAATGTTGAAGATGGAGTTTCAGCAACATAGTACTCTGTCAATGCTGGTTGATTCATATTCGAGTGGGTAGTTAGGAGAACCCTTCACCATGCAGATTGGGAATCCTCCCGATGAAAGGCTCTTTACAAGCACAACAAATAACTGCCAAAATGCAGCTGATTTGAAGGTAGGCAGAGTAAATCCACTAATATTTGCTCTATCTTCTCTGTGCACATAAGATGAAATATTTTGGGAAGAGCATGAAGCTTTTTATGGAACAAGGAAGTCACGGAAGCGCTGGGGTGGCATTTTACTCGCTTCCTTTCAATAGACTGCTCACTTTGATAAATGCAGACCTTTCCTGGGTGAATGTTTTTAATATTTCAGTCACTCTTTCCTTCTCACAGGCATACCTTATTTTAACAGTCTCTTGGTCCTGCTACCTTTTCGATAGCTAATTATGTCTCAAGTTGTTTGTTTGTTTTTTTCCTGGTCCACCAGACCACATTTCCTCTTAATGTTCATAGTGGCTAATGGCCTGTTCACATTTGAGTAACCTTTTAGATAATTCTTCTCAGAGAACCACATGGTATTTTCTTAGCATAATGTTTACCTATGTTGTGAGTACTCCTTGAGGAGGAGAAATAGATTACCTGATGGAGTTGGTATTTGCAGATAAAGAGTGGCAAATATGAGCAATTACTGATAAAGGATGGTGGACCTTTTGTACCCCTGGATTCAATTCTGGAGTCCATTACTGTGTGCAAAGTGCTTCATGGGGGGACTGTAAAAGATGCCCCAGTGTCTCTTTTTCTATGCCATATTTTTTCAGAAAGAGAGAGAGAGGCTACACCCAGAACTGTACAATGGAACTGTAGGGAGAGACTGTGAAACAGTCCTAATTTTGTATTTGGGGGCCATTTTTCAGGATGTGTCTGTGATGTTCCAGAACAGGGGCTCTTCCCTTGGGGTCTGGGGACCCCTAGGTCAGAGTTTCTGGAATTTGTGTAGAGGCTACCTGCGTTAGGATCTCCTGGCAATGTCTGTTAAGAGGCAGGTTCCTGGGCCTCATCCCTAGATCTCCTAGATTACTCTTTCAGGGGCTGGAGTTTGGGAATTTGCATTGGAAACAAGCTCTCTGGCTGTTCTTTATAGTACATTAAAGTATGAGAACCACTTCTCTAGAGTTTCAGGGTTTGAAATTTCCTGAGACTGTATCCAAATGTTTTTGTGATTTGCATATGAACATTTTTCCAGGACAGTCAAAATATTTGGAACTACTACTCTAGAGAATAGAATCCGTGGGCCCTGAAGGAATTAATCCTACTGTCTTACAATTTGGGATTGAGTAACTCAGCTTCTGTGGGAAATGGCACCCAAAGAGGCTTGATGGCCAGGAGAACATGTCTGAACCAAGCCCCAGCACTCCCCTCATTAGACCATCAGTGACGAGGACCTCAACAATTATTCTTCCAGTACTCAGTTCTGATCATGTTACCTCTCAATCCAAAATTTCATGTGCTCCCCACTACTTAATGACTTTGTAGCCTGATGTAAGAAGCAGTCTGGGCTGGGTTGGTCCCTACCCAAGTTTTCATTATATTCCCTCCTTCATCCTCCCTGTGTAGTCTTCCAGCCAGGATGAGCCACTCACCATTCTATCCCTCCTATAGTGTGGTTAAAAAAGGGCTGCAGGGTATGCCCACAATAGCCAAAATATGGAAAGAGCCCAGATGTCCATCAGCAGATGAATGGATAAAGAAGATGTGATAGATAGATAGATAGATAGATATATACACACACACAATGCAATATTACTCAGCCATCAGAAAGGATGAAATCTTGCCATTTGCAACGATGTTGGATGGAACTAGAGGGTATTATGCTGAGTGAAATAAGTCAGTCAGAGAAAGGCAAATACCATGTAATTTCACTCATATGTGGAATTTAAGGAACAAAACAGATGAACATAGGGGAAGGGAAGGAAAAATAAGATAAAAACAGAGAGGGAGGCAAACCATAAGAGATTTTTAACCATAAGAAACAAACTGAGGGTTACTGGAGGGGAAGGGGATGGAAGGATGGAGTAACTGGGCGATGGGTATTAAGGAGGGCACTGGATATAATGAGCACTGGGTGTTATATGCAGCAGATGAATCACTGAACTCTACCTCTGAAACTAACTAACATACACTATATGTTAACTAAATTGAATTTAAATAAAAAATTTTTTTAGAAAGGCTGCAGAGTCAAACCTGAGCTCCAGTCCTGGACTGCCCCTTGTCAGCTGTGTGACTCTAGACAAGTGACTTAATCACTTTGAGCCTCAATTTCATCCCTAATGACATAAGAATAATTGCACCTCCCTTAGCAAAACTTTGGGAGAATTAACCAAGTCATGGAGCTCTGCACAGTGTCTGGAACACAGAGAAGAGCTGAACTGCTGGCACCTTTCCTCCTGTCTCTCCGCCTTCCCCCTTCACTGCGAGTCCTACACCCATCATCTCCTGGAAGTCTCCTTGGGTCTCCCATCACTCCCCCTGCAGGAGGCTCTCCTCCCTCTTCTGAATATGGGTGACATTTTATTTTTATCTTTCTTTGGCATTTACCACTCCCTGCTGTGTGTGACTTTTGTGTACCAGTCTTACCTACCCTGTCCCTGTGGACAGGATTCCTGTCTGCTTATCCTCATGGACCCAGACACAATCCTTCTTGCATATAAAAGGTGCTCAACTAAAAGTTGTTCTTAATGCTATTCATAATAGAGAGGAATTTAATATGTCTTTCTTGTTACCCAGAAATTTACTGGGTTAAAAAAGGCACTTTGTGACATGGAGGAAATGATCAAATATCAAATGATTCCATAACTTGGCCTCCAGACAGCTGTCTACCAAGTGTCTGCTCTCTACAATAGCTTGCAGTTATTGAGCTATTTTATGTTTATTATGCACTAGTCACTGTGAAGCTCTATCCCTGATCTAACCCTTGCAATGGCCTTTTGACTTGGGTTCTCTAATATCCCCAATTTAAAGGTGAGATCTTCGGGCTTAAAGAGGTAAAGAAAATATGCCCAAGGTCCCACAGTTAGAGGATGTACAGCCAAGGGGAGCTCATGCCTTTAGGACTGTGCTATATCATGCCCCTTGGCCTGCCCTGGCCCACTCTGATTTTTAAATCTTATAAAGCTCCTTTTATTGTCCATTCTTTAAATTAGAGAGGGCTTGGTGATATGGGCAAGCTCAACTGCAAAAACTGCATTTTTAGAGCTCTTCCTGAAAATATCTTCCTTGCGGAGGCTAATACTTCCATAAGGTATTTAAATCACTTAAAGAATATTTAAATAAAACCCTGAACATAATATCATCTAGAGGACAAGGCCTTGGAGAATATCACCTGCTTTCTTGGAAGTGCCAGGCCCTTCACAAATATCACCAAGAAAGGAGAAAGCATTTTCTCCAGAATAATTCATCCTCTTTTCTTCTGCGGTGAGAAACCATCAGAGTTGTCGCCGCTCAAAAGAGAATCTTGCTTTCCACAGGAAATAATAAATGGAACACAGCCATCCTAGGATGCTGGAGAGAGTGGCTGACAGCTCTACCCAAGGGCTCCAGTTTGAATCAAGCTGCGTTATTTGTGCAACATCAGAGGTGAAGCTGAAATCTACTGCACAGAGCCAAGGAGATCGTAGTATAATGTTCTTACTCCCAAGTCTGAGAATTCCAAGGACAATATTAATGCCGACCTTAGCTTGAATTGTGCTGTGCTTCGGTAGAAGTTCCTTGTGTTTAAGAGCCTAGATGTGGTATTAAAATTGAACAGTCTTTATATTTTATTGGCACCTAAATCCCTTAAGGTGATTATGGTCACCCATTAAAATGAAGTACGGTGGGGGAAGTTTTACTTATGCCTTTATTTATTTAGCCTGAGAGATAAAATATATCCAAAAGCAAAGATTACACTTCCACTTGTTTTTTTTTAAGAGACAGAGAGAGAGAGAGAGAGAGAGAGTGCCGTGGGTGAGGAGAGGCATAGGGAGAGAGAGAGACAGAATCCCAAGCAGGCCCCACACCCAGCACAGAGCCAGACATAGGGCTCAATCCCATGACCCTGAGATCATGATCTTAGCCAAAATCAAGAGTCAAACACAACTGACCGAGCCACCCAGCCGCCCCAACACTTCCAGTTTTGAGAACAGTTGAATACAAAGAAATGTGTTTTTAATCTATTTAGTATTGCGTATTGTCTGTATTAGATACTGCAGCGTGGACTGTGACTGCCGTACTCATATCTAGGGAAAGTTAGATACCAAAATGTTCCTAATCAGGAGCCCATACCTCAGGAGTCGTGTCCCTAGAACCTACCGAAAGTTCACTACCCAGAGCATGGTTGAGCTTTATCCACATTCAAATTAGTCCTAAAGTGTTCATCAATTAGCTCAAGGGATATTAGAAGTAATTTTTCATTGGTGAAATTTGTCCAGGGAGGTTATGCAGGCCTCTTTGCGTTTGTCTGCAGAAGGTAAAATAATCAGAAAAAGGCTGAGGACCCTAGCCTTATAGCACAGGTTGAAAGACTGTCTTCGATCCTGCTGATAAAGGGTGTTTGCTCAGGACAGAGATGGAACTTTACTGTCCCTGCACTGTGGCTCCTGAGACAATGTCCTCTAGTCCCCATGCCGTCTAATGGTTAGAGGCCATCCAAAGAACCCAACAGCTTTGAGTATCCAAACTGACTTGGGCTCATTTGTGTGGAGTATATTCTTCTTTCGGTATATTTTCAGTGATTTAAGTGCAAATTTGGCTGTAACTTCCAAGGCACCTCTCCAAGCATCCCTGCAGAACACGCATAAAACCTTTACCAATTGTATATGATTATAAAGTGAAAGCAGCTCTCACTTCCTCTTTATTTTAATGCAGACATTTACCGAATATTTATTGAGCATCGACTAGGCTCAGTGCCCTGAAAGGGTAGGTGCTGGTCTGTGGCAGCGAAGGGTATAAAATAAGGTCTTTGTGTGCAGGTGCTCACTTGTCATTTGCATTTGCCTTCATGACTTAGATTATAAAAGATATCACAGAAACATTAATCAAAACCTTTCCCCTCTGAAGACTCTTCCAGCTCTTGCTACCTGCCCCTCCATCCTGTAGATCTAGTAGGTGGCATCAGGCTAGGGAATAGATACCTGGTTCTCTTGCTCTCAAGAAAGATGCCCAAATATCCCTGCCCCTCAGCACAGTCCATGCCATACACAATGTTGGCTTATTTTAAGAAAAATAATTCACCTGCTATAGTCAGCCTGAGTTAATGTCAGTCGTATACTGGCAAATGTTTAAAAACTGGCTATTTTAAGAAAATGAAGTCTATATACGTACATGCACGTTTATTAAAAATTTTGCTGACATAAAGGATATGTAGCACACAGTTTACAAATAATAATAAAATATACAATCTTTTTTGTTATAAATTCCATTAAGCCCATTGATTTCCATAGAATGTTTATGTTAATTTCTGCCAAATTTTTGTATTTTGCATCCTATAGTTGCAACGGACAGATGAGTGCAATTCAAATTGCATGTTGTTTGGTATTTTCATTTACCTTAACTAGTAAGGTAAAAGTGAACCAGTGGAGGGGCACCTGGGTGACTCAGTTGGTTAAGCATCAGACTCTTGATTTTGGCTCAGATCATGATCTCAGGGTTGTGAGATAGAGCCCCGCGTCAGGCTCTGCTCTGGATGTGGAACCTGCTTAAGATTCTCTCTCTTCCTCTCCCTCTGCCCCTCTCCCGCCACCTCTCTCCCTCTCTCTGTTTCTCTCTCTCTCTCTGTCTCTCTCTTTTTCTGGAAAAAAAAACAAACCAATAAAGACACATGTTAGAACTTTGCTCATTCTTCCATGATGAATTGGATGAAATGTTTTGAATACTGGAAGAATGTTTCCTCAAAGTTTTGTGCTATTCCACACGTAACAACTACAGAAATGACAGAATAATGCAAAATAATCTGCATTATTAACACTTTCCCCATCACTTCCTAAAGAATAGACAATTTTTTTAAAAAGTAAATCCAGTCCTGATTTCTAGCCTTTTCCAATTCCCAGGGTGTAATTACTCGCACCATGGATGATTTCCAGCTACCAGTGTGATTCCCACTGAACAAAAAGTTGGGAAGAGATGCACAGGGCAGTATTTCCATCATATAGATTCAGTACACAGAAGTTACTTCAAAAGCACAAATAATAGTATAATGTAGTAAAATAATTAAGATGTGATGAGCCTTCGGTATTTATTGCCTTATTCTTTAATGTAATGGATTTAATTTTAACTTTATATCATTTAATTTTTCATAGTGATTTCATGGTTTTAGTTAACAACTGGCATGTCTAATTTGAAAGAATAGCAGTCTTCTCCCACAAGCCAGTATGAGCATATGCCTTAGGTCATGGATTTAAGGGTTCTGTTTGCAGGAAAGGATGGGCTTACTCTAATGGGCCTACGTAGGTCCTAGATAAGGGACAGTTGCTGGGGCTTCCCTGCTCAAAGATCTAGAGTGTGATAGTCCTGAGAGTTCCTCTGGGAGTTTTATACTTTGAGATCCCTTCTATCTCGAATGAGAGAGCTCCAATAGAACACACCCTATTTGACTCCTTTTTAACCTCTACAAATGATATATTTGCTTACTTTAAAAGTAACTCTAGCAATTTGTGTTCATTATCTATTTCTGCTTTACAAGTGATCTAAAACCTAGTAGCTTAAAATAACACATACTTATCTTTTTCACACAGTGTCTGAGAGTCTGGTGTCTGAGAGCGGCTTAGATGGGAGGTTCTGGCTCAGTCTCTCACAAGGCCACATGTCAGCCAAGATTAGAGTATCTGAAGGCCTGACTGGTCTCGGAAGATCTGCTTCTAAGATGACTCATCCCATGGCTATTCCCTTCGTTACGCGGACCTCTCCATAGGGTTGCTTGAGTGTCCTCACAACATGGTGGCTGCTTCTGCCAGAGCCAGAGATCCAGGATGAAGCAGGCAGGAGACCACGAAGGCTATCATGACCTCCTCTCAGAAATCGCACACTATCACTTCAGCTTTATTCTGTTCTTCAGAAGTGAGTCACTATGTTCAGCCCACTCAAAGAGGAGAATTAGGCTCCACCTTTTAACAATAGCGTCAAAGAATTTGTGGGCATATTTTGAACCACCACATACCATAGTTTTATATAACTTCATTTTGTTATTCTAATTTATGCTTTCAAATTTTAGGATTTTTATTTTCCTTTTAATAGTTCATTACCTTATTTTGTTTTTATAGACACTTACATTTTATTCATTCTAAAGTCTTGTTTTGTGACTTTTATCACTAATATTCTTAATTAATGTTGTTTGTCTGAAACATTTGATTTTATGTGATTGAATTTTGGGTTTTCATTTGTATTATCACTTGATTTTTTATTTTAACCATGATGATCTTTCAGTAATTGGATTTATTCCTAGCTCCTTACGCTTTCCTTGCTTATCTCTCTTAATCTATCTTCTTGATTTGAAGCTTTTTACAATTTTACGTATCAGTTGTTGCAAACTGATCCAATTTTAAACAGGTTCTTTTGAAAAATTGTTAAGTCTTTCGGTAATTATGGGTAACCTCTGACATTTAGAGGTGAATGGGAGCTACCTATCTCCACAGCCACACTGTAGAGTGGTCTGCTACCACAGAAACAAGTCTCAGACATGTGCATGTCCTATCTGTAAACTCAGTGAAGACTCCACCCACAAACTTTCCAGCGTTCTCCCACACCCCTTGCAGGAAAGACTAATTTTGGTGCAAACATAGCAAACATCCTGATGCAGCTAAACTTGTAGCAGGTTCAGGTGAGAGAATGTTCTGTGGGCACAGGACGGAGAGGAATTGTAGATGAAGGATATCTCTGCAAAAGGGTTTGTTTTCCTGGCTCCTTGGATTCTTCAACCCCATTTATACCAGGTTTAAGTTGCCTGAACAATACTTCTGATCAATGAAAAATTATCTCCAAATCCCATAGACCAATTAATGATCTTCCAGAGGCAGATTTAGGTTGGGATTTTTGAAGGACAGTCATACTCTGGACTGAGAACACCACTACAGCCCTTCCAATGCTAGGTAACTGCTCTTGTTGATCGGGGAGCAGGGACTTTGAGTCAGGGAGCTTCAGGTGTTAATTAAATACCCTTGGGTTACAGATTAACTCAAGCACTCTGCCTGTGTACTGAGGTATGTCAAAGTTAATTCCTGAAACACAACATTTAATTTCTTAAATTTTATTTTACCTTATATATTAATCATTCTTTTTATTCTATTTATTGGGTTTTTCCTACCTTTAACTTTTTAGTCTCTTTTATATTTTTTTAATGATTTATTTATTTAGGAGAGAGAGAGAGTGTGTGCATGAGAGTGGGGGAGGGGTTGAGGGAGAGAATCTCAAGCAGACTCCCCACTGAGTGTGGAACCCAGACACAGGGCTTGATGCCAGGACCCATGAGATCATGACCTGAGCTGAAACCAAGAGTCAGACACTCAAAACCAACTGAACCACCCAGGTGCCCCTTTAGTCTCTTATATTTTGTTTTCCACATTTTTTATCTTCACGTTTATTTAATATAGATTTATTATCTACATTCTGTTTTATTTTACTTTAAGGTTATTTCATACTCACAGGCAGTAAGCATGGAGAACATTGTCCACCACTATAAACAGTAGAAATTGAAAGGTACTTTCTCTCTGCAGCTGCATCTCATTAATAAATTTAATATTTCCTTAAACAGAGTTCTCCAGCCCCAATTTCATCTTATTTAATGGATACCTATAGATTAAAAATAAAGAGTCTCGGGCACCTGGGTGGCTCAGTCGTTAAGCGGCTGCCTTCGGCTCAGGTCATGATCCCAGAGTCCTGAGATCGAGTCCCACATCGGGCTCCCTGCTCAGCGGGAAGCCTGCTTCTCCCTCTCCCACTCCCCCTGCTTGTGTTCCTGCTCTCGCTGTCTCTGTCAAATAAATAAATAAAATCTTTAAAAATAAAGAGTCTCATTCTGGAATATAGCAGGAAGGGAAGAATGAAGGGGGGGAAATCAGAGGGGGAGACGAACCATGAGAGACTATGAACTCTGAGAAACAAACTGAGGGTTCTAGAGAGGAGGGGGGTGGGGGGATGGGTTAGCCTGGTGATGGGTATTAAAGAGGGCACGTTCTGCATGGAGCACTGGGTGTTATGCACAAACAATGAATCATGGAACACTACATCAAAAACTAATGATGTAATGTATGGTGATTAACATAACATAATAAGAAAAGGAGTCTCATTCTGGAAAACACTAATTTGAATCATTGAAGTTGTATTGTTTGTCATCAAGTTTCATTCACACCTTTTGTAATCTAAATTCTGTATTGTAGCTGTGTTAGTTAAGGTTCTTCAGAGAAACAGAACCAATAGGATATATATAGATATACAAAAGGAGATTTATTATAGGAATTGGTTCACATGGTTACAGAGGCTGAGAAGTTCCAAGTCTGCCATCTGCAACCTAGAGACACAGGAAAGCCAGTGGTGTAAGGGAGAGTAAGAGTATTGTCTCAGTCAGAATGGACTATGTTCTGCTGCAGTAAACCTCAGAATCTCAGGGACTTTAAATGTCGGAAGTGCTTCCTATCTGGCTGAGTCTCTTTGATGTTGTTGGTCTTTGGGCCAAAGGAAAAGAGTATGCTCTGGAGGGCCTCACACTAAAAATTAGATGCTCTGGCTGGAATGACATGTGCTACTCTGGTTCACAACTCAATGACCGACTGAGCCTCTTGCCTCAATGCCACAGTAGGCCAGAAAGGGCAACCCAGCAGGTGCCTGGAAGCTGAAGAACTGGAATTTGGCAAGTGCACAGTGCCTACCTCAATTGCCCTCCCACCGTGTGGTTGTTAGGGTTAAAAACCATTCACCAAAATTCATCAGTGAATAGTAATGATTATGTCAGTCCTGGTGCTTTCAAACAGCTACATTTAAATTGCTCACTGGATTAATAGATGTCATCTTTCCTCTGTCACGCAACCTCACATCCTTAGTGATACCCAGTGTGGCGAGCACCTCACTAACCACACTCACTCTCTCCCAATCTCACTCGTGGCGTTGAATACTTCTAAAGAGTCAGCTGCGCTTCTCTCATACTTGTTTATACTAGTTATACTTACTTTTATAATTACATAGTTCAGTTAAATCAGACCTAATATTATAAAATATCGGACAAAAAGAAAGAGGGGATCTTCTTTAAAAAATTGCTGCTGAAATAGGTATAAGTTAGATCAGTGCTACTCAAATTTTGAGTGTGTGGAGACCATCTTTCTTTTCTCTCTCTCTCTCTCTTTTTTTTTTTTTTTTGGTTAACATATAGTGTATTATTAGTTTCAGGGGTAGAATTTAGTGATTCATCAGTTGCATACAACATCCAGTGCTCATTACATCACATGCCCTCCTTAATGCCCGTCACTCAATTATCTCATCCCCCACCCACCTCCCTTCCAGCAACCCTCAGTTTGTTCCCTGTAAAGAGTCTCTTACGGTTTGCCTCCCTCTCTGTTTTTATTTTTAATTCAGCTGTTTAATTTTTAATTCTTATTTTATTTTTCTTTCCCTTCCCCTATGTTCATCTGTTTTGTTCCTTAAATTCCACATATGAGTGAAATCATATGGTATTTTTCTTTCTTTGACCTACTTATTTCACGTAGTGCTACTCACATTTTAATGCTCATACAAACCACCCAGAGATGGATTTCTGTGGATCTGGGTGGGAACTGAGATCTTGTATTTCTACTAGCTCCTGGGTAATGCTGATGCTGCTGGTCCACAGATCACACTGGTAATAGCAAAATATGAGACAGTTACAAAAGGTTTCTGGAACATCATTAATGTCTAGAAGGACATATCCCTCAGGTTGCTTTGCTTGGGCTACTAGTTCTCTAAAGTCTTGCTGCACTTTGCAGAAGCTTCTTCTGGAGTGCATGGAAGGTGTGTTAGAGAGCTGGCTATGTGGTCAGGAGCATGTGACTTCCACTTTGGAGAAGCATAGTCAAAGAAAGGACCTTTATCCTATTATAAAAAATAGATGTTTGTGGTTAGAAGTAAAATTTTCAGGTATTTTTATTTAAGTAATTCTCTACTCAAAATACTTTTCGCATTAGTAGACCTGGATACTGGAGAAGAGCTTATACCATATTACCTGGAATGCATGATTACCAGCGGAAGTTACTAAGACTCTTCCAGCAATTAAACAGCCTTTAAGTAGATGCATCTCACAAGGTCTCAGTCAAGGCAACCTCACTGCTCAATTCCAGGGATGCCTTTTACATAGAATATGATAGCAGACCTGCAGTATCTCATGGACCTTAGATCTTTTTGTGTATTTTATTTTCTAATACAGGGAAGATTATTAGCTGTGGTAGATATTCAACACTTTGGAGTTAATCTGGGGAGAGAGGAAGACATGCTGAGTGGATTCAAAGCAAAATAAATGCTCTTTGCTCCTACATCGCCTTCACACACCCATGGTCATGGCTGAGGAAATGTATTTTACAGTCACAGTTGGAAAGTGGAGGGAGAATGCATTTCTTCATTGTACTACTAAATCCTGATAAGCCTGAGGGATTTTCAAAAGAATAATGAGGGTGGAATACATTGATATGGGGGAGCCATGGATCAAGAATGATTTCCCATAACGTATTCAGTTGATTAGTGATGTATTTACAACAAGAATAATTTCAGTCCTCATCTAGACTCAGTCCAAGAATCACAGAGCTTCCTGCCATAGTGTAAATCAAGAGATGGCCCTTCTGCCAGCCACCCCAAGTGGGGCAGTCTCATGGTTTACAAACAAACCTGCCTGTAGGCACATCCTCCTCCCACGATGCTCTACCCTCCATATTCCAAACTCCTACCTTGTTCAATTCCACTACATTTGTAAAAGATCTAGGCCCAGTCTTAGTTTCTGGCTGCTAAAAGGTTCATTGTGTGAGTTCATATCAAATCCCAAACCTGAATCTATCTGAAGCATCATTCCTGAGACTGGAGTAGAGGAAAACCTGTCCCTTCCATTGGTGTTTAGGGAAGGACATCAAGCGAGAACCTACCAGGCAAGGTATTCCTGATGTCCCAATACAGGAAGGCTCTGAACCAAATTAAGGTGCTTGAATCCCACAGTTTATTAAATTAATTTGAAATAAAAACAAGGGGAGGCAAGGGATAGATTAATATAGTTGGGGTAAGGTATCAGAAGGGAGGGCTAGTCTGAATCCTGGGTGAGTAAAGTTGATGTGTTCTGTCTTTCTGCTGCAGCAGCCTTCCTCAGTGGTGGCCAGGGTTGGGTTTTAGCAAGGGGACCCACAGGCTGAAGGTGCCTGGGGCCATTGATGCATCCTCGCTCTGTCTGAGAAACGTGGTTAACCCATAGCTGTATCTTGCCAATTAGCTGCTAAACAGCCATGGTTTCTAATTGCACTTTTAGGGCAGAGCACATGTGGACCCAGAATGGGGACACAGGGTGTGTCACCAAGGGATGGTCGATGTCAGGGGTCACCCAGCTGTTAGCTGATGACTTGGTCTGTCCATCCTTTCCTAGCTTTGAGTAAACTTTACATTTGTGCCATCATATATTCTGCTTTCTATTTTTCACATTATAGGTTTTTAACTTACTGTCAGCATTTAGCACACACTGTGAATTCTGCCCATGCCTCACAAGCCACTTGTTTAATCATTATTTGTACTTAACGCATACTGAGTTCCTCCTGTGGCTCACGAGCCACTTGCTAACTCACTGATTATGCTTTACATTTCTTATGCATTTCATCCATTTTATTTGCTCTTCTTGTCTTCCTTAGCAGAATTGAGTAATGTCAAATGATACAGCAAGTTCATGTCATCCAATAGGATAGGGCTGATGGAAAAACACGATGTGAAAAGACATTTTTTTTTGTGAAAAGACATTTTTGATGCTTAGCCAGTAATTGCTACTGCTTCAACAAATGGTACATTATTGAAGATTCTTTTTAAAGAAATTCTTTAATTATTGTAATTGTTAGTTGTACATGCTTATTTGAGGAAATTGGAAAATACAGAAAAGTATAAAGAAGAAAAAATCATCCTTGAGGCCACCAATTTGTGACAATTAATGTCAACATTTTGGTGTACTTTATTTTTATAATCTTATTTTAGTAGACATCTTCTTCAACTGTTAAGACTGTACATATATTTCTATATCTTGATCTTTTCCTTAGATATGATAACATATGCCTCTTCCTAGCTTACTATAAATTCTTGATAGATACTCATTTAGTGGTGCAAATATATCTTTTTTAGAGTTTGCAGTTTAACAAACCATGTTGTTTTTGGATAGTATTGGCTGATTCAGATTGTCCATAATATATGTAACACTACACAAATGGATTTGTGCATAAGGTTTTCTCTTTTTCATATTATTATTATATTTTATACTGTAAGTATAATATTTACTTATCATATGTTATTTTTCCTCTTTCATATTGCTATTTGCAAAGATAATGGTGAGATAACTTGTTGAAAGAACCTAAATGTTGTTTCTAGAGATAGATATTGAAAAATTATATTCCAGTAGGGTTGTTGTAGTTTACATACCCATGTAATAGTTTCTAAAGCTAGAAAGGTTTATTGTGGACACAGTTTAATTTCTGTACTTAGTGGGAATTTAATCTTGTTTGATAAACGCTGACCTAACATGAGATTTTTCTCTGTCCTTATGAATCTGGGATACTGTTGGCATTTTTCTCTGATCAGATGCAGTACATGAAAAACAATAAACCCTACTGTGTGCTTCTTCGGCTCTTCCTCTTTTCCACAAAACCTTGTCAAATTCAGAGATGATGGTCTTGCCTTAGTTAACATCCCTCTTTTCAAAATTCTTTATGGAGACCAAGCTCTGTAGGTAGCAAATGCTTCCTACAGAGGAGAGGAGAGGGTATTGTAACATTTTATTACTGCCCATGAGCCAAAAAGGTGGGTTATGGCAGCCGGGTGAGGCAGGTGCAGTGTGGTTATGGCAGCCGGGTGAGGCAGGTGCAATGAGGTAGGTGCAGTGAGGAAGTGGTCTCTGGAGGCGACATTAAAAGAGCAAACAAGCCTATTTTTTAATGAGAGAGAGATTTTTTTTCCCCCAGAAGTTTGGCAATTACTGTGTTTCCCTTCCTTGTTGCAATAGGCATAGTTTGTTTTCTTGATAGAGGGACACCCAGATCGTAAAAATGACAAGATCAATAGATAACTGTCACATTTTGTTAATTCCACTTATTTGGGAAGAAAAAGAAAGAATCATTAATGGCATGGTGATTACCCCTGGAGCTTCAGGCTTACAGGGGGGAATTTCACTTCTTGCAAAATGGCATGTGACAAAGTTGCACAGTCTAGGATGTGCAGTGCCAACTCCCTCTGGGCTTCCTAGTGGGGCTCTGAATGCTAGGGCACGTGGACAGGCACCTCCAGTGAGAGATTTCTAATAAAATTTTACATTTGTCCTCATAAAGATTTACAACATATTTAGTTGAGATCTACTGTACACTAATCATAATTGTAACACTTCATCAATTCAGATATTTTTCACATACAGGAAAACTATGTTCACAAGAAATTTTAAAAAACTTAATTCCTACTTAGGTGCATATTTTGTTGCAGCAAAATATGACACAATGAACAATAAGACTTCCTGCATAAAAATATATTTATATTAGGATAAAATTCCGTGGGGTCAGTGAGACAGATACATGAGTTCCAGGAGATAAAGAGAAATGCAAACTTTCCATGTTAAAGGAAAGCTTTACATGGATTTTATAGTTTGATGACAATGACTATCAAAGAACTATGGTATTTAGATTCCATTGGACATATGTATTTTATTTTATTTATTTTTTTAAAGATTTATTTATTTGAGAGAGAGAGAATATACAGGGCGGAGGGGGAAGAGGAAGGGGAGGAGAGAGAAGCTTAAGCAAACTCCTCGCTGAGCATGGAGCCCAATGCAGGGCTCAATCTCACCACCCTGAGATCACGACCTGAGCTGAAATTGAGTCGGATGCTTAACTGACTGCACCACTCAAGGCGTCCCAGAGTGTATGTATTTCTTCCTGAGTGGGAAGGGGCATTTATTTCTCCCACATTTGTGTACCCATGGATGAATGTTATTTGCTGCTAGAATGAGATAGTTGTCAGCATCAATTCTGTACATTTAAAAATTTTTTTTCACAGTTGAAAATAAGGACAAGTTTTAGCTTTACTTCTGTTTGGTTTGGGTGACAGTTATAGTAATAATCTGTGAATAACATCAAGAAGAAATCACTCATTTTTTTAACTCGTTCTAGGGCCCACTCCAAAAATCACAACAATTATTTTTTGAGGTTTTGTCATCTGACAAATTGATTATGTTCTCTTTCAGTTTATTTCTGGGAGTATTAGAAACCAAGGAGTCTTTCCTAAATGACTTAATTATGCTTGTTACTCTTAAACTTAGAGACACCTTCTCTAAGTTGATCTATATAGTTAGAAAAGGTAAGATTGAAATATTGTTAACTTAGTACACCTTTGCCAATGTAATGCAATATTTTTTAATCCTCTATATTTTTTAATATTTTTGTCAAAAACTTGAGTTGACAATTTTAGCTCATGTATGTCATGTAATTGGTAAAATGATCACTTTTAGCCCAATTTGCAAAGCCAGTCCTCTTTGGCAAATCAATTAGCCAAATTAGATTTGCTTTCTGCCAGAAAATATTATCTCCCTATTTTTTTAGATTCAAACAGTGTGTGTTAATACATGTTGCTGAGACAGCCAGCTCACTTGTGAATTCTCCTTCTAAGATAATTACATAGAGAAGACAGGGAGCTTTCCCACACGTGTCTTGTCATAAATTAAGGCTCTTTTGCCGCCAATATTTTGTACCAGGCCCTTTGCTTTCCTTTTGTGGGAGGCTCCCTCAGGAGCCATGCATGGTTTGGCTTGAGCTGGGAAATAGAAGAGGCAGGGTCTTTAAACATCCTTACCACTTTTACATCCCCATTTGATAGTATGTCTTAGTAATGAATACAGCAACATGGGCCAAAATGCTCGTTTCTGATTCTGTGTTTTGTGTTAAGCATGGGCTTAACCCTTAACAAAAATAGCTATAAAACTGGGAATACAGGACACTTTACCAAAGCACCTTGATTGAAAGAAGCTTCATGAAAGAGATTTTTACATCAACTCTTTGTGGATTTCCAGAAGGTTTTAACATCCAGAGTCAGGGTAGGATTCATGGCGGGGAAGAGGTATGCTTGTGTTTTGGAACATGGGAGGAGAGCAGTTGTGGAAGGGGAGTTGTATGCAAACCCAGCTTGAGCACCGTGGACACGAAGTGATGGTCTTTTTTTTTTTTTTTTTTTTTTTAAAGATTTTATTTTTATTTATTCATGAGAGACAGAGAGAGAGAGGCAGAGGGAGAAGCAGGCTCCCAAGGAGCAGAGAGCCCGATGCGGGACTCGATCCCAGGACCCTGGGATCATGACCTGAGCCGAAGGCAGACGCTTAACCATCTGAGCCACCCAGGCGCCCACGAAGTGATGGTCTTACTCTAAGCTGGACTAAATACATCACGTACCAGCCCTCACACATTCCTTTTCATCAGAGTCCCCTTTGGCTGGCTGGGTCCTCCTGCATGCTGGGCAGAGCAATAGTTTGGTTAATTAAGGACAATCCAGATGGAGGAGACTGTCCCAACCATGGGGCTCCAGTACAGAGGGTTTTTAGAAGCTAGAAATGCAGATTGCTGAGTCTTTGTCATAAAGGGGCTAGGTGAGCCTCAGACATCCACAAATCTACAAGGTGAGATGTGAGGAGATGGGGTTTTGTGAATGTCCAGCGCAAAGCTGTGCTGTGTTCACAGCATGGAGGAAGGACATGTGGAAGCTGAAGTCTATGTGATGGGGACTTTCTGCGAATTATTAGGATAATTATTGTAAGAAAAATAGTAACAGCCAGCATGAATGCATCTTTACACTTCTCGTGGTAGATTTGTGACCCATGATTGGTTCAAGTTGCATTTTTTTCATACTCACACTTGCCAAGTCTTTTTCCTGCATAAAGTTGCCAAAGAAATTCAGCAATTCTCACGGACCTGATGGTAGACAATCTTAGGGAATTTGGGATGAACTAAGTGTAGAGAATGGTCTGGTGTGGAGAGAAATATCTAGGTTATAGTCTTGCTACTAAAGGAAAAGATTATATGTACGAAGATGTCATTAACATTAGAATGTAAAACAAAGAGAAAACACTTGAATGTCTGAATATATTTAAGAGAGAAGTTAACTGTAATGCTATGAAGTGTTGTAACCTATGACTGTGAAATAGTAGCTTTATGAAAACTTCAGAGAAATTTGTTATGTATGCCTTCTATGTAAAGAGGTTTTTTAAAAATTTAAAATCAATTTAATTAACATATAGTGTATTATTAGTTTCAGAGGTAGAATTTAGTATTCCTCAGTTGCATACAACATCCAGGACTTATTACATCATGTGTCCTCCTTAATGCCCATCACCCAATTACCCCATCCTCCTACCCACCTCCCCCTAACAACCCTTAGTTTGTTTCCTATAGTTAAGAGTCTCTTATAGTTTGTCTCCCTCTCTGATTTCATCTTATTTTATTTTTCCTTCCCTTCCCCTATGCTCATCTGTTTTGTTTCTTAAATTCCACATTTGAGTGAAATCATATGATATTTGTCTTTCTCTGATTGACTTATTTTGTTTAGCATAATACCCTCTAGTTCTATCCACATCATTGCAAATGGTAAGATTTCTTTTTTTTTTTTTTTTTTTTTTGATGGCTGAGTACTATTCTATTGTATACATATACCACATCTTCTTTATCCACTCGTCTGTTAATGGACATCTGGGCTCTTTCTGTATTTTGGCTATTGTGGACATTGCTGCTATAAACATTGGAATGCATGTGCCCCTTCGATTCACTATATTTGTATCATTTGGATAAATACCTAATAGTGCAATTGCAAGGTCGTAGGGTAGCTCTATTTTTAACTTTTTGAAGAATCTTCATACTGTTTTCCAGAGTGGCTGTACCAGTTTGCATTCCCATCAACAGTGTAAGATGTTCCCTTTCCTCCACGTAAGAGGGTTTTTTATAATTAAAAAAAAAATATTTAGCAAACATTGTTTTAAGCATTTATTTAATTTTCACAGTAACTCTGAGAAGTACACATCGCTTCTGTTAAGGTTCCCATTTTACGGATGAGGAAATCAGGGTACATGAAGGTTAAGTAATTTGCAAGGATACCAAGCTAGTTGGTGGCAGAGCTAGACTCTGAACATTTGATTCTTGTTCTCGAGCCAGTACAATGCACACTGCCTTAGAAGCTTCCTCACTCTCTTTTGGTCAGGATCTGTATCCTACAGGATCACTCTCTCATTTTTAAAAAGTTGCGTGTATATTTGGGATTTTGTGCACACTAAAACACCGTAGCAATAATGACAATAATTATAGAATAAAAGGAAGAGTATTTTCCTTTTCCATACTTTCCATATTCCTTTCCAGGTCCATATGCATTCATAATTATCATAATCATATTACAATCATCAGATAGATAAAATTTGTTCCCTGCTTTTTTCCACTTATTTCATTTCAAATATTTTTATTTTGCCACATTGTCTTGATAATAATTGTTCTAATAGTTGTAAAATGCTTCAATAAGTTGATGTTCCATAATTTATTGAGATAATCCTCTCTTGGTTTCTTTTTTGTGTGTTACTGCAGATAATGTTGCAGTGATCATCTCATAAATTATTTCTTTTAATTCTTCTGGGCTATTTCTTAAAGATAAATCCCCAGAAGTGAGGTTACTAGACAAAGGATAAAGACATTTTTGTTGCAAAAATAAAGTTACGTTACTTTTCTTTTTTTTTTTTAAGATTTATTTATTTGAGAGAGAGAGTGGCGAGAGGGGAGAGGGGCAGAGGGAGAGAAGCTGACTCACTGCTGAGTGCAGAGCCAGACATAAGGTTCCATCTCAGAACCCTGAGATCATGACCGGAGCTGAAATCAAGAGTTGGAGGCCTTCAGTTGGTTAAGCGTCTGCCTTTGGTTCAGGTCATGATCTCAGGGTCTTGGGATCGAGCCCTGCATCGGGCTCCCTGCTCACTGGGGAACCTGCTTCTCCTGCTCCCTCTACTGTTTCCCCTGCTTGTGCTCTCTGGCTCTCTCTCACTCTCTGTCAAATAAATAAATAAATAAATAAATAAATAAATAAATAAATAAAATAAATAAAGAGTCGGAGGCTTAACCAATGGAGCCACCCAGGTGCCCCTAAAGTCACATTACTTTTCTAACGGGTAGTTGTATGTGGTTATCCATTATGGGATGCACAGTTTGTTCCTCCACACTCTCACAAGGATGGGCATATTTTCGTGTTAAAATCCTTTGCAAGTGTACCCCCACTTTCTTAAGTTACATATGTTTAATAGCAGATGATATTAGTAATATATCTTTTATTCACTGTGTTTAGGTGTATATTGCTGAAAAAAAAAGCACTAACTGAATTATAAATGAACTCTCTTTGTCTTTCCCAAGGGATGTATTTTGAAGTTGTAATTAATAACAAATGAAATTTTATTTTACAAGAATGCTGATTGTGACTATTTAGCTCAGGGGATGAGTAATTCCTGCAGTTCTTGGCAGATTATGGTTTTACTTACACCTGCACCACGATAAAAGAATATTTTTGCTTTCTTCAACATTAGATGTTGGGGCAGCTAATTTTGCTGCCCTGTCATCATGTAAGTTCATTCTTATCGTGAGGAAATCTCTGAAGAAAGCTTAAAGGAAAGACCACTTTGCATGATTCATGTATAGTTTACTGAATAAACAAAAGTAATCTAAAGCAGTGAGAGCACTCCATTTCTTCATTTGCAGTAGATATATTCAAGAATCCTAAGTCATTTTTTGGGGGGGTTAGTTTGTCCCAGACTGTATTCTTCATTCCCACCAACAGTGCAAGACGGTTCCCCTTTCTCCACATCCTCGCCAACACCTCCTGCTTCTTATGTTGTTGATTTTAGCCATTCTGACAAGTGTGATATGATATCTCATTGTAGTTCTGATTTGTATTTCCCTGATGATGAGTCATGTTGAACATCTTTTTTTTTTTTAAGATTTTATTTGTCAGAGAGAGAGAGAACACAAGCAGGGGGAACGGCAGGCAGAGGGACAAGCAGAGTCTCCTCTGAGCAGGGAGCCCAATGTGGGTCTCGATCCCAGGACCCCGGGATCATGACCTGAGCCGGAGGCAGATGCTTAACCGACGGAGCCACCCAGACGTCCCAAAGTTGAACATCTTTCCATGTGTCTGTTGGCCATCTGCATATCTTCTTTGGAAAGACATCTGTTCATGTTTTCTGCCCATTTTCTAAATGGATTATTTGTTTTTTGGGTGTTGAATTTTATAAGTTCTATACATATTTTGGATACTAACCTTTTATTGGATATGTCATTTGCAAATTTCTTCTCCCATTCTGTACATTACCTTTTAGTTTTGTCGATTGTTTCTTTTGCTGTGCAGAAGCTTTTTATTTTGGTGTAATCCCAGTAGTTTATTTTTGCTTTTATTTCCCTTGCCTTAGGGAACCTATCTAGAGAAAAAGTTGCTATGGCCAATGTCAAAGAACATACTGCCTGTGTTCTCATCTAGGATTTTGATGGTTTCCTGTCTCACATTTAAGTCTTTTATCCATTTTGAATTTATTTCTGTGTATGGTGTAAGAGAGTGATCCAGTTTCATTGTTTTGCATGTTGCTGTCCAGTTTTCCCCACACCATTTGTTGAAGAGACCAGACTGTCTTTTTCCCATTGGGTATTCTTTACTGCTTTGTCAAAGATTAATTGACCATATAGTTGTGGGTTCATTTCTGGGTTTTTTATTCTGTTCCATTGATAACTCTGTCTCTTTTCGTACCAGTAGCATACTGTTTTGATCACTACAGTTTTGTAATAGATCTTGAAGTCCAGAAACGTGATGCCTCCAGATTTGCTTTTCTTTTTAAGTTGTTTTGGGTATTCGGGGTCTTTTGTGGTTCTGTACAAATTTTAGGATTGTTTGTTCTAGCTTTGTGAAAAGTACTGGTAGTATTTTGATAGGGATTGCATTAAATGTGTTGATTGCTTTGGGTAGTATAGACATTTTAACAATGTTCTTCCAATCCATGAGCATGAAATATCTTTCCATTTCTTTGTGTCTTCTTCAATTTCTTTCATTAGTGTTTTATAGTTTTTAGAGTATTGGTCTTTCACCTCTTTGGTTAGGTTTATTCCCAGGTATCTTACAGTTTTTCGTGCAAATGTAAATGGGATTGATTCCTTAATTTCTTTTTCTGGTGCTTCATTATTGATGTATAGAAATGCAACAGATTTCTGTACATTGATTTTTATATCCTGTGACTTTATTGAATTCATTTATCAGTTCTAGCAGTTTTTTGGTAGAATCTTTCAGGTTTTCTATACAGAGTATCATGTCATCTGCAAATAGTGGAAGTTTAACTTCTCCCTTGCTGATTTATTTCTTTTTGTTGTTTGATTGCTATAGCTAGGACTTCCAGTAGTATGTTAAATAACAGTGGTGAAAGCAGACATCCCTGTCTTATTCCTGCACATGGAAGAAAAGCTCTCAGTTTTTTCCTACTAAAGATGATGTTAGCTGTGGGTTTTTCATAGATGGCCTTAATTATGTTGAGGTGTGTTCCCTCTAATCCTACTTTGTTGAGGGTATTTATCATGAATGGATGTACTTTGTCAAATGCCTTTTCTGCATCTATTAAAATGATCATATGGCTCTTATTCTGAAAGTTGTACTTCTTAAATCCCAAGGTTGAGGCCTACTTGAGAAGCGGGTTCAGGAGACTGACTAAAGTTTGGTTAAGGAGAGACTCTTTATCAGGACACAGACAATTAAAATGAGGCTTATTATTGCACTGCCAGGAAAGGTGTACAAGTTGCACACTGTACAACTGTAGGAGTGCCATTTACTTCATAAGCTATGTGAATGACTACCAACACCTGAGTTGTGTGGTGGATAGCCTGCATAACCATGTGCAGCAGTCCTGTGGCCACAGCTGCCTCAGCTGGTAGAAGAATTTCCAGTTGGTTTCCTTAAGTTCCATCTTGGTCAGTGGGCAAGGTCCCTCCTGTCCTATCTCCACCAAGGTGTCTGAGTCCCTGACTGTCATTTGAGACTATGGGAGTCTTGGACTATTCGTGGTCCACAGTGCTGAGTGGGTGGGTCCATGCACCGAGCACAACTTAGACCCTGCTGCCTTCCGTCCTGTCCTTTGGTCTTCCACAGAGAAGGTCTTTACTTACCTTCCCCGTCCAGAACATTCTCTGCCCTCACTGCTGTTCTTTTTGGAGACTAAAATCTCTATAAGCAGACATTGTCTGACACCTAAGGCTGTGGCTCTTTCCAGTCTCTCTTTCCCCTTTGCAGTGAAGAGAGCAAATTAAAGAACACAGGAATCACATGGATTGATACATCTAGATAAGCCTCTGTCAGAAGCACTTACAAGGAAGCAATTTAAGGGTTCTGGGGGGAAAGTAAGGGAGCTCTGGGAGCAGATACCAGGGCACATCAGCCAGTCTGCAGCAGAGAAAAGGAGCCTTCCAGGAGGCACTTCCATAAAACAAAGGTAGATAGGCAGAAGAGAGCAAAATACAGTACAAAGGGGTGAGTTGGCTAAAAAGATCTACCATGCTTTTTTTGTTTTTTTCCCCCTCTCTTCTGCTCTCTATTGGATCACTTATGTTTTCTTTATAGGTTTCTCCCTGACTTCCACAAAATGATGTGTTCTATTTGAGTTCTTTTAGTGGTTAATTTTCTTTCTAAGAGGCATAATTAACTTTACAAACACTAAAGCTCATTAATCTCTGCATTGTCCTTAACAACACAGAGGCCTTAAAATGTGGGTTTTCCTCAGCTGCCTCCCATATTTGGTGCTGCTTTTACTTTCTTCTTTTTGTGAACTTCCGTCTGGTCATTTATCATTATTTTTACAGTCAGCTCACATTTAGATTAACCAAAATGTTTGTCCATTGTTTTGCTTCATATGGTGTCTTAAATCCAACTTACTTCTAGATTTAATCTCCTGTGTGCTGAAATAATCTTTAAGCTATTTAGAGTGAGAAAATCTCTAGGTCTTTGTTCTATCTGAAAGCTAACCCTTGCTCGAATTCTAGTATATAATTCTCACTAAGTGTATAATTCTAGCCTAGCGCTTCTATTTTCCCTTGGCACTTTGAATGTATCATTACATTGTCTTCTGGAGTACTTTGTTGCTTTGGGAAAATGTGCTTTTGTCTAATTGCTATTACTTTTTAGATAATCTTTCCTTCCTTTTGGCAATTTTTAAAGTATTTTTATGTTCTGCAGATTCACTGTGCTGTATGTGTATAGATTTGCTTATTCTCTTTGAGATCTGCTGTATGGCTTGTTTTAGGGATCGTGTCATTCTTCCCATCTGGAAATGTCTCCACCATTAGTCCTTCCCCCATTTTCTCTATTCTATGCTTTTATAGATATAGATATAGATGTAGATATAAATACAGATAGATAGATAGTGGATATTTTCATTCTCCCTCCATATTATTGAAGTCTTGTATTTTCCAGATCTTTGCTTTCAGGTGGTGCACTCTAGATGATTTTCTCATATCTCTCTTCCCAAAGACTATCACTCTGAGGTCTGTTCTTCAGCCCGTCTGTGGATTTCACTATTTGAGTAGCTCGATATTTCATTTGTAAAATTTCTTTGCATCTTTTGTAAATCAACTTGTTCTTTTTCCCACAGGTTCCTGTCTTATGATTCGTATTTCTTCCTTTATCTCTTTGAGCAATTTAAGGTGCCAGTCTTAATTTAAAGGTTATCTCAGATGGTTTTATTATTTTTGGTTTTCAGAGTTCAGAGTCTCCCATTTCTTACCTCCTGACTGTGTCTTCTGCAGGTGATTTCCTCTCACTGAGTCCCATGGGCCTGGGCCATGACTGCCTCCCAGTGGAACAGTTCACATTTACCTCTCTGGGCCTCATGCAATTCATGAGTTTAGGGCAATCTCATATGTCAGTTTTTGGCTGGAAGTGTTGTGTGTCTCTTTACTACCCATGTATGTGAATTCTGACTCTATTTCTGTTGGTGGGTTAGGTCTGGGGCATGATTTGCTTATTAATTCTTATCACTCTTGGCCTCCTTGGAGCCACCACGTCACTGGGCTGGTGGGCAGTGTGTCTACTCCACTAAGCGACAAGTCAGCCCTCCAAGGCTTCTGGCTTCCAGCAGGGAACCCAGAGTCTGCATTCACCAAAAGCCACACTCCCAGACATTAAGGCCCGTGTCCGGCTCTGAAATGCAAGTGCCTGCCTGTGGCTTCCGCTTTAGCCAAGCTCCTCCAGCTCCTAGTTATCTTTTCATTCCTGGCACCTCTTTTGGTATTGAACTTGGATGTATGCACAGAATAGTATCTCTTATTTAGCATTTTTATGTATTTGAAGCAGGTGGGGGCAGCATTAGCAGTGGGAGGCAGAAGGCCTTTCATGTCAACTTGGTTTGCCTTATCGCATGAGGCCCCAAAATGTTCCAGGAAACCAGCATAACATTGACGTTAAAGCTGCCGAGACCCTTTAATAGCCTTCCCCACAATGCTGTAGTGATGAGTGGTTTTGAGATGGCATTGGTCACACTGGCCCACAGAAGATCCATGCTTCCCTGTCACTCCTGCTGACTCAGAAGCAGGTGACCCCTCACAGACAGGTGTCCTCAGTCAGTGACCGGGGACCTGTGACCTTCTCTAGACACAAGAAGCATCACTCTGCCTCCTGAGCAGCTCATTCTGGATTCCAGTTCTCTGTCTCTTTGGGCTGGTGATTATTTTCTTTCTTAGGGCTCATGCCTCCTCTGTAAATCCCTATCATACTTGCAAGGGAACCTCACCCCCTGTCTCCCAACTCTTACAGATAGGAATTTGCAAGAAGGTGCCCTCCCAACCCTGTTTTTTTTTTTTCCCTCTGTGAGAAAAGTTTCAGTGGGAGAGTGAGTTTGTAGCCAGGATACAACTGGATAAGATTTGAGGGATACATGGAGAAGGGAAGCCAGGACCCTAAATGTCTTTCTACAAGGCTGCTGAGAAGGGGAGAAAATAAATAGGTTATTTGAGTGAGAGGAACGTGAGAGAAGAGTGAGCATATCTGAGCCCTGATGGGAAGGAGCGAGGACAGTGGAAGGTAACTAAGAGAACAAAGTCATGGAGGGACCAGGACAGTATTCTACTGTGGGGTGACCTGAGATGCACAGCCCCACAGTGTCTCCACTTAAGGTGATGCACTGGACTATGTCAGAGGGAGAACTTTAACTAAAGGAACAGTGCCACGGCTCTAACTTTGGGTTCTTCTCCAAAAGGGTGGGCAGAGTTGAGAGGGATTTGAAATCACTATCTTTGATTTTTGACTTTAGGGACTGGTATTTCCTGGCCTGGCTGGAGCCACCCACCTGTAGAGTCTGATGTGGGGCCTTCCTCAACCAAAGGACCCCTGCAGCCTGTCATCCTGCCAGGATTGGGAGACTATGGTAGTCAGCGAGTCTTTTAGTGGAGGCGTTTTGTAGAAATAGATGGGTCAGTTGTCACTGCCCAAAAATAACTTGTGGAAATGGGTCCCTGAATAGACCCATTGTGATGGGGTGTGTTCTAGTCAGCTGCTGTAACAAAGTGCCTTAACTTAGGTGACTGAAAGTGCTATTTATTTATCACAGTTCTGGAGGCAGGAAAGTCCAAGATCAAGGTTCTGGCTGGTGAGAGCCCTCTTCCTGGTTCACAGACCACCTTCTTGCTGTGTCCTCACGTGACAGAGAGCACAAGGACTCTGATTTCTGCCTCTTCTTGTAAGGACACTAACCCCATCATGGAGGCTCCACCTTCATGAACCCATCTAAACCCGATCACCTCCCAAAGGCTGCACCTTCAAATACCACCGCATTAAGGATTAAGGCTTCAGCATGGGAATTTTGGGGAGATACAAACATTCAGTCCTTATCAGAGTGAGTATAAGGAAGCTTTCAAAGGTTGCGGCCTGGGTTGGATGGCTTTGGTAGAAACTTGTAGAGAGGGACTCAGGCCATCTAGAAGACAATATGTGCATGCTTGGAAGAACCCGATAGAGGACTCAAGAAGGGTTAAGTAAAAAAGTGTGTGTGTGTGTGTGTGTGTGTGTGTGTGTAAGAGAGAGTGAGAGAGAGATAGGGAAGCAGATAGTCTAAAAACCAGGATGAAAAAAATCTAACCTTTACAACTTGCTTTGGGCTTATTCAGGTAGTTCTTACTTTTAAATCCCTTCTGAAATGGCACCTTTCTCTTCTGTAAATGAATGAACTAATTCATTCAGTTTTTATTTGCAATACTATGTGCCAGGCACCATGGGAGGGACAGAGATGCAGGGATAGGTAAACTGCCTCCGTCCTCGGGGAACTCATAGTTTCAAGGGACAGTGGTCCTCAAACTGGTGGTCATGATTCCCCGGAGCAAAAGACTTTCCAAGGCGTACTCAATCATGGCTGTTTTACAGAATTCTGTTCTGAAACCCTCAGCTTCTTCCTATTTTTCTCTAAAATTAATTTGTTTGGATGAACCTGTGCTCACAATAACTTTTTACAGAAAGGAGCATTCCCCTCACCTACCTGAAATTTTACCCTATTACCCACAGACAAAACTTCAAGGGTATTAAAGAAAGAGAAAACCTTTTTGTAATTAATCAAGACATCATAAACCTTTGGAGCTTCCTCCTCTCTTCCTGTCTTCTATAGCTCTGTTAAGAGTGAAGCGTGGAGTTGGAAAGGGAATGGTTGCCCCTCATTTTGTTATGTTCTGATGTATGGTATGCAGAGAAATGACAGGTTTCATTTTAATGACTTGGCCTCTTCCACTCTCTGCCCATAGAAAGAAGTTCTTAAGGGAGATGCGCTGGAGAGCAAAGCAAGGAGAGCTTCTGTATGAAATAATTAATACTGAGAACAGGCCACCATATTTAAATGAGAGCGACTCTTTACACCCATTTTCAGTGCTCATCCTCCTGGCCATTGATTTCTGCAGATGCAATCAGGATGTTTCCCGGAACTACCAGCATTTGCAAGGCTATTAAATAAAATCACGAATGAAACTTTCACCCGACTTCTCTCAGATTAGCAGTGTTATTAAGGGAGATAGTTAAAACCTAGTTTTTCAAATCATATCATAAACTCTTTCTTATAATCATTTGTCATGTTTAAAATGTTTGGTATTTCCTTCCTACTACTATTTATACAAAATAAAATTGTAATTATATGCTAGCTACTAGACTGATTCTCTTTAGCAATATCTTCTTTTCACTTTTTAAAATAGATATAAAAATTTTGATAATTATGTCTAATAAAATTATTGGAGTTATTTCAGATTTTTATACATGAGAGTCACTTAATTGTCCTTCAAAACCAAATCATATACAAACAATTACAGAAGGAATGCCAAGGTATTGTCATACTCCACTCTTCTCAAATAATTGATAATTTTAGCTGCAAATTACATTGCACTAGAACAAATTAAGTAATGAGAAGGATTTATTATCTTGTTCATATAACTTACTTTAAGAAGGGTAAATATATTAGATCATGTCATTTTAATCTTACTGGAATATTTTTAGTAATCTAGCTTACAAATTACATCCTTTACTTTATATCTAGTCACATCTATAATGTTTTGAAATACACATTAACACATTGATTTGAATTTAAAAATAAAGTCAGACTTTCTTTGACAAAAAATCTGATTTGGCTCTTTGATTTCACAAAGAAGGCTTTACCATTTATGTTAAATGGTAAATATTTCCATAAATAGAATGATTAAGTATATAGCTCCAAGATTATGCCGAAAATATATTTAACATAAAACCATGTTATTAAAAATGTTATATTGGTAAAAGTGTAATGAAATTAGTAAGTGACTCTCCCAACTTTTCATGAATTAATCAGTGTATTTCTAAGTGAAAGAGGAATATTGATCATCTAATAAATCTTGGTAACCTTTTTTTGCATACTTCCCAGAAAGTGAATGACCCTGATGACAAATAACAAACTTTTCTAAGTCAAGTGTTTTCCAGTTCTTTACTTTAACCAAACTGAAGCAGGACCTAATAGAGTTGCTGTCTTATGATCATTAAAAATAATTTCATTGATGAATAACTATAGAATTTGGATTATAAAACTTAAAAATAGTTCAAAGACTTGTATTATATTATTACTATAATAAAATCTTTTCCACTCACATATACTTATTTACGTTACCAAGATATGTTACTGTTTAATTCTATAATAATAATAATAACAACAACAACAGGAATTACACTAACCTAGAAGCCTGAATCATTCTAGCAGTGTCATATTAATCATGGCTACATGAGCTACTTGAGGAGAAACAGCCCTTATTCATATATATCGATAGATGCACTTCTGATCATGTTTTATGTTAGTATTTTTTAAAACCAAATTTGTAACAAATTTATTTGATCTGGATCAATTGTATACTACTGATAATAATAACAGCAAAAATAGTTGCTTACCCAACTGGAAGAAGTTGTTTAACACTTAGAGCTGGGGTCATTGGTATTTTTTAACTTACACTTAAATCTCTATATATATTTTGTCACAGAAAGGCATAATTAACAAAAGAGTTTACATCATAAATATATAACATTAAGATTAAATTATGTCAGGAATTGCAATGGCAATATGAGTGCAATAAGAATAACAAAAGGTGTAAGATTTCTGTATGTTGTAAACATCAAAGGAGCATGTTAGGGTCTGTTGGATACATTTAAAATAGTCATGCAACCATTTAATTTTTTTTAAATTTTTTATTGTTATGTTAATCACCATACATTACATCATTAGTTTTTGATGTAGTGTTCCATGATTCATTGTTTGTGTATAACACCCAGTGCTCCATGCAGAACGTGCCCTCTTTAATACCCATCACCAAGCTAACCCATCCTCCCACCCCCCTCCCCTCTAGAACCCTCAGTTTGTTTTTCAGAGTCCATCGTCTCTCATGGTTCGTCTCCCCCTCCGATTTCCCCCTCTTCATTCTTCCCCTCCTGCTATCTTCTTCTTTTTTTTTTTCTTAACATATATTGCATTATTTGTTTCAGAGGTACAGATCTGTGAGTCAACAGTCTTGCACAATTCACAGCACTCACCATAGCACATACCCTCCCCAGTGTCTATCACCCAGCCACCCCATTCCTCCCACCCCACCCCCCACTCCAGCAACCCTCAGTTTGTTTCCTGAGATTAAGAATTCCTCATATCAGTGAGGTCATATGATACATGTCTTTCTCTGATTGACTTATTTCGCTCAGCATAACACCCTCCAGTTCCATCCACGTCGTTGCAAATGGCAAGATCTCATTCCTTTTGATGGCTGCATAATATTCCATTGTATATGTATACCACATCTTCTTTATCCATTCATCTGTCGATGGACATCTTGGCTCTTTCCACAGTTTGGCTATTGTGGACATTGCTGCTATAAACATCAGGGTGCACATACCCCTTCAGATCCCTACATTTGTATCTTTGGGGTAAATACCCAGTAGATGCAACCATTTAATTTTAAAAAGTCAATATATACAATATACCAGAAATACCATCCTTTGCCGTGACTGAAATTTTTGATGAAAATATTCTACTTCAATTTTAAAATATATATGCAATTACATGGTTTTTCAAAAAACACGTTTAGTAGTTATGATAACAGAAATGTTTGAAGAGAACAAAAGAACTATAATAGAACTCACATAGAAATAAAACAATTATCACATGGTTCCATTAATATAATAATAAGTATGATAAGTATATGGCACATATCTCAGACAGATAAGTAAATGAAAACTTCCTGGAGTCACTGGTAATTGAGCTAGGACTAAAAAAGTTGGGGAGCAACCAACCTAAGCAGAAGATGGGGCCCAGAGAGGAGGACTTAGGGGAACTGTAGACGTGCAGGTAGAAGCAAAATGTATTCAATCAGTATCCTATGCTTGGTCATTAAGGTAGTAATTTTTAATTACAATGATGCTGCAATGGACATCCTTGTGCATCTATAGTTTCATGTTCTGGTGATGGATCTTCAGCATCCCTTCCTAGAAATGTGGTTGCTGAGTAGAATAGCACTGGGGTACTGGAGTCTGCCCTCTCAGGGATAGGCATGCAAGAAATGATTGCTACTATTTCAGGAATTTTGTGAGCCTGCTGTTAAACCAGTGGTAACTTGAAATTGACCAGGATGAGGGAATTCATACCACAGAAATCAGCAAATGCCCCCTGCTACTCCCAGAAAGCCAGCTTACTAGCACACCACTGGGGAAAAAGTGCCAAATTCCCATTCTTTCATGTAGTATTTTTCTTTAAACATATTTCTGGGTTCATTTTCTATATCTTGATTTAGAATTTTTGCATCATTTATTTTAAGAATGGGTAGGCTATAATTTTTGAGAGGAGGGGGCATGGCGTAGGTGTTGCTTTGTTAAATTAGGATGGAAATTATATAATAATTATCAGTTACTTGAATTTGTGAAATAATTTTCTGTTGAGCAAAAAGCACTTTTATTTTTTTATTATTTTTTATTTACTTATTTTGCTTATTTTTTAAAATTAAGCTTTTTATTTTAATTCCACTGCTAACATAAGTGTTATATTAGTTTCAGGTATATAATGTAGTGATTCAACAATTCTATACATTGTTTGGGACGTCTGAAGGCTCAGTCAGTTAAGCGTCTGCCTTCAGCTCAGGTCATGATCCCAGGGTCCTGGGACTGAGTCCCGCATTGGGCTCCTTGCTCAGCGGGAAGCCTGCTTCTCCCTCTGCCTGCCACTCCCCACTACTTGTGCTCGTTCTCTCTCTCTAACAAATAAATAAATAAAATCTTGGGGAAAAAAACCAATACTATACATTGTTCATAATAAGTGTACTCTTAATCCCCTTCACCTAATTCACCCACCCACCACCCACCCACCTCCCCTCTGGTAACCATTAGTTTGTTCTCTGTAGTTAGGAGTCTGTTTCTTGGTTTGTATCTCTCTTCTTTTTTCTTTTGTTGTTTGTTTTTTTTCTTAAATTCTACATATGAGTGAAATCATATGGTATATCTCTTTCTCAGACTGGCTTATTTCACTTAGCATTATATACTCTCTAGCTCTGTCCATGTTCTTGCAAATGGCAAGATTTCATTCTTTTTTATGGCTGAATAATATTCCATTATATATACCCCTTCTTCTGGTATATATAATATATGGATAATTTCGTCTATCAATGGACACTTGGGCTGCTTCCATAATATAGCTATTATAAATAATGCTGCATTAAACATAAGGGTACATATATCCTTTCAAATTAGTGTTTCTGTATTCTTTGGGTAAAACCCAGTAGTGTGATTACTGGATCATAGGGTAGTTCTATTTTTAATTTTTTGAGCAATCTCCATACTGTTTTCTGCAGTGGCTGCACCGGTTTGCATTCCCACCAACAGTGCACAAGGGTTCCTTTTTCTCCACATTCTCCCCAGCACTTGTTGTTTCCTGAGTTTTTTATGTTAGTCATTCTAACAGGTATGATGTTATATCTCATTGTGGTTTTTGATTTGCACTTCCCTGATGATGACTGATGTTGAGCATCTTTTTGTGTGTGTTGGTTATCTGTATGTCTTCTTTGGAGAAATGTCTGTTAATGTCTTCTGCCCCTTCTTACTTGGGTATTTGGGTTTTTTGGCATTGAGTTCTATAAGTTCTTGATATATTTTAGACATAACCCTTTATCAGCTATATCATTTGTAAATATCTTCTCCCATTCCATGGGCTGCCTTTTAGTTTTGTTGTTTCCTTCGCTGTGCAGGAGCTTTTTATTTTGTGTAGTTCTGACAGTTTATTTTTGCTTTTATTTCCCTTGCCTCAGGAGACATATCAAGGTAAAAATGGTAAAAATGGTAAAAATGTTGTGCTGGCCTATGTCAAAGAAGTTACTGCCTGTGCTCTCATCTAGAATGCTTATGGTTTCAGGTCTCACATTTAGGTATTAAATCCATTTTGAATTTATTTTTGTGTAAGGTGTAAGAAAGTGGTCCTCCTTTGTCAAAGATTAATTGATGAAATGTGTCTGTTTTTGTGCCATACCATACTGTCTTGATGACTACAGCTTTGTAATATAACTTGAAATCTGGACTTGTGATTACCTCTGCCTTTGCTCTTCTTTTTCAAGGTTGCTTTGGCTATGAGGGGTCTTTTGTGGTTCCATACTAATTTTAGGATTGTTTGTACTAGCTCTGTGAAAAATGCTGTTGGTATTATGATACGGATTGCATTAAATCTGTATATTGCTTTGGGTAGTATTGAGATTTTAACGATATTTGTTCTTCTAATCCATGAGCATGAAATATCTTCTCATTTGCTTGTGTTATTTCCTATTCTTTTCATCAATGTTTTACAGGTTTCAGAGTACAGGTCTTTCACCTTGGTTAAGTTTATTCCTAGGTATTTTATTATTTTTGGTGCAATTCTAAATGTGATTGTTGTCTTAATTATTCCTTCTGCTGCTTCATTATTAATGTATAGAAATGCAATAGAAATCTGTACATGTATTTTGTATCCTACAACTTCCCTGAATTCATTTATCAGTTCTGTTAGTTTTTTGGTGGAGTCTTTAAGGTTTTCTATATATAGTATCATGTCATCTCAAATAGTGACAGTTATACTTCTTCCTTACCAATTTGGATGACTTTTATTCCTCTTTCTTGTCTGATTGCTGTGGCTAAGACTTCCAGTACTATGTTGAATTAAAGTGGTGACAGTGGACATCCTTGTCTTGTCTTGTTCCTGATCTTGGGGGAAAGCTTTCAGTTTTTCACCCCTTTGTCTGATGTTAGCTGTGGGCTTTTCATATATGGCCTTTATTATGTTAAGGTATGTTCCCCATAAACATACTTTGTGGAGGTTTTTATCATGACTGGATGTCGTACTTTGACAAATGCTTTTTTTGCATCTATTGAAGTGATCCTCTGTGTTTGTGTGTGTGTGCGTGTGTGTTTGTTTAGGAAATGATCCTGTGGTTTTCATCCCTTCTCTTGTTGATGTGATATATCACATTAATTGATTTGCAAATACTGAATCACCCTTGCAGCCCAGGAATAAATCCCACTTCATCAGGGTGAATAATTTTTTAATGTATCCTTGGATTAGATTTGCTCATATTTTGTTAAGTTTTTTTGCATCTATGTTCATCTTTCATAGGTCTCTTTTTTATGGTGTCTCTTTTAAAATTTAAATTTTAGTTAACATACAGTACAACATTGTTTTCTGGAGTAGAATTCAGTGATTCATCACTTACATACAACACCCATTGTTCATCACAACAAGTGCCCTCCTTAATGCCCATCACCCATCTAGCCCATCCCCCACCCACCTCCCTCCATCAACCCTCAGTTTATTCTTTATCATTAAGAGTCTCTTGTGTTTTGTTTCCCTCTCTCTTTTCTTGCTTTTCCTCCTTCCTATATGTTCACTTGTTTTCTTTTAAATTCCACATATGAATGAGATCATATGGCATTTGTCATTCTCTGACTGACTTATTTCATTTAGCATAATACACTCTAGCTCTATCAACATTATTGCAAATAGCAAGATTTGATTCTTTTTGATGGCTGAGTAATATTACAGTTATATATACCACATCTTCTTTATCCATTCATCAGTTTATTGATATTGGGGCTCTCTCCATAGTTTAGCTATTGTTGATAATGCTACTATGAACATCGGGGTACATGTACCCCTTCAAAACTGTATTTTTGAAACTATACTTTCGATAAATACTTAGTAGTGCAATGACTGGATTGTAGAGAGGTAGTTCTATTTTTAACTTTTTGAGGAACCTCCATACTGTTCTCCAGTGTGGCTGCACCAGTTTTCATTCCCACCAACAGTGCAATCTTTGCCAACGCCTGTTGTTTCTAGTGTTGTTAATTTTAGCCATTCTGACAGGTTGGAGGTGGTATCTCATCGTGGTTTTGATTTGTATTTCCCTGATGATGAATGAGGTTGAGCATCTTTTCATGCATCTGTTGGCCATCTGTATGTGTTCTTTGGAAAAGTGTCTATTCATGTCTTCTGCCCATTTCTTAACTGGATTATTTGATTTTTGGGTGTTGAGTTTGATAATTTCTTTACAGATTTTGGATACTAGCCCTTTGTCAGATGAGTCATTCGCAAATATCTTCTCCCATTCCACAGGCTGCCTTTTAGTTTTGTTGATTGTTTCCTTCACTGTGAAGAAGCTTTTTATCTTGATGAATTCCCAATAGTTCATTTTTGCTTCTCTTTCCCTTGCCTCTGGCTATGTGTCTAGTAAGAAGTTGTTATGGCTGAGGTCAAAGAGGTTTGTGTCTGTGTTCTCCTCTAGGATTTTGATGGTTTCCTGTCTCACATTTAAGTCTTTCATCCATTTTGAATTTATTTTTATGTATGGTGTAAGAAAGTAGTCCAGTTTCATTCTTCTGCATGTTGCTGTCCAGTTTTCCCAACACTATTTTTTGAAAAGACTGTCTTTTTTATCCATTAGATACTCTTTCCTGTTTTGTTGAAGATTAGGTGACCATATAGTTGTGGGTCCATTTCTGGGTTTTCTGTTCTGTTCCATTGATCCGTGTGTCTGTTTTTGTGCCAGTACCATACTGTCTTGATGACTAGAGCTTTGTCATATAGCTTGAAGTCTGGAATTGTGATGCCTCCAGCTTTGTTTTTCTTTTTCAGGATTGCCTTGGCTATTTAGGGTCTTTTGTGGTTCTGTACAAATTTTAGGATTGTTTGTTCTAGCTCTGAAAAATGCTGTTGGTATTTTCATAGGGATTGCATTAAATGTATTGATTGCTTTGGGTAGGATAGTCATTTTAACAATGTTTGTTCTTCCAATCTATGAGCATGCTATGTTTTTCTATTTCTTTGCGTCCTCTTCAGTTTCTTTCAGAAGTGTTCTACAGTTTTCAGAGTACAGATCTTTTACTTCTTTAGTTAGGTTTATTCCTAGATATCTTATGGGTTTGGGTGCAATTGTTAATGAGTTAGATTCCTCGATTTCTCTTTCTGGTGCTTCGTTATTGGTGCATAGAAATGTAAGAGATTTCTTACATTGATTTTATATCCTGCAACTTTGCTGAATTCATGTATTATTTCTAGCAATTTTTTGGTGGAATCTTTTGGGTTTTCTCTGTAGAATATCATGTCATCTACAAAAAGTGAAAATTTGATGTCTTCCTTGCTGATTTGGATGCTTTTTATTTCCTTTTGTTGTCTGATTGCTGAGGCTAAGACTTCCAGTACTGTGTTAAATAACAATGGTGAGAGTGGACATCCTTGATTTGTTCCTGATCGTAGAGGAAAAGCTCTCAGCTTTTGCCCATTGATGATGATATTAGCTATGACTCTTTCATATATGGCCTTTATGATGTTGAGGTATGTTCCATCTATCCCTAAACTTTGTTGAGCGTTTTTTTATCAAGAATGGATGCTATATTTTGTCAAATGATTTTTCTGCATCTATTGACAGGATCCTATGATTCATATCCTTTTTTCTGTTTTATGGTGTATCATGCTGACTGATATGCAAATATTTAACCACCCCTGCAGTCCGGGAATATATCCCACTTGATCGTGGTGAATAATTCTTTTAATATACTGTTGAATTTGATTTGCTAGTATTTTATTGAGAATTTTTGCATCCATGTTCATCAGGGATATTGGCCTATAATTCTTTTTTGTAGTGGGCTCTTTGTCTGGTTTTGGAATCAAGGTAATACTGGCTTCATAGAATGAGTTTAGAAGTTTTCCTTCCATTTCTATTTTTTGGAACAGTTTGAGAAGAATAGCTAATTAACTCTTCTTTAAATGTCTGGTAGAATTTCCCTGGGAAGTCATCAGGTCCTGGACTTTTGTTTTTTGGGAGGTTTTTGATGACTGCTTCGATTTCTTTGCTGATTATGAGTCTGTTCAAATTTTCTATTTCTTCCTGTTTCAGTTTTGGTAATTTGTAAGTTTTTAGGAATTTGTACATTTCTTCCAGACTGCCCAATTTGTTGGCATATAAGTTTTCACAGTATTCTCTTATAATTGTTTGTATTTCTGTGGTGTTGGTTATGATCCCTCCTCTTTCATTCATGATTTTATCTATTTGGGTCCTTTCTCTTTTCTTTTTGATAAGTCTGGCTAGGGGTTTATCAATTTTATTAATCCTTTTGAAGAACCATCTCTTAGTTTAGTTAATCTGTTCTACTATTTTCTTTTTTGTTTCTATATCATTTATTTCTTCTCTAATTATTATTTCCCTTTTTCTGCTGGCTTTAGGCTTTATTTGCTTATCCTTTTCTAGTTCCTTTAGGTGTAAGGTTAGGTTGTATATTTGAGACTCTTATTGCTTCTTGAGGTAGGCTTGTACTGCAATATATTTGCCTTCTCAGACTGCTTTTGCTGCATCCCAAAGGTTTTGGACTGTTATGTTTGTATTTTCATTTACTTCCATGTATTTTTTTAAATTGTTCTTTAATTTCCTGGTTAACCCATTCATTCTTTAGTAGGATCTTCTTTAACCTCCATGTATTCAAGGTCTTTCTAATTTTTTTCTTGTGGTTGACTTCAAGTTTCACAGTGTTGTGGTCAGAAATCATGCATGGTATGATCTCGACCTTTTTTACTTGTTGAGACTGATTTATGACTCCGGATGTGATCTATTCTGGAGAATGTTCCATGTGCACTCAAAAAGAATGTGTAATCTGCTGCTTTAGGATGAAATGTTTTGAATATATCTGTTAAACCCATCTGATCTAATGCGTCATTGAAAGCCATTGTTTCCTTGTTGATTTTCTGCTTAGATGATCTGTCCATTGCTGTAAGTGAGGTGTTAAAGTCCCCTACTATTATTGCATTATTATCAATGAGCTTCTTTATGTTTATTATTAATTGATTTGTGCATTTGGGTGCTCCTAATTTGGGGGCATAAATATTTACAATTGTTAGATCTTCTTGATGGATAGACCCCTTAATTATGATATAATGTACTTCTTCATCTCTTATTACAGTCTTTGTTTTAAAATCTGGTTTGTTGTCTGATATAAGTATGGCTATATTTTGTCACCCATTAGCATGATAGATGGTTCTCCCTCACCATCAATCTGCATTTGTCTTTAGGTCTAACATGAGTCTCATGTAGGCAGCATATAGACAGATCTTGTTTTTTTGTTGTTGTTGTTTTGTTTGGTTTTTATCCATTCTGATACCTTGTGTCTTTTGATTGGAACATTTAGTCCATTTACATTCAAAGTGATTATTGAAAGATATGAATTTAGTGCCATTGTGTTACCTGTAGAGTTGGTGTTTCTAGTGATGTTCTCTGGTCTTTTCTAGTCTTTGATGCTTTCCGTCTTTTTTTTTCCTCCACTCAAAGAGTCCCCCTTAAAATTTCTTGCAGGGCTGGTTTAGTGGTCATGAACTCTTTTAGTTTTTGTTTGTCTGGGAAACTCTTTATTTCACCTTCCCTTCTGAATGACAGCTTTGCTGGATAAGAATATTCTTGTCTGCAGATTTTTTCCTTTCAGTATGTTGAATATATCCTGCCACTCTCTTCTGGCCCACCAAGTTTCTGTGAACACATCTGTTGGCAACCTGATCTGTCTTCCTTTGTAGGTTAAGGACTTTTTTTCCTTTGCTGCTTTCAGGATTCTTTCCTTGTCTGTGTGTTTTCTGAATTTGACCATGATATGTCTTGGCAATAGTTGGCTTTTATCGAATTTAATGGGAGTTCTCTGTGCTCCTTGGATTTTGATATCTGTATCCTTCCCCAGACTAGGCAAGTTTTTAGCTATAATTTGTTCACATAAACTTTCTGCCTTTTTTTCTCTCTCTTCTTCTTCTGGGACTCCTATAATACAAATGTTATTACATTTTAATAAGTTACTGAGTTCCCTAAGTCTACCTTGGTAGTCCATTGTTTCTCTTCCCCTCTTCAGTTTCCTTACTTGTCCATAATTTTATCTTCTATATCACTGATTTGCTCCTCTGCTTCATCCATTCTCGTTTTTATTGAATCCATTTGGGTTTGCATCTCAGTTACAGCATTTTTATTTTTGGCCTAACTAGATTTTAGTTCTTTTATCTCTGTAATAAGGGATTCTCTAGTGTCTTCTATGCTTTTTTCAAGCCCAGCTAATATCCTTAAAATTGTTTTTTTATATTCTAGTTCAGACATCTTACTTATATTTGTATTAATTAAATCCCTGGCCATTATTTCTACTTACTGTTCTTTCTTTTGGGGTGTATTTCTCCATGTCATCATTTTGTCCAGAAAAGAAAAGAAGAAAGAAAAACCATCAAAAAACCAAAATACTAGTTCCTGGGTGTGTTTTGGTCTGCTTTTTAAAAGAATTTAGTTCCTAAAATTAAAAAAATAATAATAAAACAAAATGAAAGTAAAATAATTTAAGAAGTATATAAAATACATATAAATAAAAATTTTTAAATGTTAATAATAAAAAATTGAAAAAGGAATTGAAAAAAAAAATAAAAGTAAAATTAGGAAGCTAGATCCTATTTCCCCTAGAGTTGAAGCTTTGCAGCACTCTATGATCAGTAGACTTGCTACGAGCAAGTTGTTGTGTTGGTCTTCTGGGGGAGGGTTGGCTTCCCTGATTCTTCAGTGGAATTGGGTCTCCAGAGTGCAGGGGGGCGGGGCTTGGCATGAGCAGCTCTGGCCTCCACTAGGTGGTGCTGTTTTGCTCCCTGAAGGCTTTCAGTGCTGATGGATGGGATGAATATAGCAGTGCCCTGCTCTCTAGCCCTGAAGTGGAAAGCTTGCACCCCTCATTCTTCAGGAGCCCACACAGAAGAGCAATCAATCACCTTTCTTGTGTTCCTGGAATCAACCCTCTTGTGTTCCATCAGAACCCTGCGTTCACCTGCTTGAACGCTCAGACGAGCGTTTTTTATCTCAGGCACACAACTGAGTTTCAAAACTCCAAATTTCAGGGACTCCCGCAGTGCAAACTTGAGCTGTTCCTCTGCGGGAGGGTCTTGCTGTGTTTTTGGCGTTTGCCCCTTGTGCCAGGAAAGCAGTTTCACGAGGTGCAGCAGTTATTGGCAAAACGGAGGAGAAAGCCAGCGCCAAGACTTGCTGCTCTCAGCTGTCTTCCCCGTTCCTTTGCCTGGGAACGGTGCAGTACTTAGGTGCCACCTGTTCTTGAGACCCGGCAGATCCTCTGACCACGCTGTCATGCCTAGGACTCCACCTTGCTTCTCCACCGAAGCACTTTTAAGCCAGGCACATCACCCACGGGTAGCAGACTTCTAAAAGTTCAGATTTTGTGCTGCGCTGCTCGTAATACTCTGTGTTAGCCTCCTTAAGCAGAGCTCCCTCTCCGCCTCCATATCCACAGCTATATGTCCCCCAAGTCAACTCTCTGCACCCGTTTCCTTCCAAAAGGTTTTCAATTTTCTACTTGTAGACTTGCAATATTTCTTCTCTCAGACTTCCAGTTGAACTTCTTGGACGTTCAGAATGATTTGATAACTATCTAGCTGTGTTCCAGGGACGGACAAGCCTAGGGTCCACTCTACTCCTCTGCCATCTTAACTCCTCCCCTCCTGTGGTGTCTTTGTCTGGTTTTGGTATCAGGGTAATCCAGGCCTTATGGAATAAATTTGGAAGTTTGCTTTCCTCTCCTATTTTTTGGATGAGTTTAAGAAGAATTGATATTAAATCTTCTTTAAATGTATGGTAGAATTTCCTGTGAAGCCATCTGGTCCTGGCTTTTGTTTGTTAGGATATTGCTGGTAATCTGTCTGTTCAATTTCGCCATTTCTTCTTGATTCAGTTTTGGGAGATTATGTGTTTCTAGAAATGTATCCATTTCTTCTAGGTTGTCCAGTTTGCTGGCATATAATTTTTCACAATACTCTCTTATAATCCTTTGTATTTCTGTGATGTCAGTTGTTATTTCCCCTCTTTCATTTCTAATTTTATTTGTCTCTTCTCTCTTTTTTTGTTTTTGATGAATCTGTCTAAAGGGTTTTTAATTTTGTTGCTCTTTTCAAAGAACAAGCTTTTGGTTTCATTGATCCATTCTATTGTTTTTTAGTTTCTATTTCATTTATTTCTGCTCTAATTTTTATTATTTCCCTCCTTCTACTTGTTTTAAGTTCTGTTTGTTCTTCTTTTCCTAGCACCTTTAGGTATACAGTTAGGTTGTTTATTTGAGATTTTTCTTGCTTCTTGAGGTAGGTCTGTATTGTTATAAACTTCCCTCTTAGGACCACTTTTGCTGCATCCCTAAGATTTTGGATTATTGTGTTTTCATTTTCATTTGTCTCCATGTATTTTTTTATTTCATCTTTGATTTCTTGTTTGGTCTGTTCATTATTAAGTAGCATGTTATTTAACCTCTATATTTTGTGCTCTTTCCAGATTTTTTTCTTGTGGTTGATTTCTAGTTTCATAGCATTGTGGTCAGAAAATAGGCATAGAATGACTTCAACCTTCTTAAATTTGTTGAGGTGTGTTTTTTGTGTTAATATCTGATCTACTCTGGAAAATATTCCATGTGCACTTAAAAAGAATGTGTATTCTGCTGTTTTAGGATGGAATATTCTGAATATATTTGTTAAATCCTTCCAGTCCCGTGTGTTATTCAAAGCCCCCGTTTCCTTATTGATTTTCTGTTTGGATGATCTGTCCATTGATGTAAGTGAGGTGTTAAAATAGCCCACTGTTATTGTATTACTATTGATTACTTCCTTTATGCTTGTTATTAACTACTTTAAGTGTTTGGGTGCTCCTATGCTGGGTGCATAAATATTTACAATTGTTATATCTTCTTGTTGGATTGTCCCCTTAATGATTATATAGTGTCCCTTGTTTCTTGTTGCTGTCTTTGAATGTCTGTTTTGTCGAAGAGAAATATTACTACCCCAGCTTTCTTTTCACTTCCATTCACATGATAAATTATTTTCCATCTCTTCACTTTCAATCTGCAAGCGTCTTTAGGTCTGAAATGAGACTCTTGTAGGCAGCATATAGATGGGTCTTGTTTTTTTTGTTTTTTGTTTTTGTTTTGGGATTTTGTTTTTGTTTTTGTCTATTCTATCATTCTATGTCATTTGATTAGAGAATTTAGTCCCTTTACATTCAGAGTAATTATTGATATAGATGTCTTTATTGCCATTTTATTTTTTGTTGTTGTTGTTTTTATAGATTTTCTCTCATCCTTTCTTCTCTTGCTCTCTTTCACAGTTTCCTGGCTTTCTTTAATGATATACCTGGATTCATTTCTCTTTATTTTTTGCATATCTATTACTGGTTTTGTGATTTGTGGTTACCATTTGGTTTGTATGTAACATGTCTGCATATAGCAGTCTCTATTAAGTTGATGAATGCTTAATGGAGCCCATTCTTTACTCCCCTTCTCCCCACATTTTAGATACATGGTGTCATATTTCACATTCTTTTATTTTGTCCCTTGTATGATTCTTACAGATATACTTATTTTTACTGCTTTTGTGCTTCCTACTTTCCTTACTTTTGCTTACGGTCTTTCCTTTCCACTCAGAGTCCCCTTTAACATTTCTTGTAGGGCTGGTCTAGTGGTCATGAAATCCTTTAACTTTTATTTGTCTGGGAAACTCTTTATCTCTACTTTTATTCTGATTGATGGAATTGCTGGATAAGAGTATTCTTGGCTTCAGATTTTTTCCTTTCAGCACTTTGAATATATCATGCCAGTCCCTTCTGGCCTGCAATATTTCTGTTGAAAAATCAGCTCATACCTTTCTGGAGTTTCTCTTCTATGTAACTTCTTTCTTTTCTCTTGCTGCTTTTAAAATTCTCTATCACTACTTTTTGCCATCTTAATTGCTATGTGTCTTGGTGTGGACCTTTTTGGGTTGATTTTGTTTGGGAATTTCTGTGCCTCCTGCATCTGGATTTCTATTTTCTTCCCCAGACTCAAGAAGTTTTCAGATATTATTTCTTCAGATAGATGTTCTGCCTTCTCTTCTTTCTCTTCTCTTTCTAGGTTCCCTATAATGTGAATGTTATTACGCTTGATGATGTTCCTGAGTTCCCTAAGTTTATTCTCTTGTTGCATAATTTGTCTTTCTCTCACCTCCTCAGCTTTCCATTACTTTGCATTACTCTGTTCTCCAGGTCACCAATTTGTTCTTCTGCTTCATCTAGTCTACTATTTATTCCATGTAGTATATTTTTAATTTCATTTATTGTGTTCTTCATCCCTGACTGGTTCTTTTTTCAAAATCTCATTATTAAGGGTCTCACTGTTAATGTCCTCCACTGTTTTCTCAAGTCCAGTATCTTTATGATCATTGTATCTTTACGATCATTACTTTAAATTCCGTCAGACATATTACTTCTCTCCATTTCACTCAGGTCTCTTGCTGTGATTTTGTACTGTTCTTTCATTTGGGACATACTTTTTGTCTCCTCATTTTGTCTAACTCTCTGTCTGTTTCTCTGTGTTAGGAAAGATAGCTGTGTCTCCTGCACTGGAAAGGAGTGGCCTAATGAAGAGGTCCTATAGTGCCCTGCTGTGTAGTGTCCCCTGTTCACCAGAACCTGGCACTTTGAGGGTGTCTCCTATATGTGATGTGTGTGCCCTGCTCTTGTGGCTGAGCCACTTTTCCCTTCAGTCCAGTCATCTGCAATGTTTCTCTTTGCCTGTTAGGAAAGTGTTTGGTCCCTATGGTGTTAGTGGGCAGACGAGGGATGCCTTGGGCTCAAGTTGAGTTGGACTAGGTGTTTGCCAGGGATGCAGTAGCACCAACTGCAGTGTTTTCCCTATGTTGTCCCCTAATAAGGTTTTGCTGGCGGACCGGGCTTACAGTCAAAGGAGATGTCTGCCCCTAGCCCAGTGCGGTGGTGCTGGCCACTGCAGGGTCTGCTTATACTCTGCCAGACTATGGCACTGCTCTGTACGGGCTCTGGCCATGAGCGTATTGGAGAGGGCAGATCCACCAGAAACACAGGGTGGGGTGGTGTCGCTAGCAAGCTTTGCACGTGGCTGGTCTTCTGTGGTAGAGACCCCGCAGTGCTGGGACTGAAGCAGCCTGTCTGACTCTGTGGAAACAGAGAGTGGAGGGCAGTGTGGCAAGGCAGTGGTGTTAGCCAACTTTGCATGCCTCAGGTCCTCTTTGGAAAGGGCCTTGAAGCCCTGGGACTGAGACAGGCTGTCCTGGGTGGATTGGTGGAAGCACAATACGGTGCAGGGTTGGAGAGGGTGGTGGGGAGTGACCGGGCAGCAGTGCTAGCAAGTTTGGTAGAGTCCTATACGCACTGGGGAGCAGGGGAGGGAAATGGCACCTTCCAGTTCCTTTGTTCCTGTAGGAGTTCCCTAGTGATCTCAGTCCTTCCAGGACAAGCTCTGAGATTAGTAAATAACTCTCCCTCCCATATGCTCCAGCACCTTCCAAACTGCTGCTTTTATGCTTTATTTCCACGGGCTATTTGTTGTGCTGTCTCTTTAAGGGCGGGAACTCCATTTCTGTTGCCCACGTCCTCTCCAGAGCCCAGCTTGCTGATTTTTTAAAATTCCAGGTTTTTAGTCTGCTGTCTGTAGGTACTCACAAAATTTGACCCCTCTGGTTTTCAAAGCCAAATGATTTCAAAGGGATTTTTCTCCCCTGTGTGCTGCCCAGTGTGGGGGTCTGTTTCTCCCCCCTCTCCATGCCTGGGGCATCCCTCCCTCCCAGGGACAGTCCCACAGTCTGGTTAATTGCCAAATGCTTCTCCATCCTTCTTACCCTCTTTGATGGGGCCTTTTTTCTACCTTTAGTTGTGGAGTTAGATCTGCCAGTCTTTGCATTATTTTCTGGATTATTTACACTAATGTGAGTGTTATCTAGTTGTATCTGTGGTATGAGGTGAGCCTAGGGTCCTCCGACTCTGCCATCTTTCCTAGAAGTCTCTGCAAAACACACTTTTAAAATTGTTTTGAGGGGCGCCTGGGTGGCTCATTCGATTAAGCATCAGACTCTTGATTTTGGCTCAGGTCATGATCTCAGGGTCATGGGATCAAGCCCAGTGTAGGGCTCCACACTCTCTCCTTCTACCCCACCCCTCCCTCTCTCCCTCTCTCTCTAAAAAAAAAATTGTTTTGAATTTCTTCCATATTTACAGTTCTCAAATTTTAGAAGAAAAGTCAAATTTTTAGAAAAATTAAACATTTCATCAGGATTTTGGAATTTATCACGTTAGACTTTTAAATAATTTTCTTTTATACTTAAAACTGTTTTCCCTACCAATAGTAGTTATAATCTACTTTCATATTACTAATGGTGCTTATTTGCTTTTTCTCTCTAGTTTTTCTTTTCTAAATTTGTGTGTGTGTGTGTATGTATGTGCATATACATATATATGGGCACACATGTATATATTTCTCTAGTTTTTCATATATATTTATAAATTTTATAGGCTTTTTTAGTTTTTCAAATATTTTTCTGTTTTTTCATGTAAATGTGCACATATATGTAAAATTGAGAGTAAAATAGATAAATAAGATCAGTAACACTCTGCTTTTATTTTTTTTTTCTAATTTTGAAAAATGTAAGAATTTAATTCTCATTTCCTTTATTTACCTTTTGTCTTATTTCATAGCAAAAGCAGTTAAGTATATATTTAATTACTGGTCTTGTATAGGATCTGACCCATCACATTTGAGAGGGTTGGTGTTCCTAGGAGAGAGTGGTGCTATTTGTCATCCTATACAGAAGTATTTGCATTTTTTATCCTTCAGATGGCTGACCCAGTGAGTACTGGCTGGACAAAAGTCCTATTTAATGCCATAGATTCTCCTTTTGAGTATAGTTTTGCTTGTGTTCCTTTTGTAGCCTTTTCATCATCATTAATTTCTTAAGGCTGTAATTGCAATTTAAAATTCCTTTTAACCAAGAAGCTATTTAGGTTCTTAGTTTTAAATTGGTTAAGGTATTTTTAAACTTCAAATTTGCATTATTAATATCTAGCCTAGTTGCTTTGTGGTCAGATTATGTTATCCATATTCTTTCCATATCTTGTAATTTGTCTAGTTTTTCTTTGTGGTCCATGTATAACTAGTTTTTGTAAATGCTTCATGAATATTAGAAAACAAATCTATTCTTTGATGGTCAGGATCTTGAAGGCTTTCCTCAATAGCTTTGTTCTGGTCATAGCTGTCCCTGAGGACATGTAATGGCAGTGTGTGGAGATCCAGACATAAGAGGGGGCAGACAGAAATCACTGTAGTTCTTCAAAATGCCTGACCCCCTCAAAGGAGAAATATTTGCCCAGTGTTTTATAGGAGTAGACTCAGGCCCTCGGAAGCACAAAGATGGACTTGGAGGTCACATGGGTCTGAATGCCATTTTGTGTGACCTGGGTTTTATGAGAGGAAATTTGAATCTGGTGACATGAAACAGGTTTTAAAACCTTTAAGATCTCAGCCATGGCAGTAGGCAGTCCATCCAGCTTAGTTGTCAGCACTGTAGGCTTTTTCTATTTCTCCTGGTACAGTAAGCTAAAGATGTTGCCTGGTATGCTCTCCAGATGCTCTGTCTACCCAAAGACAGCAGTCTCCTAGAACATGTCCTGCTCACCTTTAGTAGAGTGATAAAAGCTGTACAATCTTAAAGCGTCCTTGGACTAGCCCTCAAGGGAATATCTGGTCATAAATGGAATTAGAGTCCTTTGTGACACCATTTTAAAAACTCCTGATTACACTTTCCCATTCGTGTCTCAGCCCTACACCATGCACAATTTGTTGTGTTTTTTTTTTAAGATTTTATTTATTCATTTGAGAGAGAGAGGCAGAGAGAGCACAAGCAGGGGGAGAGGCAGAGGGAGAGGGAGAAGCAGACTCCCCGCTGAGCTAGGAGCCTGACATGGGGCTCGATTCCAGGAACTGGAGATCACGACCTGAGCCAAAGTCAGACGCCAAACCATCTGAGCCATCCAGGCACCCCACCATGCACACTTTTTAATGACAACAACTTATTACCGATGACACTATATTAGAAAAAATTGAGAGACTCACATATTTTTATCTTCTCTCCATATATTGCTTCGTAGATAATTTATGCTTAAATTCTAATCCTGAACCCAGTACTATAAATTATAATTGAGTCTCAGTTAGATATGCAAAATATATTCTTGGCTCCAGCTAAATGAAGTCTCTCCCTGGGAATGCTGATAAGAAATAAGAAACATATTTCTTTCTACTTAAAATGCATGAATTCTGTTAAATAGGGTCGGTGTTGGATTATAGCTGAATGTCTATATCAAATTAATGAGATTTGTTGCAGTTTCTTTCCATTTATAGATGAATCATGGTGTCCTAGAGAGGAAGGTATGTCTTATTCCCTCCAGAATCATTGCTTGCAAGGAAAAGAAGCCTACTTGAGCTAATTCAAAAAAGGGGGAGTTGTAGAGGAGGACTGTTGTAAAATCATACAACAGATAGATTCACTGGCAAAATCACGAGGGGCTTAGGTTTCCCTCCATTTCTCTTTTTGGACTGTATTCCTTTGCTTGTCCATGTCCTTGTACGGCCTGAGGTTTGGATGACCTCCCAGCACTAACACCCACCACTCATGTATCTTAGAACCATCAGGAGAGGAACTCGTTTTGGTCCCTGACCAGCTAATTAATTAGCTCCACTTGGTGCCGTGTCCATCTCTGGCAGTCAGCTTCGGCCTGGGAGTGGTGTCATCTAGGCAAACCTGGCTGCCAGCACTCGCTCCTTGTGGGGCTGGAGAGGGAAGAATTTCCAAGAAGAGGAAATTCTGAGCTGGTAGGACAGGGAGTGAGGCTTGTGTGGTGCAGAATTGGGGAGAGGGGCAGAGTACCACTGAGGTATTAGGAGGCATTTTACATTCTCCTTTGGAGGAGACCTGTATAAATGGCTTAAGAGTCTGTGTCAAAAAGGATTTTGAAGTTTTCGGAACAGAATTTTGCAGGTGAAAACTGATAGTTCGCCTTGTATTTTTAACTTAAAAAATCAATATCACAATGCTGGACCATTCAACTTCAGGTATATTTAGATCAGAGGTTGAATGTTGTTCCTAAGTGGCAACAAGATATGAGAGAACAGGAGGGGATCAGGTCCCAGTTCTTCTTTCATGCAGTGGTACAGGGTCACCTTGAGAGCCGTGCTCTTGACTCCTCTAGAGCTCAGGCTGCTTTTTCCAAACAAGAAGATAAGACGTATCTTTGCTCTAAAAATGGGCAGGACTGGGTCAGAAATTCACAGGCTTCACTGTGCATAGTCAGGTGTGACTCGTGTCACAGAAGGAAGGACTGAGACACATATTCATGGGCGGATCCTACTACTCCAGAGGGACATGCAGGTGCAGCATTTGGTGCCCACCCATGGGGCTTGCTGAAGTCTCTAATGAATCTTTCTTCTAAGGCCTGGAAGCACTTTGAACATGGTTTGACAGGTCCCTTATCAAATAGTGAAGTTAGCTGTTAATTACCTGGGTTTTAAGGCTAAGGGAGTTTCGATAGATGGTTGCCAGGGTCCCATTTCATGTGTATTAGATGAAAGTAATGGTACCTGGTACTACATTAGAGGTTTGGGAAGATTCTGTGGTTTCTGATGCTGATTTTCCAGGGTTATTTTCTATTTTGATCTCTTTAGGCCAAGGATGACATGTGTACCATTCAATCAGACAAGATACTTGAATTGAAGCCTATTTGACCTTCCCTAACGCTGGTCAGAACTATAACTTTTTTTTTCCTCTTAATATCTGTATCTCTTGAAGGCTCTAAAGCCAAGCCTCATGCATAGAACTGCTCAGTAAGTACTTCCTAAACAAAAGTTGGAGAACTAGCTTTTAATAGTTGAGTTGACTACATTTTATTATCATAGATAGTAATGCTAGTTGACTTTTGTAGAGGTGATTATGTAGTGTAGATTCTTGCTACTCAAAGTGTGGTCCTTAGACTAAATCACGTCCTCACTTGGGAAATTGATGGCAATGTTGAGTTCAGGCTCCCACCCAGACCTACTGAATCAGAATGTGTATTTTAACAATGTGGGAAATTCATGTGCATTTACATTTAAGAAGCCCACTCTAGACCGCGTTTCTCAAGTCTAGTGGCAATTAGAATCCCAGAACAATTAGATCAGACTTTCTGTGGGTGGAAACCAGGCTTCGGTGTTTTCAAAACTCCCAAGGAAAACCATGAGGGTAGCTCACTGTAACTCTGGAGGAAGGAGCTTCAGTCATTTTGGACAGTCTAGGTTTTTTTCTCTTTAATTCTTAAATTTTATTTTGCTTTTAGTAAAAATAACATAGTGTTATATTAGTTTTAGGGGTACAATACAGTTATTCAACAATTCTATACATTACTCAGTGATTACCATTCACCTATTTCATACATATCCCCCTACCTCCCCGATGGTAACCATCAGTTTGTTCTCCATTGTTAAGAGTCCGGGGTTTTTTGGTTTTGGGGTTTTTTTTTTTTTTTGGTCTCTTTTTTCTTTGTTCATTTGTTTTGCTTCTTAAACTCCACACATGAATGAAATCATATGGTATATGTTTTTCTCTCACTGACTTATTTCACTAAGCATTATAACCTCTAAGTCCATCCATGTTGTAGCAAATGGCAAGATTTCATTCCTTTTTTGTGGCTAATAATCCAGTGTGTGTGTGTGTGTGTGTGTGTGTGTGTGTGTGTGTATATGCCATATCTTCTTTATCCATTCATCTATTGATGGATACTTGGGTTGCTTCCATAATTTGGCCATTATAAATAACGCTGCAATATATAGGGGCACATATATCTTTTTAAATTAGTGTTTTTATAGCTTTTGTAATTACCCACTACTGTGTATTTAGATAGATGGTTGCCAGGGTCCCACTACTGGGTATTTACCAGACCATGTAGCAATTCTATTTTTAATTTTTTGAGGAACCTTCATCCTATTTTCCACATTGGCTGCACCCACTGGCATTCCTACGAACAGTGCACAAGTGTTCCTTTTTCTCCAGATTCTTGCCAACACTTGTTGTTTCTTGTGTTTTTGGTTTTAGCCATTTTGACAGGTGTGAGGTGATACCTCATTGTGGTTTTTGATCTGCATTTCCCTGATGATGAGTAATGTTGAGCAACTTTTCATGTGTGTATTGACCATGTGTATGTCTTCTTTGGAGTAATGTCTGTTCATGTCTTCTGCCCATTCTTAATTGGATTATTTGGTTTTCAGTGTTAAGTTGTGTAAATTCTTCACATATCTTGGATACTAACCCTTTATCAGATATGTCATTTGCAAATATTTTCTCCCATTCTGTACATTGCCTTTTAGTTTTGTTGATTGTTTCCTTTGTTGTGCAGAAGCTTTTTATTTTGATGTAGTCCCAATAGTTTATTGTTGCTTTTGTTTCCCTTGCCTCAGGAGACATATGTAGAAAAATGTTCCTACAATGGATATCACAGACATTACTGCCTGTGCTCTCTTCTAGGTTTTTATGGTTTCAGTTCTCGCATTTAGGTCTTTAATCCATTTTCAGTTTATTTTTGTGCATGGTGAAAGAAAGTGGTCCAGTTTTGTTCTTTTGCATGTAGCTGGACAATCTGGCTTTTCGCTCTGAAAATCAGATGCCATAGTCACAAACTGAGTCACCTTTCCTTCCAATAAAATCTGGTTCTATCTCTGTATCTTGGACATCTTGCAAAATTACAGAATATTCATGTCTGGAAGATACTTCGTGTCAGAGGGGATTGCATTTGAGCCGTGTTTAATTTAGGATCAGCTATTTTCAAAATGTGGACTTTGAAGAGAATGGTTGAAGTACTTTGAGGAACCTTACAAGAAACTTGCAAGGTCAAATCTTTTAATAATATTTTCTTCTGCTGCCACCACTGAATTAGTCTAGAGAAATTGTTTGCTTTCTATAAAGAGCCAAGTTCAGTAGGGGGCAACTTGCACAGATGCTTCAGTTTACGAAATTAATCTGGAAACCTGTTATGTATGAGGTTTGTGTCCTTTGGTTTATCTTCCCTTGGCCACGCAATGACCTTCATGGCCATCTTGACTCCTGTGTTTCCTTTGCAAGTTCTTCTTCCTTTTCTTGCATTCTGGGGCTCAGGCTTTTGGCCCCCTGTCTTCTCTACACTCACTTCCCTGGTGGTTCCATCTATTCTGAAGACTTCCAGAATCACCTATGTACTGATGACTTGTGAATTTGTATTTCCACTCCACATCTCTCCTTTGAATGCCAGACTTGTATTGCTTTCTCCACCTGGATGTCTCATAAGCATTTTCAAACACAAAATGTCCAAAACTGAACTCCTGTTTTTCTCCCCAGGCCCTGCTCCACCCCTTCCCTATCACAGTTCATGGCAAGTCTATCCTTCCAGTTGGCTCAGGTCAAATAATGTTGTCCTCCTTATCTTTCACTCACATTCTGCAGCCAGTCGGGCAGCGGATCCTTTGCTTCTGTCTTTGATGTTTGTCTAAAATCCAGCAACAACTTCTTACCACCATCCTAGTCCAAACCACCAACATTTCTCACTGGAATTATTGCAAAGACTCCTAATTTGTCTCCCTGCTTTTTCTCTTGGTCACCTTCACACCCTGAGAGAGCCCATTAAAACCTCTGCTCAAATCTTTTCAATGGCTTCCTATCTCTTGGGAGAAAAATCAAAGTCCTTACTAGGACTTAGGAGGGGTTACCTAGATGGCCACCCTCCTTCCCTCCCCGTCCACATCTCCACCTTCCTCCCCAGTCTCTTCTCCTGCTTTTCTCCATTGTGCCAGGCATGAACTTTCCCTCAGGCTTTGGCTTTTATCATTCCTCTGCCTGGGAAGTTCTTCCTCCAGATATCCACACATCTCCTTCCCTCCCTCCTTCGCATCCATTTTGTCCTCTTGTCCCTCCTATAATTCAGTCCTTCACAGCCTCCCACCTCCCAGTGCTCATCCTGTGTCTGAGCCTTGTTTTCCCCAAAACTCACATCACTTTCCACTACACTACATAATTCATTCATTTCTGTTCATCATCTGTCTTCTCAGTCTAAATGTAAGCTCCAAGATGGTAGAAAAAGACATTTCAACTGTTTTATTCACTGTTGTATTACTAGTGCCTAGAAAAGGCACATAAAATGAATGAATGGATATATTTGCTTTTCCAAAGAATACTGGACCCCATTTAACGTAAAGCATCATGTGTTTGTCACCCAGTGCTTACCAGGCCCTGCCAGCAGCATGGGTCACTAAGACATTATCTGAGGATCAATGAGCTCAGGGCCTAGCAAGGGTCTGATGTGCAAACAAGCACAGTATAATGTGATTCATGGGCTTATAGTTAAAAAACAAATACCCTGGGCATTCAGAGGGACACCAACAATCTGGCTGAAGTAGGAGATGTGGCATTGAATGTGGTGAAGAGTGGGAGTCTCCAGGGAAAGAAAAGGAAAGCATCTTAGGCAGAGAGAGCACCATATGAAAAAGGACACCGGTAAGAAGTACTTTTAGAATCACTGAACAGCCGGATGCAGTGTGGTATGTGGGTGGGAGTGGTTGGGATAATCCTGGAAAGAGGAAGAATGAGACCAACCTATGGAGGGGTGTGTTTTCTGGACTGGCGAGTTTGGATTTGATCTTGTAAGTGGTGGGGGACCATTAAGTGTTCTAAGCAAAGAAATAACAAGATTAAATTGATGGCAGGTGAACACCTCTAGTGAAAGTTCAGGGAAGGATGAAGGTGAAGGAAGGCTAGCACTGTGACGATGGAGATTGGTCTAGGGCCTGGCAGTGCAGTGTGGAGGGTCAAGGAACTTACAGAGATATGAAAGGGTGATTGGCCTAGTTTTAACAGTCAAAACCCTGACTGGGGAGTAAAGTCTTAAGCATTAATAATAAGAGAAATATAAATTAAACCCATAGTGATATACAGTTTCATGCTCCTCAGCACAAAAAAGGGAGGCTGACCATAGCAAGTATTGGAAAGAATGTAGAAACATGGGAACCGCACTGATATGGGGGAATGAATGGGTTTTGCCCCTTTGGCAAGTGCTATGCCACACACCCCCCCCCCCCCCCCCCCGCCCTCGCCTGGAAAGTGAAGGATCAGTTGTCTTGCTGTTCCAGCAAACCCACACCTGTGCACATTCTCAGGAACCTCTCATATATGTGTGTCATGGATTGTGGGTAAAAAAAGCGACATGCTTATATAGCAAAAGAAAAAAATGGAAAAAATCTAAATGCTCATTTTGTAGGAGGGTAGATAAATAAATTTTGGAATACACAGCAATGAAATACTATGGAATGAATAAACCAGAAGTCTAGCACTATGTACTAATGTAGGTAAATATCCCAAACATAACATTGTTATTTCTAGAATGTGAGGAACTTTTTTATAAACTAATGTGGAATCATCCATGCCACTAAAAAAGGTTAGTTAAAAATCGTAATAGTAGAAAATAATAGAAAATTTTCTGTGAGATTTCTGTAATATAGAATATGCACAGGATAGATAATTACTAGTTGAAGAGATCTTTGATTTACATTATTAGATTATTTTTAGATACTTACCTGAAAAGTCAAAATGCCACTAAACACCATATCTTCTTTTGTAAATCTAATAATGATAGTATGTTCTATATGAATTTAGGGAATCTGGGATTAAAACGGAAAGAGTTTTGGAATGGAATGGAAAGACATAAGCTCTGGCCCTGGCTCTTTCCTTATTTCTGTAGCTGTTGAGGTCACTTGAACTTTCTGAGACTTCTGTTATTTGGTGTTCCTTTTAAAATGAGAACAGGATTACCTGCTCTGACATTGATGGTGTGATGGTGAGGACCTAGTGAAACTGTGTAAAGGAAAGGGGTTTTGTGAAGATTAATTGCCCTCCAAGCTTGTCGTTATGAATTCGCTGACCACATGCTTTACCGTTTTATCTTACAGAAATAATAGATTTTGAAATAACATTGTTACTCAACTGGCAGATCTGAAAGGACAGTAAAGCAGCCTGAGTTTTCTATTCACAGACCAAAACTATTAATATCTGTGTTACTTCAGGTCCTCTGAGCAGCAGGTACAGGATGGGATTAGCCATGCAGGGGATTGATGAGGAGAAGCCCCTGGAGGGAGAGGTGGGGAGGGAGCTGGAAGGGCTGTGGGGTAGAGCAGATCAGTGCTGACCATTGTCAGGAGAGGGAAGAAGCTTGGGTGGATCTTCCCAGGCCCTTCAGGACAGCCTTTCATCTCCTGGGAATGGGCCCAACCTGGCTTCCTTGCCACACCCAGCCCTTGGCAGGAGCCACCTGTGATGGGTCATGGGTTCCAGAGCACAACGCTGGGCTCATCTCCAGCAGTCAGAAATCTGAGTTACATTTTCAGGGCTGTCACAATGTCATGAAAATGCCTTAGCATATTTTATGTTTGATGACCATGATTACCATTATTCACAGTAAAATGACTTATTAAAGCATATATTCATCTAGATAATATAAGATGGAAATTAATGTCTAGTTGAAACTAACGGCCAGTGTCCTCCTTTATATTAAATATATTTCTGTTACTGTCAAAAACAATATGAAATTGACCGCCATTTTTAGTAATTATTTAACATGATCTGGAGTTCCGACTAATGAAAGGAATTATAGAACAAAAGCAACGTGAATGGCCATTGTAAAGTTAAGAAAAAAAATAGTAATTATTTTTAGGGATATGATTGTATACTTGTAAAATGAAAGAGAAATAGCTAGTTAATTGAATAATTAAGGTAGTTTACAAAATTAACAATATTCAGAATATAAAATTTAAAAGTAATTTAAAAAGCATCCTATTCATAGTGGTAATGAAAACATAAAATGTCCATATGTAATCATTAAGTGCAAGAAGTATGTAAATAAAACTACAAAGCTTTACTAAGAAACATAAAAGATTTACATTAATCCACAGACATTTCATATTCTTTCAGGAGAAAACTGAATATTGCAAAGTTGAGGATATGTTTCATGGCAATTCATATATAGGGTACAGTGTTACAATAAAAATATACTCAATTTCCCTATTAATTAAAATTTTTGATTAACTTAAATTAATAAAATTATTCTAAAGTATTCTGAAAGAATAAGAAGGCCAGAGAGATACATTTATTTTTTTAATGTAAGATTTTATTTATTTACTTGAGCGAGAGTGTGAGAGGGAGAGAGAGAGAGTGCAGAAGGAGAGGGAGAAGCAGACTTCACTGAGCCGAGAGCCTGACGTGGGGCTTGATCCCAGGACCCCAAGATCATGACCTGAGCCCAAGGCAGACACTCAACTGACCGAGCCACCCAGGTGCCCACAGAAGAGATACACTTAAAGAGGATAAAAGAGAAAGAATGAAATAAGGTTAACATTGCCATAGTCAAAGCTACATTCTCTTCTAATGAATAGAATATGGTCTTGACTCTGAAAACAACAGTAGATTTATGGAACTGCAGAATGAGAATTCTAACACATGGAAATTCTGCTACATGACTGGGGCAGCAGGTATCAGCAAGGAAGAGGGATGTTATTCACGTGTTCCCAAATAAGCCACAGATGGACTTGAGAGCCAAGTTTTCAGTAGTACCAACAGCAGCTAGTTGGGTATAAGAGAAAGGGAGAGCAGGGCTTCCTAAGATAACATGTGAGAAGGAGTCAGAAAGAAAAAGCTTGACTACATAAAATTGGAAATCTTTCATTCATATCCAAATATGCAAAATTAGGGCGCCTGGGTGGCTCAGTCGGTTGAGTGTCTGTCTTCTGCTCAGGTCATGAGCCCAGAGTCCTGGGATCGAGTCCCACATCGGGCTCCCTGCTCAGCGGGGAGTCTGCTTCTCCCTCTGCCCCCACCCTACACTCGTACTCTTTTTCTCTCAAATAAATAAATAAAAATCTCAAATGAAAATATTTGCAACAAGCATGTTGGACAAAAACTTAATATTTTAGGGTGCATAGAATTCCTATACTTAAGTAAAAAATAATACTAAGCGTCTGTAGATAAGCACTCAAAGAACAAGATCAGACAGTTAATAAAAGAGTAATAGGAAATTCCTAATTTTTATAATTATACTGTAGTTCTATAAAATAATGCTTTACAGTTTGAGATTCTGAGTTATGGGTGTCCTTTTTTTCCTGTTTTCTGCTTTTGATTGCTTTAAGATTTTCCACAATAAGAACAAGGTTCTTTCATAAAGGAAAGAAAGAAAGAAAGTGAGAAAGAAGAAAGAAAGAAAGAAAGAAAGAAAGAAAGAAAGAAAGAAAGAAAGAAGAAAGAAAGAAAGAAAGAAAGAGAGAAAGAAAGTGAGAAAGAAAGAAAAAGAAAGAAAGTGAGAAAGAAAGAAAAACAAAGAGAAAGAAAGAAAAAGAAAGAGAAAGAAAGGAAGAAAGAAAGAAAAAGAAAGGCAATGCTATGTTGAAACCAAACGTGAAGTGGCTACTATAATTAAAAGTCGAGAGAAATTTAATTTTTATCCACTTTCTGGCAAATAAAATATATTTCCAGTGTTGGTTGAGCCCACATTTCCTTAATCAGTCTTTGCAACTAGCTGATGTCCAGCAGGAACTTACGTTTTGGAAAGATGCTTTAGTGTAGCAGCATTAGTGAGTCTCATTATGAAATTCACAGCCATCGAAAATATTCCTCAAAAGACAGAATTCAAAACCCCTATTAAGAAAGGGGCTAAGACCATCAAGATAATAACTGATTGAGGCAAAAATAATTAATTGATACTAAAAGGGGTAGGTGAAAGTTTAAGAAGTAATAGTGTATTTCCATAATCTCAAAGTATCCACAAGATACTTATTAATTGCAGAGGCTCAAATAGCTTTACAGTGGAGAAACCTGACAGACGTCACCTTAACTAAGTAACCAAAGATAACAACATCAGAAATGGGGAGGGATAGCATGTGCACCAGATACGGGGCATGCAGAATTCAGCACCCCTTCTGTGGTGTTCTGGCCCAAAAAGCAGAGCCTGTGCTGATGAAAAGGAAACATCAGCCAAATTTAAGGTGAGAGATACTCCACAAAATCACTGCTCTGTACCCTGGAAGACTATCAGTGTCATGAAATACGAAGAAAGACAACCGAATCCAACGTGTGCCCTGGGATCTTCTGGGTTTTCCTTTCCCATTAATGACATTATTGAAAAAAATAGCATAATCTGAATACGGTCTATAGATTAGATAACAGAATAGTGTCAGTGTTAATCTCCTAATTTTTATAATTATACTGTAGTTATATAAAATAATTTCTTGCTTTTAGGAAATACACACCAAAGTATTTAGGAGTAAAGAGTCTCCAGATTACTTTTTAATGGTTCAGAAAAAATTAGACATGCACACATATCAATATGCATAATTATATAAATTGTATATGCATATATGCATGAATGTGCACATACACACACACCCAGGCAGAGAGAGAGAGGAAAAACAAATACAGCAAAATATTAACATTTGGAGAAACTGTGTGAAATATATTAGGGAATTCATTGTAATATTCTCACAACTTTTCTGGAAGTCTGGAATTTTGCCAAAATTAAAAAAAAAAAAAAAGTAAAGCAGAAAGTGCCTGGGTGGTTGCAGGCTCAACCAAGCATTAGTATTTCTTTAAGGCCCTGGCTGGAGTGTGAAGGCCCCTCATTTCCTGAACTTGACACACCTTCCTTGATACTGAGGGATGGTATAAACTCATACCGCTTAAAACTTCTTGCTCCGAAGTGAACATCACATTTAAGACACATTTAAGACAAAGAAGTATTAATGTCTCTCTTGGTGCCATGTGTCTGGTACTTTCCATATATTTTCCTACTTAAATCCATTAACAGCACTGTGGAGTAGATACATTCATAATCCCCATTTACAAGTGACGTTTGGATAGGTCTAAGTAACTTGCTCATGGTCCCAGAGCTGGAAGAGGCAGAAGCAGACTTGAACTCAGACTTCTCTACCTCCCTCTGCCCTTCTGCTTGTTCCACATCTGGGAACCATCTGTCTCTCTCATCACAACCCTTTCAAAGCAACTCTTTTTTTCTGGGTATCGACAACTCTAAAAGCATCCCTGTGGTTCTCGCACATGATGTGGATTCACTGAATCGATTTGTGCCAAGCGTATGTTATCCCATTTGCTCAGTGTGCCGCCATTAAAGTCACGTGGAAGTTCTGCCCTATTATTCCTTAAACTATTAGATTCTGGTTAGGGAAAATGAAGCAGTGACCCGTTTCATTACGTCTGTAAATCTGAGGTCCTTTAAGCTCTTTGACTTAAAGTGAGCAATCTCTGACTTACTCTGGCTCTGGTTTGTCAGAAGCCCCTCCTGGCCACGGTAGACATTGAAAAGAGACAAGACACTAACCTCTCCTGGCAGGTCTTCTCCCTCCTACTGTCTCCCCGACCCAGCTGCTATGATCTGAGACTGCTCTTATTCCAAAGTGTAAATGCCTCCAGGAGGACCCAGTTTAAGTCTGTTAAACTCCAATTTTGTAACTGTGTTAGTGCCCTAAGGGGGGCTTTCTATTTACCAGCTAAGAGATTGAAAAGGACTCAAGACAGCAGATCGAAGCAGGAAATGTAGCCTTTGGATGGTGCAGGAGACAATTTCCCGTAGTTTTCTACGTTTTGAGATAAAAACTTAGTAAATACAAGAATTTAACTATGAGCCCTTACCAGCAAACCAGCCCTGCAGCCACAGAGTAGAATCCAATCTTCTCCCTTGTTAGCCAAGAATGTTTTCTTTGTGGGAAATGCTCAGGAGGGAAGGATACAATATATGTCCTGACCTGATGACTACTGGGACAAGTTTGACCTGAGAGTTGACAGTTTCTCAGGGAGAGTGACCATAAAGAGCTTGGAATTTCAAAGAAAGTGAGAAACCAGCAAGTACAAAAAATAAAAAGTAGAGGACTTGGTTGATTGGGATGGTTTGAATGGGACAAAGGAGAGAAGAAAGATGTCTCTTAGATCATTACCATCTCACAAGTTTATATTGGTGCTGAAACCTCTTCCCCACTCATGAAATAGAAGACCTTTCTTTTAAAGAAGGTCAATTTAGGGAAATGCTAAGTGCTGGTTGGTGCAGAAGAATCAGGATACGCCACATTCCATTGAGCAGTGAGTGGGGTTCAATTCAGAGGGTTGGGGGTAGAATAGAGGCTGGTGTGTGCAGCTGTGTTCGTCTGCTTTGGCTGGTTATGTTGTGATAGAAGTGTCCACACAATTTGCTTTTCCTGGGTAGGCGGTGAAATAAACATCCTCATAACCTCATGGCTTCTGCTACAAATGTTTATTTCTCCCTCACATCACATTTAGGCTATGGATCGGCTGCAGCTGTCCTTCACTTTGTGGGTTGGGCTGCATGTATATTCTTCCTTCTGAGGTGTAGGCTGAAGGTATAGGCCAATCTAGAACTGGAACACGCTGTGTTGGGGGAGAGGGAACAGGAGCAAGAGGGATGGTGTAAACTCATACCTCTTAAAACTTCTTGCTCAGAAGTGAACATCACGGGGCACCTGGGTGGCTCAGTCGTTAAGCGTCTGCCTTCGGCTCAGGTCATGATCCCAGGGTCCTGGGATCGAGCCCCGCAAAGGGCTCCCTGCTCAGCGGGAAGCCTGCTTCTCCCTCTCCCACTCCCCGTGCTTGTGTTCCCTCTCTCGCTGTCTCTCGCTCTCTGTCACATAAATAAATAAAATCTTTAATAAAAAAAAAAAAGAAGTGAACATCACATTTAATTGGCCGGAGCATATTACATATTACATGGTCAAGTCCAAAGTGTATGAGGTAGATGTCTATAGTCTTCCCCCAGGTAGCATGAGCAAGTTGCATGGCAGGCAGGGATGTGTGATCCCTGCGGAGGAGAGTGGAATGACTGAGGGGCATCATAATGCACTCTAGGATAGTGAGTGGTTTACCGTCCCAGCCAGCTACCCTTTCGATGTTAAGTTATACATCCACTTGTCTTCATTTATTCTGACAGAAAACATGAAGTCTTTGGATGAGAGAACAGACTGATTTCTGTGCAATCTTACCATTATTTCCCCTTGGGGTGAACTGACGGGAGCCAAATGTTCCCTACACAGGCAGGGCTTTGTGCCACAGGAGAGAAACTCTTGAAATTATGAATCTCGGAGCTTATATAGGACCTACTGGCACATCTAGCTATGTTCCTCTCTGGAGAAAGGAAGAAAAACCTTTTTTCTGGAAAATAATGAAATCCTTTCTGAGGAGAGGAGGCAAAAGACTTATACCCCAGCATACAAACAGATGTTTCCAGAGGAAACATCTTTCCAGAGGTCTCTATCTTTAGGGTGGCCATAAATCGCTCTCTAACCCAGGTACTGTTGCTCTTTGTTCAGAAACCCCTAACCACCAGAAACAGGATAATATTCATAGGCCATTTTTCCTGATACTCATGCTTTTTAATGTTCTGATTTTTAAGACTGTTAAAGTTGTTGTTAAGTTTTAGCATTTTCAGGTAGAAATGAGAACCTCTCTGGTGCACAGTCCTTGGTAGGTGAATATTCTCCAGCTGAAATGTTGAGACCAGAGTGAAAATCTCACACTTGTCTCACACTTGTCAATCCCAACTGATCTGACATTATTGGGTTAGATATTACATCTGGAAATTCTTCATGTTCATATACACCATCAATGTGGAAAAGATAAAGTTACTGAAGAAACCACAACTTGGATACTATAATTTTTCTTGCCTTATAAACCCTCAACATCTTAGCATTGAGTGGCACAATATTTTTACATTGAGTCCCTAGGACTTTGAGATGCTATTGTGGAAAAGATGGGTGTTGAGCTCACACGGTCACATATATCTGGGTCAACATATGTCTATGGATTTAATATCTTTATGGATTATGCATTCAAGGAAAATCTGCTATTGTCTTTCAATGTCTGAGGTACTCTTCTATGTGTCTGTAGAATCTTAAAATGTCATCCAGTGGAAAAATGTGTGACCGAAAGAGAGCGGTAATATCCAGTTACCAAAGTGACTGGTAGTGACAGAGTGACAGAGACACCTCTCCCTCCCCCAAGTACAACTTCTATGAAAAGAATTTTATGAAAAGTTTCCAAAATGATGCACAATGATACTGCTCTGGAGCCTGGGAATAGTGATTGATATATCTGTCTCCAGAACTGATTTCCAGGATATTGAGTATGACTGGCACCCGGAAGACCAGGGCCAGACCTCTGTGGACCTGCACATCACCGGCCCTCAGTAGCTCCAGACCAGCACCACCCAACCTCCTGGCCAGCCTCCATTTGCTCCTCTCTTCCTGTTTTCATTTGGGGTCTTCCACTCTCCAAATGCAGTGAAGCTGGAAGTGGACATAGAGATACAGTGCGCATAGGAACTGTGACGTTCACAATAAGCAAAGGCAGAATTGGAGAGAGGCATGAAAACAGATTACAGTTTCTGGCAAGGGAAAGAGAAGCTGCTTCATACTATCCAGCAAGAAGTTTCACCGCAGGTAGATGAGCAGGTAAGGACCAGCAAGTATCCCCTTCAGTCTGCAAGAGCTGCACGTGATAAAAGCCTGCTAGACAAACACAAGCTTAGCTAGAGGCATTACAAATTAAATGCAATATAACCTTGCTTGTGACAAGGCTCTTCTCTCTATAATTCTGACCAAATTCCCACAACTCCTACCGCCCCCACTCTGTTCATGCAGCCTTTATGTCTGTGCTGGATTCTTGCAGGGTCTCCCAACTTTCTCCCTTGTCTCCCCTTCAGTGCACTCTTAAACCAGGAGTGAGAGACACTCTGCTCATTGCCAGTCAGGTTGTGTCACTTCCCTGCTCTCCAGTGACTCCCTACCTCACTCCCTGTGGAGACCAGAGCACTTCCACTGAACTAGGAAGCCTAGCACCATCCAACCCCATGCTCCATCTTCAACTTCATTTCCTACTGTTCTCCTCTCTGTTTTCTTAGTTCTGTCTGGCCATATTAGCCTCTTTGCTGTTTCTCAAATAAAGCCCAGGCACTTTCCTCCTCAGGACCTTTGCACTTGCTGTTCTCTTTGACTGGAACCATCTTTCCCTAAACATCTCCTTAGACACTTCCTTTCCTTCCTTCTGTTCTTCACTCAAAATCTTCTTTCTTTTGAGAAACCCAATCTAAAATGTCACCTCCTATCTACATCTTAACATTTAATTTCTCATTTATTGTTTTGTCTTAAAATTTCCCACCATCTAACATGTGTATTTTACTTATTTATTGTGATTTTGTTGTTGTTGTTGCTCTCTCCTCTCAAACATGAGCTGCACAGCCAAAGCTTATAGTCTATGGTGTTCACAAACAGCCTCGTCTCCAGTGCCTAGTGTGTGGTTGGCCCTCAATGAACACTTGTTGAATATATGACTGAATGAAAAGACTCCTCCACATGAAGGCCGAGAGGGAAATATATACACAGCAAATGAAAACAAAGTTAGGTCACTTTGTGACTATCTGGGGGTTTAGGCAGCAGACCCAAAGCAAGATCCTACTAGTCCTCCTCCATCTAATCTCACTGACTTAAGATTGACCAGCATATCAGACCAATCCCCTGCCAGAGCCATGGTCCAGATCCAAGTCCTGACTACCCTTGTACCTGTGAGGCCTGGCTCCAACACACCTGTAGGGAGAAGACCTGGGTAAGGGGGAACCCTCACCTGGAACCAGGCAGAACCTTGCTCAAGGGGTTCTAGAGCTCTGCCCTTTGAGACTCTGAAGGAAGGTGGAGCTCACGCCACAGGCTCCTCACCTGGGGGGGTCCCAAAGAGAACCTCCTGCCCCTACTCCAGGAGTGGCTGGCAAAGGAGACTTTGGTCCTTCCTACAGGGGGATGTAGGTGGGAGTCTGCCCTCTCTGGCTGGTGGTGAACCCCAGAGCAGCAAACATGTTAATATTTGACCATGCATGTTAATAAAATATGATATGACTTGAGCACAAAACCAGGCTGGTAAAAAGAATCTGAAACAGAAGGGAATAAAGTGCCATTATTCACAAAAAATGCAGAATAAGAAAGGTATTCTTTGGCCCAAACCCATGATAATTTTAGAAAACATCTTGAAATCTTAAGAAAGAAAACATCAACTACAAACAGCAAGGACTTTGTGGGACCTACACAAAGAAAGCTACGAGTATTAATTTTAAAAATCAAAGCAGGAATTTAGTAAGTGGAGAAACAGATCGTGCTCCTGATTAGAATAACTTAATGTACAAACCCTTCCCCTATTCATTTGTTAGTTTAACTTAATCCCACTAACAAGATCCATGGGATTTTTATGTTCTAGAATGTGGCCAATTGAGTGTAAGGATTGAGTTCCTCTAGATCTTAGGCAGAGTCCTCTGTGTGGTGTGGCCAGCACTCTCTGGCCTCCTGCCTTATAAGTGCCTTGTGATAAACATAATGCTGTTATGGCATTTTACATGTCCCCCTGTGTCCACAGCAGCCCTGGTTCTCCAGATTCTAGACAAATAAAGAAGCAAGCAGAAGAATTTATTTCAAGAATTAATAAAGGGAGTACTTGTGCTACCCGATGTGATATATTATTATAAATATATTATTTAAATAAAAATAAATAATAAATAAATAATAAATAAAATTAAATAAATAAAAAATAAAAATATATTATTTAAATAAAAATATTATTATAAATACATAGTAAATAAGTTTTTATGTTTGACTCTGTGTACGTGTATACAAACGTACATGCAAACCTGAAAACTTTGTGTATGAATAGAAGGAACAATAGAAGAGATTGGTAATCTTGAAATACATGAGTTTATAAAAAATTTATTGATTTCTAATATATTAAATGATCGCTTAACAAATTGCACTTAGAAAACTATTTGTAGGGGCAAAAACCAAAAATGAAACAGATGTTAAATATAATAAACCATACTGGGGTTCCAGAAGACATGTCTCCATTAGTGTCTTAAAGGTATTACCAACCAAAATAACTTTTTTTTTTCCCAAAATAACTTTTTAATCACTGAACAGGATCTGCCTGGACCCTCCTCAGCTCTTAAATTCAATGCTCTAAGAGAGGTTGTGTATTCAGTTGGTCTGGTCTGTCTATATTGGTTCCTAAAGGTCCCCTAAAGGGCAGGGGCCAGGTCTATCTGCTCTCTGGAGCCTGATGCTTAGGTCTGCTCCTTATTCTTTGTACGGCACCGTGGCAAGTTACATAACCACCCCATGCTTCAGCTTCCTCACCTGTAAACTGTAGACAGCCACTGTCTCATAGAGTTACTGCAAGGGTTAGGGAGTTCCTCTATGTAAAGCACTTAGAAAGGGGTCTGATGCATCGGAAGCTATATAAGTACTAGATATTAGCTCTTACCACGCTGTTTTTCCAATGCTAAAATGATGCCGGGCAAGTGGTAAACTGTCAGTAAATGAACGACTCTGAGCCTGCTTTGCTACCTAGCACCTCTCTGACTCTCTAAAGATACAGGCAAACCCCGCCCCTCAGAGACAACTGGTGACAGATTTGAAAATGCAGTTCACCAGCCTTTCTTTTTCTTCTGCCACTTGGAGCATGAAAAGCACTGAGCACGATTAAGTCTGCACATATCCGTGATACATGAGTGAAATGAGCTATTGAAAACAGTGTAAGTGAGCTCCTAGCTGCTGAGGGCAGTGTTAAGCCCATATGTTTTGCATAATTCTGCCCCATCATACTGCTTATTGTACAAGGAAAATGTTTTGATAGTCTGTCACTGAAATCTGTTTTTAATGAAAACATCCTGGGATCAGCTATTATTCTTAGAAGACAGCTTTGTTGTGGAGTTAGTCAAGTATGGAGCTCTGTTATGAGAGTTTCCCCACCACAGATGTCCTGTGGAGAGAACATGAAGGTTGAGGAAAAGCAGCCGTGGGCTGAGCAGCAGTAAATCTCAGCCCTGGGAAGGATGAAAGTGGTGGGGTGTGGACCCAGCTCATGCCGTGACCACTGATCCTAGCAGGAGGGCTGCTGGGGTCTGCCTCCACTCGTCCTCACCACCTTGGCTATAGGACTCAAACTCACCCCTCCTCCTGGCATTGCCCCTCTGCGGCTCTGAGTTGGGGTCTGAGGAACAAGGTACTGGGAGGAGGTAGCCGCACTCACATATTTATGTTGCTTGCTCGTGGAGTTGGAACTGTCCCTGTAAGGACAACTGGTCATCTTTGGAACCAGTCTTCCTTAGAATCAGCATATCACTGGGTTGGGAAGAAAATGTCAAATGGGAAGTTTGGTGAACTTGGAAGTTTAAAGTCAAGACATCTTTATTTTCCTTCTGTGTATCATTATTAATAGAGATCTGGTCATGGTTATGCTAGAGAACTGGAGAAGTATATGAATAAATGAAAATATAAGAATATACTAATAAAATGAGTATAAAAAATGAGTAGCTCTGTGGGTATGCCACTGAATCAGTGTTTGTCGAGAAAAGCCTCGCTAGTTTGTCAAAGCCTCTTTTTTTTTTTAATTTAAGACCGATGATCTATATGAATTGTAGGGCCTGAGAATTTGGAAGGCCCTGGAAGTCGTTAATGGTATGACATGATGCTCTAGGTAGTGACTCATGAAGACACCTCCTCCCAGGAAAAGGAAGTCAATGACAGTGGTGCCCTTAAGGTTATGTGATAGTAAATCTTATATGTCCTGAAAACGTAAATGGCATCAAGTCGAGGGACCGAAAGAAATGAGCTCAGGATGAAATGAGACGGACAGGTTAGACCCCAGTGGTGCTGACAAGTTCATGGTCATGAAACTGAAAATAGGACCAGACTCATTTGTGTGAGTTCATTGTCTCACTGACGTTAGTAGAGGAGTCCTTGCTGTGACACCAACATGAGGGAAGTTCTAGTGACACAGCTTGTTGCTGGGATCTCTCAACAAGAATTGTTTTATCAAATCAGCGAGTGCAATATTCTCGTCTCCAAAAAGAAATAAGCTTTTAAAAATCTCATTCAAAACACGTGCAGTTGAGCTTAATTTGTCCTTCCAGGCGGGTCTGTTGTGTTGTATTTGGAATTGCCCGCATACAACTTGGCATCTCCTGTTGGAATTCAATCGATCCTAATTGTCAATCATCCATTCTGAGGACAGCTTAAAATAATTGATAGTCACGATTGCAGTCTTTTATGGGGGTGATTGTGCTAGTTGACCAGCTTTCTGAAGATATCAGATACATCCACTTAGAATAAGTGTAAATTCTTTTTAAATATCACAAGCTTCCTTGGAAGGCCAGCAGCTCTGGGGCTTTCCCAGGATGCCCACCCCCAGGCTCATGGGACCTGCTGAGACCTGGCCACCCAGAAGGTGGCACCTTGACTAGGCTTCCCTCAAACCGCTTCTTAGAAATGAGAAACCCACTCCCAACCAGAATCTCTAGATCTCTTCAGGGGTAGGTTTATGAGTGACTTTTTGTCATACTGTCTGTATGGGTTGGCATTTTAAACAGCAAATGTACATTGTTTCTATAATTACCAAAAAAGGGTTTTAAAAAATCTGTCATCTTTTATATTGCTTCATTTTATCCATTCCACCCATAATGAGATTGCTCTCTCCCTCAAAAACCCTTCACTTCCTAGATGCAGACCAAATGGAGCAGGAGGAAAGAAAAACAATAAAAATTTTTTTAGCACATGATAAATCACTGTGTTACGCTTTCTGTATTAGTTTTTAACCTGAGCTCATTTGGGTAGGGGCAGGATCAATATTGGCCCTGTATTGATATCTTATCTGGTTTATTTGATTTTTAATCATGGTAACTTCTACCCTGGTGACCTGGTAGCAGGGTGTTGGCACCTTTCAGCCTTGATCCCTAGAATGGTGCTGTTGGAGGGTTAGTTTGCAGGGCACGTGCATGGATGTTGGGGCCTCAGAGAGCTGACTTGGGGACCATGAAGGATTGGCCTCGGTGAGGACTGTGCTTGCCATGCCATCCCCGCTCTGCTATTAGGGCTTCTACACAGGCCCTGCTGTAATGATCTTCAGAGGCGACCTTCCCACTTGATTTTCCTTTTGCCCTGTGTAGTGGTGGGCTCTGAGAGTGTCCCCAGGGGTCATAGCCCCTTGAGTACAGTAGTAGAAATTGATATAACTGCATAAAAATGCTCATGAATTTAAAGGAAGAATTGTCTAATCTCAGGTTACTCTCAAGGTACAACTTCGTTGATCCCCAATACTGTCAATTGTCTTTTCCTGTTGGGGTTACCTCTACTTAAAATCTTTGAAGAGCCTGGGTGGATTTGTAAGCTTAGATGGGCCAAAAGCAAAGGGTAGAGCAATTTTCTGGTTACATTCATGAGACAGTCACTGGGCCCTCTTTTCATTCCTTAACTTCCTTGGGTTCCAACTTATTCCTGATGGAAGAGGTTCCATCCATGTCCTGGTTGGTGGGGTGGCATGAGATTTTGGGATCTAGAGCTGGATCATTTTTAATCCCCATTCACTTTCTTTATGAAGTCTGCACTCTGCTCTCATTCTTCGCCAGTGTCAAGTTTTGCAGCTAAACTATTTGCAGCTAAACTATTAGGAAACTGTAAAAAAACAATTTACAGTAAACTGTAAAGTAAAATACACCAGTATTCCCCCGGGTTAAGTGCTAAGTCAGTAATGTGTAATTTGAATGGTCTTTTTTTCTGTTCTGCTTACTCTTCTAATGTGCATATGCATGTTTGATTAATTGGATCAACATTTGGCTTGGGACAGGTGCATCAAGATGCTTCTTTTATATCTTCTAAAGTCTAGATTGTGAGTTCCTCAAGGACATAAACAGTCAGTCCCCCATCATTCAGCAACGTTTTCATCCATCCAAATCTCACTGCGTATGGTAAGCAAGCCCTTATGCCAGGTCTGTGCTCAGTATTGAGGATGGCAGCCCCAGCAACCAGAGAACTCCGGGTTGACTTCTCAAGACAGACATTAAACAAATTACACAAATTGTTCTTTAGAATTATTTTCAAAAATGCCAAAACAAGTAGAGGGTATTGTTCTAGGGGCATTTATTCTGGCTGAGGAGCCCAGGGGACTGGGAACTAAAGGTTGTGGAGGAGGGCTGAGGGAAGCACGTTTCAGACAGAGGGAACAGCATGCTGACATCTCCAAGAGAAAGAGAAACAAGTGCCTCTGAAGACTGTAAAACTCCCCAAGTGGCTGGGGGGCCATGCACAGGGTGTAGGGAGGCAGGCAGGGGGAAGGAGGGAGGAGGCAGGGTCAGATCCCTTTTGCAGTCTCAAACTTTCGCCTAAAAGAAGTGTGAGGCCACTAAAACAAAGAAGTGCCACAGTCTGATGTCCTTTTATAAAAAGCATTCTACCTGTTGTAGAGAATGTATGTGGGGCATGGGTAGGGTGAGGAGACTGATTTGAGTCAACAGAGATTGGGTAGGAGAGACGCTTGGGCCATGACGAAGGAGTAGAAATGGTAAGAAGCAATGGATTCTAGAATGGTTAAGAAGGAGTAGCAAAAGGTACTAACAGGGGGAAAAAAAGTTACTGACAGGGAGACCTAGTGGGTAAGGAACCGTTACTGAGTCTGGGCTTTGGGTTTCAGGATGAAGATCCTAACTTCCTTTTGCACTGTGACTGGGGGCTGTGAGAAGCCCCAGTGGATGTTGGTTTGGAGTTCAGATGAGAGCTCTGAGTTGTCATGGAAATTTGGGAATTGTCAATGCTCAGGTAGCAATTGAGGCCATGGATGGGAATATGGGCCCCTACTGTGAATATAGGAGGGTCTGAGGACCTCCAACATGGAAAAGGTGAGTGAGGAAGAGCCTGCATATGGGGCAGGGCTGGGGAAGCCAGTGGCCACCGTAGGGAAAGGCCCCAGATAGAGTCCAGAATGGGCGGGAAGGGCACACAGCAGGATCTGAGTACATGGACCTTAAATTCTCTCTCCTGTGCAAATCTGCTTGGATCAGGGATGAGAATATAATCTATGCATTCAGAATGCAAGCTTGCGACTTATTTCTTACACAAACCCATTTGTCAGCAAAGCTTCAGGTTTCATTGGGGTTTTTGGAAAGCTGATATCATATACCACTCTTTTCTGGAGTGAGACCATATTGATTCTCCTTTCATAGCAACTTTAACTTCAGAGGAAGATGAGTCCATAAAATCAGAATAAAGACTCATGAACCACAGTGATACTGGGATTAATAGGACCCTGGTGGAATACCATCAGCAATTTTCCTATGTCTGGCATCTCTCCTTTAAACTCTTAATTTTTGACATGGTTTCTCTATACTAAAATGCAGATGGTGTGACCAGTGATTGCTATTTGGGGCAATACTCTACTGGCCATGTAAGGGACACTACTACCTCTTGAACCTTTCACATCTGAGTAAGTGCACTGAGATGAGTCAGTGATATTTCCAGCAGTTTAGCCATAGATCCGGTTCCTTTGTGGTTGAGGGAGACTGACAAGTGGAGCACGTCTGAGGATGCTTTTAGGTAGTTTTCACGTCCTCTCCCCACAAACCCCATGCCAAATCCTTATTTCCTGAAAAGAAAAAACAAAGATTTTTTTCTAGTCCCATGATTCTTACTCCTTAACATTAAATTTTAGGATCTATATCAAATTACTCATGCCATAAAATAATGTTGTTTGCTACATTTTGTCCACTTCGTGAAAATGATTATGATCCTCGTGCAATTCTTCCTTTTACATGTTGATTGCCCAAGCCAGGTATCTCGGTGGGGGTGGGGGCACAACGTTCTTCTTTCGGGTAATGTCGCTGATTTTGTTTGCTTGGGATACACGCTGAGTTAACCTCGTTGGACTTTTCCCCAGGAATTGATGCGCGTACACGTGGTGGGTCATTATGCTGCTGCACCTGTGTAGTGTGAAGGTCAGTGTGTTTTTCTGATTATAAGAACCCATCCATGTCATTCCATTATATACCCACTCCACTCATAATGGAATGTGTCCCAGCCCACAGCCCACTGTGGTTGCCCGGCCCAGGAATTCTCTCAAGTGCAGCTCTGACATTTGAGATCCATCACCCGTCCCTCCCCTGCCACCTGCATCCTCCCCTAACGACCGTGCTCCATTTTGAGATGATGTTTTTTGCATGTCAAGTTTCCCTTGTGTGATGTGAACCTATAGTTGTCGCAAGTGACTTTGTACCTGGAAACAAGCACTCTGTGATGGTCCTTCCAAAGTTACAGCTGAGAACTCTGCTGGGCTGTGGGGAATTACCTTACCGTTGATGTGGCTGCACGGAAATTCACATGGAGACCAGGACAGCAATTTCTCCTGCTGACTCGGTCAGGCCAGCCACCAGGAGGTTGCCAGTTCACTGGAGGGGGCCTCTTGCAGCTGGGGGGGTGGGGGCTCTCCCTGGAAGGGCTTTCCCCGGATCCCTGCAGACTTCATGCCAAGTCCCCTCCTTCCCGTATTTCACAGCTTTACAACTGTTGGTGAGAGCCCCTGGTTTATAATAATCATAGTTCACATTAGTGGACACTATATGTCATGATATGTGTTAGATGCTTTTTCTGCATGAATCCTCTCTACCCGCAACAATCTGAAGAGGTAGGTATGACCATTGTTCCCAACTTATTTTCGAGGGAACTGGGCATAAAGGGCCATATCACTGCTGAGTCTCCGGGTGGGTAAGTGAGGGGCAGGGACCTGCCTGTCTGAGCTGGAATCTCCATCCACAGGCCCTAGCGTGGCAACCCTTAAATGAGGCTTTTGTCTAAAAAATAATTAAAAGCTCACATCTGCATAGTACTTCCCAAATGTGCTAAGCATATCCACATGCATTTTCAGCTAATCCGTGAAATAGCCCTGCAGTAAGGAGAGCGAAGCCCTGAGATGTTCAGTGAGCATCTTGGCATTCATCAGCTTGCAGGAGGCATGCAATCCTCAGACTCGGGTCTTTCTCCCACCGCAGGGCACTGCTTCCAACTCACCCACAGGGGAGCTGTCTTAATTAGTAAGTTTAGAGTAACACACTTAGGGAATGAGCATTTTATGTGTTGTGTTCAGGAAGCATTAAATTAGTACTTAATCATGTGCTGCCAAATGTGCAGGGACAATCACATGCAGTAACTTTAAATGTTTCACTTTAAATGTTAAACTTTTCTTATTGTGTCTCCCAGTTTGTTGTGCTGTCAGCAGCAGCTTTATTTCTCTGAGTTTACTCAGCTACCTACCAACTAGTCTTCCCCTTTGGGGAAGGCTGGACTTTCTTTAAGAGAATGCTTTTCCCAATGCATAGCACTCTCGTCTGTTTACATTCCCCTGGGACTTCTGGTTTTTCTCTTTGGCTATAAAGATGCAACAGGAAGTCTTTTTTTTTTTTTTTTTTTTAAAGATTTTATTTATTTACTTGACAGAGAGAAAGACAGCAAGAGAGGGAACACAAGCAGGAGGAGTGGGAAAGGGAGAAGCAGGTTTCCCCATCGAGCAGGGAGCCCGATGCGGGGCTCGATCCTAGGACCCTGGGATCATGACCCGAGCCGAAGGCAGACGCTTAACGACTGAGCCACCCAGGCACCCTAAATACACTAGGAAGTCTTAAAAATATCTTTTGGATGCATTTAACATTCTGGGAGAATGTTCTCACTTTCCTCTTTTCAGGACTGGTATCCTTCGAAAGTTAGGGCTTCCCTGTCCCAGAGAATCTCAGCTTATGTGTATCTTCAGATACAAGCTTTGCCTCGAACATAACTGTAAAGCTAAGTGGGCACACAGATCATCTCAGGGGATTTTATTCAGCAATCCGAGAAACACAATGTCCTAATACTCTCCCTTGACATTTATGTGAGTGAGCTCTCCCTGATTAACAGGAGGGAGAAGACAGAGATCAGACTGATGTTCCCAAAGGACTTAGCTTGTGAAATATGAGCATAACCACAACCTCCTACACAACAATGACCCTAGAAACCCAAAGGGACAGAACACAGCAACCTTATTCCCAGTTTCTGTGGAAAGTCAGTGCAAAACTCCTTGTCCCAAATTGCGTGATAAAGGAAATGTTACAGCCCCATTACTTTTGTGTTTTTTGTTTAGATCTTCAAAATTGAAAATAATCCCAAGGTTTCCTATGCCTTTCTGTAATATTTTCCAAGAAGATTTACCATGGTCCAAAAGAAGTCTGCATTACTAGCTGGATTTATAAAAATATCTGGAGGTGAACGAGAGATCACTTAATGTAGATATCTGACCATTTAATGCAGATACACTTTTCAGGTTCTGGAATGATCCTCAGCAGGATGAATGCTAATCTCTGCAAGAAGCCCAAATAAGGGGGAATTTCATGCCGAGACTAGTGGTTCTCAACAAGGGGTCCGTCTCAGATCACCAAGTATAGCTTTGCATGTGCAACCTGGTCATCTGCATTTTGAAAAAGTCTCTGGGGTGATTCTTATATGCACCCCTAGTTGAGAACCGCTGGCTAGAACTGATGGGAGTTAAACCTCTCTGCATGGGTGAATGAGAACAGAACAGAAATCTACACTGCAGATCTTTATGCTACAAAGAGGATCTTATTGCTCAGATAGGCTTCCTAAAGCCTGTAAAAGGTCCTTTTTGGAAAAGCAAACAAATAGACATTAGGACTTACATGTTGCAATGACAGCATCTCTGTGTCTGTTAGGTCCCCCAGGGCATAGATATGGTTGTGCAAGAGAGAAGTAACACCTGTGAAAGAAAAAGGGAGGAAAGAAAATGGGCTGGGAGCTTCAGCCTGACAGTCTCTTCCACCCAGTGGGACCCTCAGGAGCAAAGCCTGCCTGCTCAGAAACACGCATGTTGGGTGGGGAACGGCCAGGCACTTGGACCCCCACCAAGCTCAGAGCGCTGTAAGAAGACCATGACCACAGCTCATAAGCTGAGGTTTCCCTGAAGGAGTTGGCAGCTGGAAGCAATGAGTCCTTATCTCCATTGTTTGCCATACTCTCCAAAAACTTTAAAAAATAGGTTCTGGGCTTTTCAGAATTTGGTCAGAAGCAGCTGGAATAGGGAGGCAGAACTAATATGAGGTCCTGTGCTGGAATTCACTGCCTTCCATGGAGGGACAGAGGGAAATGGAAGAAATAGGGAGACAAACTTGGCTCATTAGAGTTCTCTCTGTGTCAGGGCATGTGCTAGAAGTCAGGACTCGGAAGAATAGGGCATTAAGATTTGGGGAATCTTAAAAACTCCTCATGTAGGAAGTGAAGCCCAGAGAGGTTGTGTGCTATCCCAGATCATCCAGAGAGGCAGGACTTAAGGGAGCTGGGTGGGCGGGGAGCGGTCAGCCTCTGCTCCACCCAGCTTCACGTCTGCCTGAGACTGACTGCACACCCCTCCTGAAACAGAATGTTCCTTGTCTGTTCATTCTCCGTCACCTCAAACTCTGTATGATAAAAAGAAATTGCATGTCTTCATAACTTTAGTGTTCTTGCTTAAGGTCTTCCAAACTGAAAATGATCCCAAAGTTTCCTACACCTTATCCCCACACCATCATGTCCTGGAGGTGAGCTCTGTATCTAGAACGTATTAGTAGACAGAGGTGTGGATCCTTGGGCATCTGAAGCCCACAACCAGCTTCCCTAAATAGCCACTATATCTCTGTCTTGCTTTTCAGTTACAGTGTCATTCAGGCATAAATGGAAAGTCATCAGAGGCCTTTAATTCCACCCCACAATTTGTCATCTTGACACCAGTAGAAAATCAGCAATAGAGAATCATTAATTCTCTCCATTTATTGACTTGGGAACTCAATTGAAAGATCCACTGCTCTCCTCCTTCCCCTCTTCCTCCTCCTCCTCCCCTTCCTCCCCCATTTCTCACCCCCTCATAGATTTCAGGTTCTGAAGTCCTAAGCCACCGTATTGCAGTAACTACTGAAGAGATAAGCTCTAAATCTCCCTGCACGTGAAGCCACAAGCTCTAGACTTCACTGAGTTGGAGACCACCAAGCTCTCCCCCCAGCTCTTCTCCACTCAATGCCTTGAATTCAGCCTTATTGGACCTTGAGAGAGAAATTATGTAGCCCAGCACTGCTAGTGGGTGAGCTGAGTCATGCCCTTGGCAGAGTCAAGGAACTACCTCAAAGAGACCAATATCCTTAGGTGAACCTAGAAGGGGTCTGACCTGACAGACGAGGTCTCCTTCAGGGGCTGCTTGCCCTCTGCCCCCCAACAAGTGATGGGTACCCCCTCCTCACCCCCCTCAGAGCCCAGATCATCTGGGGAGCGTTGGCTCTGCCTAATACCTGGGGGGAGCTTTGCCACCAGTATTTTCACATTAAGAAGCAGCAATCTCAGCACAGAAATAAAACTGTCCTGCTGACTCGCTCACAGCCTGTCCCAATAATTGTTCTGAGTGTCATTCTGACGCAGCAGCCCCAGCCGAAGAGGCCACAGCGGCTCACCTCTTCCTGTTAACCCGGCCTAGCAGGACCAGAGCGTCCAGCACAGAGCAACGCGCTGGCCTTGAACGTCCTCTTGGTCTGCTCTTTAGAAGGTGTCTTGTTTTGAATACATAATCTGTCCTGTTCTTTCAAAGTAAGTGCTTTCGTAAAAGGTCTGGACTGTCCTTTAAACATATTTTTCTCTCACTTAAAGGGAAATGTATTTCTAGTTATTTCTAGTCTCTTTGTGGACTCAACTTTAGAAAGGGAGACAGGTAGGGGAAGGATGCTTTTGTGTGGAACTCAAAGATTGGTTTAAACTAGGGCATGCACATTGCATAGCTATTTTCCTCAGACAGCAGGTGGCCGAAAACGTGCATGTGTAGCTAATTGTTTTGAGCTTTGCTTGTTTGAAGTAGAGTGTAGTAAGTGGTTTTGTTCAAGCAAGGGAGTGCCAGCTTTATATGTGGCCGCAAATGAGACACCTCTCTTCTTGGTAGTGCTGGATTTAGAACCTGAATCTTCTTTCTCAGCAAGAACTAGAAGTCCCTTAGTACTGCTTTTTATCCCCTTCTGCCCGTTTGCATTGTGCAGAATTCTTAGACAACACAGCATCACTGGTATCCTGCTGCTGTCTGGGTCCGGCGCTGCGTGTCAGCAGATGTGGGTTCTGGGTCTGTGTGCTTAGTTATGCTTCCTTAATGAAGGTTCCTGTTTTACATGATTTCAGACAATAAGTCAGTATTGTAATGATCACGGCTAAATATATACTGCACCATGGACGGATACGTATTTTCTTTTGTCTCTTGCAGATTTTTTTTTTTTTCCACAAAGTAGAAATAGGATTTTGGAATATTTTATTCTCTGTTAAAGTTTTAGATATAGATTATCCATGTCACTCTGGCCTCATGAGCTGCTGGGAATAAGATATCAGACCCCAGAATAAGGGTCCTGGGACACAGGCTCATCCTGGTTTGGACGATGTAGATGGAGACATGGACCCGTCTTTCATTATTAATTTGGCACCTATTTATTGAGCACCTACTATATACCAGACACAGTTGTACTGGAGACACGGCCACGAAGAAACAGGCCCCTGCCCTCATGGGGATTTCTTTCTAGTTGGGGGAGGGGTTTTTCAGAAATTAAAGTAAGTATACAGCATGATGTCAGGAACTGGGAAGTTCTACGAAGAAAGAGAGAGCTGGGTAAGGATGGGTGGAGAAGAGAGGACCCAGGGACACCCTGTGTTTGCCTGCTTTGTCATTGCACCCCATCTTTGGGTATAATCTCCAAAAACTCATATTATCTCTGAACTTGTATAAAAATCTATGCTCCCTGGCAAGATTATTTTATTTGGCTGCCAGTGTCTTTTGTAGTTGTTGTGGGTTTTATTTTGAGGAAGAGTTTGATTCTGTTGACGAATTTATTAAAAAACAGACAATTCTATATAAAAATTCAAAATCTGAGCTTCTTTTGGAAAAAAAAAAAAATCAATAGTTCTTACAGTATTTGGTCCACATTCTGCTTGGCAGTAATTGTCAGGAGGTCCCTGTTGGGTCAGGAGGTATATGACCTTCTGATTGTCATTGTTCCCATTTAGCTCCCCTCCTGCTGGCCTCTGGAGGCAGCCCTGGCTTCAGCCTGTTTTGATGCCAACCCTGCAATGCTCAGTGCAGTGGTGTCTCCCTGGATGGGCGCTGTGGAGCTTTCTCTTCCCACCTGGTCTCACATAGCCCAGCAGGGCAGGGGACTGAATGATTTCGTGCATGACAGTTGCAGGCCTAAGTAACTAAGATGCTCTTGGAGTTATGGTTCAGTTACACTCCTGCCTAATTAAAACTCAAGTCCATTCTCTCGTTATATCATCTTTTGTCCTTTATCAGTTCAGCCCACCGAAACCTTCCCAGACTTTCTCTTCCCCAAAATGCGACTAACCAAAGTATGTTATTTTGTTCCAATTACCATTTATTTCATTTCAATGACCTTTTTCAGAGTATGATGCCATTCATGACCTGGCATCAGAGCGAGACCCCAGCAATTACAAGAGGCAGTGTCCTCTGAGCTAGACCCGATGCTCCATGGTGCACATGCCCTGGGATCCTTGGCTCACCTCCCAAAAATGTCAGCGTTCAGGAGTGTCCTCCTCCTTGTCTCAACTGGTTCAACCAATGTTTGGATATTTCCAAATGTACATAACTGTCATAACCCTATGTTTGCAGTCCCCCTAATCAATACGTTAGTGTAATTTTCACTTAAATAACCTTTCCCTACTCCATAATGGATACTAGATTCTTTACTAGGTGATGCCCTCTCCCCTGCTGCACGTGTCCCTCCTCATGTCAGAAGCACACGTCTGAGTGTCTTTTACAACATTTTGCCCTGGTCAGTATCCCTGTCAGTGAGGGGCAGTCTGACCCTCACTCCTAGGCTCATTTTCTGGGAGTGGATCTCTTCATAGGCACCCCAGGGTTGCAGCTGCCTCTACGCAGAAACCAGCAACTTTGGCATCAGCTGGGAGCTTAGAAATGCAGACTGCCAGGCCCACTCGGGAAAGGCTAAGTCAACATCTGCATTTTAATAAGATTCTCAGGAAATTCATGTAGACCTCTAAGCATTGACCACAGTATAAAATGTCCTTGGGAACTAAGTAATTCATCAAAACATCTAAATGGTCGTTAGGGAAAAAGTAATCTTGCCGTGTAGTTCAACAGTGGATGTAGAACATGGAAAAACCAATTAAAGTCACTAAAAAGCAGTTGTTAAATTAAACAGAATGTTATCACCAGTCAGCGAGCCAGGAAAGTGGTTAAAAGCTGACATGGGAGTCCAGTGGCCAACAGTTAGGGTCCTGTTTTGCTCCCAGCTATGTGACCTTGAGGAAGTTACTTAACCCAGTCATCTGCAAGTTCACCTGCTCAGTAGAATTGTCTGTAGGGCTTGGAAATACATTTTCGGCTGCCTGGGATCCACCAGTAGAGAGACCTTGCTTCAGTAGCTTTCTGCTAAAATGCAAGCATCTAGATTTCTGAAAAAATTTTAGGTCATTTTGAAGCACAGCTGAGTTTGGAAACCAGTCGCATGGGGATAATAACATGGGTTTTTGAGAGAACTTAATGGTAACACAAAGAGAAAGATTAATGTCAAATGCCTTACACAGAGTAGTTGCTCAACACAGGTAATGGTGAGGATGATGATGGGGATGGTGATGACGATGATGATGGATAATAGATTCTTTACTAGGTGATGGGGAAGATGGTGGTGGTGGGAGCAGTGATGGTGATGATGATCATGATGTAGGTTCCATTTACACACTTGCTGGATATGCACAAATCTACATTCCTTTTTCTGAAATATAAGCTTTACTTTATATATGGGTCTGTGTGGAAGCCCATTAACAGAAATTGTCAGAATAAATATGACTATTTTATTCTGGCTGCTGGTAGGTCTGCAGCAGACTTGAATCTTCCCTTTTAATAATTCTGGGTGTTTTATTTTAATTTTTTAAAATTTATTTTTCATTGAAGTATAGCTGACCTATAATATTAAGAGGAACAAACTTCCAGTTATAAAATAAATAAGTCATGGGGGTGAAAAGTACAGCATAGGGAATAATAATAATGGTGTTTTATGTTTGCTTTGTACTTTCAGTTTTCCAGGTGCTTTGCCGTACATCATCTCCCTTGACATTCCGTCGGATCTTAAGGAGTGCACAGAGCTCTCACATGATCTTAACCTCACTTGATAAGGACATACAGAAGCAAGGGGCTTGCTTAAAGCTGCTCACTGCACAATCTGAAAGGGGCTCAGGTCTTTGGGCCCTGGGTCTCTATAGAAAGACTGCTGTACTTCTACTAAAAGCCCATATTAAGGAGAGTTTCCCTGGCAAATCTTTTTGGTTGAGTGCTGATGGATCTCCGCCAATTGTTAGATTAACAGTTATCTGGGAAATATCTTTGTTTCCTGGGTCAAGTGCTAATTTAGTCTTCTTTTTAGGTTTTTTTCAAATCTGAGGAGGCCAAACAGAGTATCCTTTTTTTTTTTTTTTAATGGAGAATCAATGACCACTGAGAGCAAAATAATAAAGGCCCACTTAACTGAAAAAATAACATAATTTAGGTAATTGTTAGAAGAAAATATGACATGGTCTACTAACCCTATATTATAGTACTTGTATCTGCAATTTTTCATTGCTCTACTGCCCTAAGGTATTTATTTTATGAAATGTTGCCAGGTGGCACTTTTCTACTTTCCCAGCCCTCTTGGAAATATCTGACAAATGCTCAGACTGGAAAGCTATGTCAAGAAGTTTTGCAGAATGTACTAGAAAGCACATCTATCAAACATTAAGTCAATACACAGTCTACTGACACCACACTCCTGGAAACCTCTACAAAAAGCTCCTTGCCTCCTCCACCACTGTTTTTCCTCAGCAGAGAGTTCAGCCCTCCAGCCCCCAGAACACGATATGTAAAAGTGTGTGGGAGCCAGGGCCCCCTCAGCTCCATCTCCATTGAATTATCATCCCTCCTCTCATCTCCACCAGCACTGGTCCTACCTCCCAGAGAAATGGCCACTCTCTACTCTCTTGAAAACCACAGGACCAACTGTAACTGTTATCTGTCTAAAATTATGTCCACCATGGTCACTTATATCCCCAAGGCCCTGTGGTGTCACTAGAGGGAGGGGTTTTTAATTACTTTCTCTCAGGTCACTTCCTCATTACTCACTGGGCTGCCCAGTGGTGTCTCTGTATTACTCAGTCCAGTAATCCACTTTCTGTTTTCTTAGTATTCATGTGTGAAAAGTATAATTACAAGTCAAGAAGGGGAGCACAATGTCTTGGTTAATTATTATGATAGATTAAAAATTAGAGCCCCAATTCTATATTATTTAAGAATTAAGCATCTAAAAGCTCAACAGGTGTGCCCAATGTAATCCACATTGCTAACCCTTTTATATTGATTCCTCATCTGGAATCCTACTTTCAAGCCAGAGATTTTGAAATGAAAACAACTGAGGACACTACAGATACTTTCATACTATAGATTCATTCATTCAGAAATATTTGTAGAGTAGTTACTCTGGGCCAGATGCTGTTCTATACGCAAGGAATAAAATGGTGAGCAAAGCCAGTCCTGATTTTCCAGGCTTACAGTCTACTGAAAGAGAAAAGTCACTCTTTTGTGTTCAGAAGGAAAAGACCTATATGGGTGTTCAGAAGGAAAAGAACCTTGCTCTATGAGCACGCATAAGGGGGGCACTTTACCTAGACTGGGATTTAGGAAGTGTACCTGAGGAAGGGACACTTACTGGGGAGCTGACATATGAATTACAGTTAATTAGGTAAGAGAGGAAGATTTTCTTATTATAAAAATTAATGCCATCTGCTTTCAAGAAAATCTGACCTCATGATTTAATATGGAGAGGTGTGAAAAATAAAGCAAGTTAATACTTTTTAGTTCATCTTTCCAGAACAATCTTTGTAACATTTAAAGTGTACTGCTCATTACCTTGCAAACCATCTCCTGTATTTCTGGGCAACTGTTCTTCAAGTTATTGCACACCCTAGATCTGTAGTAGGCTCTCATAAATATTTTGAGAGTCTTCAAGGCAAAGAATAGTGACTGGCTATTTGCTTTATCCTACTACCCACAATAATAAATGTGCAGAGCTAGTGTGTTGGTCACAGAACCATGTGTGGCAGGAGAGGTCTATTGAGCACCATACAAAGGAAGAATTACAGTTCAAGCCAAGTAAAAATATAGTAGAGTAAAAGATGAGCACCATAGTAATTTCTCCCAATTACTAATCCCACAGTAAAATACTGGAATAATTAATAATTAACGCATTAGCCTAATGTGTGTCAAGGGAGCAATTGGTTAGTAAAAGCGACCGCACTAAAAGCAGTATTTCCTAGAAGAGAGCATTCTCCTCTTTATCTCCCTTCTCTACACATGGCTTCCCTCTCCCCTCCCCTCAAAGGGAAAAAAAATGGATACAGATAAGTATTATGAATCATTTGTTGATTCTATTTATGCTCTGTAAGGCTCAATTTTAACCTGAGATCTAAACATTTTAGTATAATTGATACAGAGATCAGGAAACAAAAAGGAAAAATGTCGACTCTCTTCCTGTTCCAGAATTAACAATTTGTGTTACAGTATTACCACTAGGCATTTGCTCGTTCTTTCCATTGTTCATTCATTCTGTGAACCTTAACTGATTACCATAGCAAGGACTGTGGGGCCACCCAAATGAACAAGACACAAACAGATGTTTACATAAATATGGTTATGTGTGTTGATATTCCAAGGTTAGATATTAGTAGTTGTCCATAAAAGACTTTTGTGGTCAAGTAAGCTTGAGAAACACTGGGTTGAACAAACAGAATCTGATTTCTTTGCTGCAGGACTTCTCAGAGAGTTTAATGTGTAATGAGAGGGAAATTCAGAAATGCAGCATTTAGGTAGCCTTTTTTTAAACATCATCTACTAACTCATGATTCCTTGGTTATGCTCCGGGATTTGTACATCTAAGCAGGATTCGGCCTTCCAGGTAAGGAGGCTGATATTAGCAGGGCCAGTTAGGACCCCTAGCAGGAGGCACAGGGATCAGGTCACAGTTCTGACTCGGATGGAGGGATAGTAGCAAACCTCTAGTGATGAAGAGGTAGAAAACCAAGACAAAGCATAGTCACGTAGACCAAGCAAACTTGATGGTAGTTTATTTTATTTGCATTATTAATTTTAATAATATGAGATATTATTAGTAAAAACAAGACGTTGAGGGTCAGTAATACCAGGAATTTCAGCAGAGTGGATAAAGTCTATAGGCTCTTGCTTCAGACTTTTTAGGTTTATATCCATGTTTTGCCACTGCTGATTTCTCTGACCTGAGGGAAGTTACCTTACCTCTCTAAAGCTCAGTTCTTTCATATGTAAATGGAAATAACAACAATAATACTCACTGCAAAGAAAGCATAAACAGAACCCTTACATCAGATAACACAAGTATACGTTACAATGTATATAATTGCTAATATTCTATTTTGATCTACAAAAACTGCAATTTCATAAGGCTCACACTAATAAGATTAAAATGCCTTGTCTTTTTTCTGACACTAAACATGTGCTTTTCCTATTCTCCGACACCAGCTGGGGGTCCAAAAGTTCAGTTCATTTCCGACACTAACTCCCAGAGTTAGCATAGACCCTACAGCTTAAGGACTCAGTCCCACCACACTGCTCCCACTTTAGGCCCTACCTACAAATGGGGTGCCCAGGTCAACTATAAATTCTTCCCAGCCAAGTATAAATTCCAGGGTTCCCATGACTCCTTCCCCTGGTGTTCAATAATTTAGTAGAAAGACTTACAGAACTCAGAAAAACACTATACTTAATATTATAGTGTATCATAAAGCGTTCCAGTTAGCAGCCAGAGATACATAGGGCAAGGTCCTAAAAGGTCCCTGAGGCATAGGAGCCTCTGTCTCTGTGGAGTTGGGGTGCACCACCCTCTCGGCATATGGATTTATTCACCAACTTGGAAGCTCCCCTGAACCCTGTCATTAGGGGTTTTTAATGGAGGTTTCATTAGGTAGGCGCGATCGATTAAATCATTGGCCATTGGCAATTGATCCGAAAGTTCAAATCTTCTGATCACATGTTTGGTTTTTCTGGTGACCAGACCTATCCTAAAGCTCAGGGCCCACAAAGAGTCACCTCATCATCATAAATTCAAGCATGGTTGAAAGGGGCTTATACAAATAAGAGAAGATGATCTTATCACTCAGGAAATGTGCCAGAAACTGAGGACAAAAACCAAATATATACCTGAAACCACACACCTCTTACAAGAATAAAGATAAATACATATCTCCTAAGAAATTCTCAAACTGAATCAAACTACAAAATTTATGTATATCACATTTAAAGATTTATTTATTTGACAGGGAGGGCACACAAGCAGGAGGAGCAAGCAGGCAGAGGGAGAAGCAGACTCCCCACTGAGCAGGGAGCCCGATGCGGGGCTCGATCCCAGGCCCTGAGATCATGACCTGAGCTGAAGGCAGACACTTAACTGACTGAGCCACCCAGGTGCCCCATGTATATCATATTTAAAAAAGATGTGTATAAAGTAAATGATTAAGAGAGACAAGTGAGAAATAAAAAAAATAATAAAAGTCAGCTTACTATCAAGTCAAGTACTGTTTTCTGGGAAAAGGTTCTTAATGTGACAAGGATGATAATATTATATTGATGAAAATTACAGTCTCCAGTGAAAGAGCCACGAACCTCTATGCTCCTCCTAATAATATAGCTTTGAAATAGGTAAAGCTGCAGGAAATGAACAGAAATGTACTTCTGTTGAGAGTTTTAACTTATTCTTTGGCATGCAAATGTGACATAAATATTATTACACAGAAGCCAAATAATATATAAAGTTAAAAATTATACCAGGTTTTGGCTCTGCATGATGGTTTCTGATTCTATATGCAAGAGGCTTAGAAATTTCCACTCCATCCTAACCAATAGGAAGCTGAACAGACTGAAAAATCAACAACTCCTCCTGAGTATTTAAGAGAGAGGAAGACATAGGGCAAACTGCTGCCCCCAGGACTGGTGAGCAGGACTGGCAAATACAGGGAGTCATGGCTTACCAGAGCAAAGACTCATGAGAAGAAACAGCCACAGGAATCATGCTGAGGTAAGAAAACCTGTACTATAATTGATGAACTGCTGGAGGCTCAGTGCAGACAACTCTGAGAATTAGAAACTCCAGGGACCTAGTCTTAGGGGGCCACCATGATTCTGAGAGATTTATCTCCAGGAGCTCAACCAGGTTCTGACACTAAATATCAGGAAAAAATACCCTCATACTTCTGGCAGAAGGAGGGGAAAAGGAACATCTTGAACTACCTCAGAGCACTCTGTTCTTCTTAACAAAGCCTGTGCTCAGTGGAAACTAGTTAACCAGAGTCTAACCTGCTGGATTATTACCAGAGCCTAAGTGACCGAGGTGCGGGGGGGAGGAAGGAAATACCCAACTCAGCCCCCTCTAGCTATCCTGTCTCACCTAATGGAGGAGAAAAATACAGAGAAACACTTGTGAAGTTGTTGGGAAGCAAGAATTTGTGTCCCTTCAAAGGTCCATCTAGCTGGACTAAGGATCAAATTGACATGAGGCAGATTAACAGGGGGACATCAAATTTAGTAGTGTACATATGGGGAATCCACACAGACATGGGAATTCCAAAGACAGTCAGGAAAAAAATGAGGTATATATGCCATTCTGAACTAAGGAAAAAGGGGTAAGGGCTTAGGATTTCAGAGGATAGGAGCATCCCTACTTCTAGGAATCTCTAACATTCCTCTTCTTATCACAGATGTTTGGTAATTGGACGTTTGTCCTACCATACAGATGAGTAACTCGGATAAAATTTATCTCTGCTAATAACCCTTATTCTGGGAAAGACCCCCAACTTAGATTCTTCTGTGATGTTAAAGGAAGGGAAAAAGTTTCTCTTGAGCCCACAGGTTCTCAAGTGCCTTCAGCTCAAAATAACCCACATGTCAAAGTGTCCTGAACCCCTTCAAACTTCACACTCTCACTTAAAAGACAGTTCTAATCATTGGACTAAAGAATGTTCTCCTTCCCCCCATCTCACCACCACATTACTAGAGGCTTATTTACAGCAGTTCCTTTTACCCAGTGTATCATGTCAAGCTATCAGGGAAAAGATGACAAGGCATACTAAAAATAAAAAAAATATACAATTTGTGGAGACAGACCAAGCATAAGAACCAGACATGGCAAGGATGTTAGAATCCTCAGACTGGGAATTTAAAACAATTGTGATTTATATGCTTTCTCCAAGATTTATATGCTAAGGATTCTAGGGAATAAAGTAGACAGTATGCAAGAACAGATAGGCAATGGAAGCAGAGAGATTAAATCCTAAGAAGAAATGCTTGAGATCAAAATTGCTATAACAGAAATGAAGAATGCTTTTGAGATGGGCTTATTAGAAGAGTGGTCGCTGCCAAGGAAAGAACCTCTGAGCTTGGGGATATCTCAGTGGAACCCTCAAAAACCCGAAAAGGAAAGAGAACAAAGACTTAAATAAAAAAAACAACAGAGCATAATATCCAAGGATTGTGGGACAACGTACATGTCATGGGAATACCAGGAGAAGAAAGAGAGTAAAGAGCAAAAGAAATATTTGAAACAATGACTGAGAATTTCCCCCAAATTAAGACACTAAAACCATAGATCCAGAAAGTTCAGAGAACACCAAGCAGAATAAATACCAAAAAACTACACCTCAGCATATCAAATTCAAACTACAGAAAATCAAAGATAACTCTGAAAGAAACCAGAGTAAAATAACACCTTAATCTGACTTTTCCTCAGAAACCATGCAAGCAAGAAGAGAATGGAGTGAAATATTTAGTGTTTAGACAAAAAAAGCCACCAAACTTAGAACTGTACTTCTCTCTTTCAAAAGTTTTCTCTTTCAAAAGTGAAGGGAAAATAAAAACTCTCGGAAATTGAAGGAATTTGTTGCCTGTGGACATGTCTTGAAAGACATGTTAAAAGCAGTTTTTAGAGACAAGGAAAATAATCTAGGTCAGAAACTCAGATCTACATAAAGAAAGGAAGAGCATTGAAGAAGGAATAAGTGAAGGTAAAATAAAAACTTACTTTACTTATATTTCTTATTTTTCTTGTATTTCTTATTCTTAACTGATCTAACAGGAAACAGTTTGTTCAAAGTAATAATAGCAACAATGTATTTGATTGTATATGCTTATGTGGATATATTATGTATATGCGCATATATATGTATATACTTATGTATGCTTATATGTGAGTGAAATGAATGACAGTAATGATACAATAGAGAGAAGGAAGGAATCAGGATTCTTCCTAAAGTACTCACACTACCCATGAAGTGGTACGGTGTTATTTGAGAGTAGAGTTAGATTAGTTGTAAATTTACATTGGAAACACTAGGACAACCAAGAAAACAAGTTAAGAAAGGAGAAAAAATGGAATCACATAAAATCCCTTTTTAAAACCACAAAGAACAGAAAAAGAGTGGAAGACAGAAATAGACACAAAGAATAAAGGCAACAAATAGGAAGCAGTAACAAAAATGGTAAATATTAATCTAAAGTATCAGTAATCATTTTGAAGACCAGTGGTCTAAATGTACCAATTAAATGTCAGAGATTATCAGAGTAGATCAAAAACTGGACCCAGATATATGCTGTCTACAAGCAATATAAATATAAATATAAAGGGATATATAGATTGAAAGTAAATGGATGGAGAAAACTTTGCCATACTAACACTAATCAGAAGAAAGCAGGAGTAGCTATATTAATTTCAGACAGCAGAATTCAAAGCAAAGAAAGTTATCAGATATAGAGAAGGACATTACATAATGATAAAGGAGTCAGTTCCCCAAGAAGACATGACAATCCTTAATGTGTATGCACTTAAAACACCATGTTAAACTGCATGAGACAAAAACTGCATAGAGAAATAAATGAGTCCATTATCACAGTCAGATTTCTCAACACACCCGTCTCAGAAATGGACAGGTCCAACAGGCAGGAAATCAGTAAGGACAGTCGAGCTCAACTGTCAGATACTGACAGTCAGTCTAGTGGATGCAATTGAGATCTACAGATGACTTCATCCAACAGCAGAACATGCATGCTTCTTAACATGGAATGTTCACCAAGATAGACCACATTCTGGAGCATAAAACACACCTTAACAACTATGAAATAATAGAAATAATACAATAGCTGTTATCAGACCACAGTGGAATTAAGCTAGAAATCAGTAACAGAAACTTAAAACCACTAGCTGTGTGGAGATTAAACAAGCACTTTGAAATAACACATGGAAAAAGTGTTTGTTTTTAGGTGGGGAGGGGAACAGGGAGAGGGAGAAAGAGAATCTTCAGCGGGCTCCACTCCCAGGGCAGAGCCCCACAAGGGGCTCGATCTGACAACCCTGAGATCATTACCTGAGCCAAAATCAAGAGTCAGATGCCTAGCCAACTGAGCCACCCCAGACACCTGTGGAAGAAATCTTAAGAGAGGTTTTAAAATATTTTTAACTAATTGAAATTGAAAACCAACTTACCAAAATTCATGGACCGTAACACAAGCAATGCTTTAGCATCAAATGGGTCTATTAGAAAAGAAGAAAGACCTAAAATCAAAAATCTAAGTTCCCATCTTATGAAACTAGAAAAAGAACAGCAAATCAAAGCCAAAGTAAGCAGAAGAAAATAAATAATAGGAATTAGGGCAGAAATCAATGAAACAAAACAGATAATTAATTGAGAAAATCAATGAAACCATAATGATTACAATTACAATTCTGCTCACAATACAATTAGACAATAAGGTTTTTAAAAATCCCAACAATTTTTAAAATTGAAAAATAATTGTTGGTCAAAGAAGAAATTAAGGCTATAATTTTGACTATTTAGGAAATAATGCCAATGTGATTATTATACATTGAAAGTTGTCAAATATTGCTGAAATTATTTATAGGGAGAAAAGTCACAATTATGTTTTATTACTTAAAATCAAAGAAAAGAAAATTACTAAACACCCAGATGAAGAAATTAGAGAACCCCCAGCCAAACAAACCTAAATTTAGAAAGAAAAATTAAATAATTAAAATATAAGAAGAAACTGATGTACTAAACATAAAATACAGATAAACAGTGGCATTGATAAATAAATAAATCTAAAAGCATTTATTTGGGGGAAGGCAACATTCTGGCAGACAGACCTGATTAAAGAAAACAAATATCCATGATTAGAATCAGAAAAGGCATATAAAATTACATAAAGTTCAAAGAGATTATAATAACAGAAGTTTTTCTGTTCAAAATTGTAATACTATATTTTAAAGACTTGGATTAATTTCTTTTTTTTTTTAAGATTTTATTTATTTATTTATTAGAGAGCGAGCGAGAGAGAAACAGCATGAGAGGGGAGAGGGTCAGAGGGAGAAGCAGGCTCCCCGCTGAGCAGGGAGCCCAATGCGGGGCTCCATCCCAGGACTCCGGGATCATGACTTGAGCCGAAGGCAGTCGCTTAACCAACTGAGTCACCCAGGCGCCCGACTTGGATTAATTTCTTAGAAGGGGAAAATTACCATATTTGCAAAGTAGAAAATTTCAAAATACCAAAATTATGAAGGAAATTATAAAACTTGCCAGAGAATACCTATTAAAGTTTCTAGAACCACACCATTTTAGAAATGGATATTTATACACCTTCAGGAAATACATAATTCACACGATAATTATCAGAGACGAGTAGTAATTATCCATAGTAGTAATCAGAGAAGATAAAACACTTGTCACTTTATTTTTGGGGGCTCTCGTAACCAGTGTCCAAACCTACAAGGACATCACAAAGTAAGAAAACTAGAAACTGACGTCTTTCATAAATATAGGTGCTAACATCCCTTTAGATCATTAATAATCAAAATCAACAATCTATAATTCATTCCTGTATTTAAAAGGTGCTTATTGAGTTTCTCTAATGTGCAAGCCATTCTGCTAAGCATGACGAATACAGGGTCACTGCCCTCAGGGAGCTTCCTTTCTAGTGGGGAAAATAGATACATACAAGTAACTACAGAACTGGTTACCTGATTGAGATAAATGCTGGGAGACCCACTATGGGCTAGGACAGTGCGTGATGAGGTGACTTGCTCATGGGCTCAGGAGTTGAGAGCTGTAGTTCAGACCCAGAGCACCAGGGCTGGAATCCAAGCTTTATTAGCTATGAAAGCTTTAACCCAGTGATCCTTAACGGGAAATTAATTTGCTCCCCAGATGATATTTGTAATGTCTGGAGACACAT
>NW_022589747.1:9287608-9374174 GCF_004348235.1 Phoca vitulina | reverse complement strand
GGGTAGGGTGGAGAACAGGCGCAGAGAGACTTACGTAGGATTGAGGGAAGTAATCTGCCTCTGCCCCTACTTTGTTTCATTGGTTTCCTTAAGGGAAACATTTAAACCAAACCCACAATTGTTAGGCCTAGATCTATAATCTAAATATTATCTGTTTTGTAGTAGATGAATTGGAGCTTACAACCAGACCTAGTAACCCTGTCTTAGGGTCTGTATCATAGGTAAACACCCTACGTGTCCCTGGCTAGTTTTTTCTTTTCCTCACTTTGGAAGCGGGCCCCTTACAGAGATTTGTATTTGTGAAAATTCCGTTAGCACATTCTGACTCCTCCTCCCAAGTGGTGCAAAAGTAGAAATGAAAATACGTCCCCATTAAATTCTGCAATGCGGTGGAACTGATTGTTAGGAATTACATTTAAAACTGTCCCCCAAACCCTTCCTTTTTGAAAAAACAGATTCTTGAATCTAAATTTTAAAAATAGGCAATATAACAGATGAACTGCAGGTCTTTTCTAACAGTGCCTCCTGGTCGGGGGACACAAATATTAGGAGCGAGGTTATGAAATATTTAAGTTCTGTACCTATACTGTTGCTCCCTGAATGCTCCCAAGTTTACTTTATTTTAGGAAGATTGGCAGTTGTAATTACGTTGTCAAGCATTTGTCATTTTGCTGTAGCAACAGCATTAAAACCCAGACAAAACGCTCCACCCTGACTTGGATTAGAATAGCGCAAGGCACAGATCTTGGTTGCCTGTCTTTTCTAAAGTGTGTGAGCAGCTGTTGAAGTCTGCAGCCAGCAGTGTGAATACTTTCTCCTTTGGGTTCAAGGGTAGAGTCTAGGAAATCCTGTGTCTTGTCTCCATGGTGTTCTGTCGCCTTTCTGGATTTGGCAGAGTTGAGCGACTCAGGCACTGGGAGGTCTCCTGGGAGAATCGGGCTCCCTTGGCTGCATTCTTGCTTCAGTCTGTGAATATCCTGGGTCATTGATCTGGTAGATTAGACTCCTGCTGTAGGAGGGACGTTGGTCTACATGACCTGAGATCTCCCTTTTTTGGGTGTAATGTGGTAGGAAAAGGGCAGCTTTGGAGCCAGACAGATCTGTTTTAAATTGATTCCAGCATTTTCTTTTTGGGCATGTCACAGCTTTCCTGGACTTCATTTGTAACACTGGGGAGGGAAATCATGCTTGTATCGCAGGGTATATGAGCTTAGAGATCCTGTGTGCATGGAGAGGTCTGCCAAATAATAGATATCCAATAAATGGTGGTTGCTGTCCTTAAAATGAGTCATGTGTTTTTTGATAGGGACAGCCACTTAATTTCAGATGGTAATGAGAAAATCTTTGCTAACCCCATCCCCAGAGTCAGTGTGACGGGAACAGCTTTTTAAAAAGTCCATTTAGGCTGCTTGGGAGGAGGCATCACCTGACTTGTGTTCCTTCTCTCGGTGGTGTTTCTAAGTCCAGAAGGTGCCTGTATTGGTCATCTTACCTAGTTCTTTAAAGGACTGCCTTCCCCATATAGTGCATAGTAAAAACCAGCAGAGGGCACAGACCTTGACAGTAATGGGCCCCACTACTTCCTTTCCTCCCCTTTCACTGGTCCCTAATCTGGCTCCTAACACGGTCCCCCCACCTCTCCACCCATTGTCATTTCAACACCCGTGTTTTACTGTTTTTCTGCTTTAACTCTCCTTTTTTTCCTTCAGTGTTTTCCTCTTTACCCTCCTACTGTGTGCAAAGAGAAACACAGACCCTCTTTCTCTGCCTACCTGACTTCCTCACCACTTAATGTTTCCCTTAGGAGAAAGGAATAAGACCTCCTTTCTCTCTCTGTTTTTGTGCATTTAGACATTTCGCTTGGATGGGACAATTGACCTTTGGGATATGCCTCGAGGAGTGCTCAGATTCAGAGTTGGCACTAAACAGTAGGAAATTTTCACCAGCACAGATATTCAGAAGGGTGTGCTTACTGTAAACACTGGTTTCTAAAGTTTCATATTGTAATATGCTAGGGCATTACTTTGATCTAACGAAAACTTACATCAACTGTAGAAGTGGCCAGACTACAGCAAGCATGGCAGCTAGTTGGTTGCATCCTGTAAGCTCCGGCTAATCTTGATGGTAGCCCCAGCCAGCATTCACCAAGGAGGACCTTGCTGAAAAGAAGTCTGAAGAAACGCTGCCCTGACTGAGGGGTGGAGTCCGCTCTGGGGGAGGAGGAGGGCATGTGTGTTTTCTGTTGGTAATTTACCAGCCAAGCCAGAGTGCTGTGTTTTCATACTGGAACCTACCCACTTGCTTTCGCTTGTACTGTGCCCTCCTCTGGGAATGCCCTCTCCCTCTGTCTGCCAGTTCTCATTTCAAATACGACCTTCTCCAGGAAGCTCGTCCAATCCCTCAAGCCAATGCAGTCTCTGATTTTCAAAATTCATGGTTGAAACATTGCTTTATTCATTACGAAAGTTAAAACGTTGCGTTCTAATTGTGAAATCATTGGGAAAGAGAGAAATACACAAAGAAACAAGAACAAGTACTCCTAATTCACCATTCTTAGCAACTTAGCATTGCATAAGGTTTTCTGTCTGGCCGTTTTTTTTTTTTTTTTTTTTTTTTTTTTTTTTTTGCATTTTTCACATAGTAGTTGTAACGTGTGTATGCCGCTTTGCATTCTTCTCTCATGAGCACTGCCGTTCCGTTAACAAATACTCCTAAACATTTTAGTGGCCATGTAATCTTTTATGATACGGCTATTGATTGACTCATCAGTTCTGATGTTGAATATTTAGCTTGTTGCCTATTTTCCTCTATTTTAAGAATACCAAGATCAACATCTTTGTGCATTTGGGATTTTTTTTAAAGGATAGATTTCTAGAAATGGAATAACCAGACCAGAGTCTATTTATTGACAGATTTAAAAATTTGCCTGATCTGATTTGTCTTGCTAGACTGACTTTCAGAAAGTTTTTTTTTTTTAATCCAAATTTATACTTCTAGCAGTGTACATGACCACAGGGTCAAATATTATACCTTTGCTTATTTGGACAAAAACTATGAGATATCCCTATGAGATACAGAGGTTTAAAATCTTAGCACTTCCTTGCGTTTACTGGGTGTTGGCAGATTTTCTGTCTCAGAGAGAGGCTGACAAGTCTACCCCCTTGCCCAGGTTCCCGTGCCTGGTAGATGGGCTGTCTCAGCTGATGTTGGACCTTTGGTTCTCGTGACTGACTTATGCAATGCCAGGAAATGGAGTTCTGCCTGCCAGGAATTCTTGGGTTACTGTAGCAAATGAAATGCTGTGTCCTCTCCCAAGCAAGGGCATTTTCTGGGAAGTAATACGTGCTACTCAGTGGCTCAGGCTCCTTGAACCTGGCCATGTGGCTCTGAGGCATCCGTGCTCTTGAGAGTTGCCTGGTCTTGATGTGGATGGTCCAGGGACTATATTCTTGGTCAGGGCAGTCAGTCTCTGCAGCGACCGTGATGGGAACAAGGTAAAAATGAGCCTTTTCTTCATTTGAGAGCAGTATGTTTTTTTCTTCAGAAAGGAGTGGAGTGTAGGCTTTTTAATACATAGGATTTTTTTTTTTTAAGAGGGATTTTTTTTTTTTTTCTTTAATAGAAAACTTCCACACTCTCTTTTCTGGAAAAAAGGTATAAAGTGTTGTTCATACAGTTGGATATGGAGATGGTCTGTTTAGAGGGTAGTGTTTGGGGTAAAGGAAGTAGATAAAACAGTACGCATCAGCAGATGCTTCCTTCTTTTGCTTTTGCTCCCAGGGTAAGTTTACACTCAGTGCCCGGAGTGTCAGCCAGTGTGGCCCTTCTTCTAACAGTCACCGTAGGGAAGATGGAGAATAGGGAGCAGACCCTGTTTCTGAGGATGGAAAAAAGGGAAAAAGTCCCTAATAACATGGTGTTCTGCTTCAGGCCCACTTGCAAAAGTGATGTTTGAGGGTCATTGCTTTCCTCAGCTTTTGTCCAGATGAGCCACAGATTTGGGCATTTTAGTAGAAATTAAGGCATAGGCCATATGCATCTGTCATCAGTCTACTGTTCCAAAAGGAGTATGTGTGCCTGACCTTAAGGGTCACCTGCCCTGAGTGAAGAACGAATGGTTAGGGGACTTGGGCCACTTGCTAAGCTTCTTGTCCTGTGACTGTCTGTATAAATGGGCCTTTGCTTAGCAGCCTGGTTGTCTCTAGTGCTTGGGAATCATTTATGATGAACTGATCCTGTCTTCCTTGTTAGACCAGGAATACCTGGTCTCCACATGCCTGGACTATCCATTATCTGCTGGCAGATCTCTTGGATGTGGTGTTCTCCCTGCTAGGCAGGACTTCATGTGACCCTCCCCTTGTCCCTTCACCTCCTAGCTGTCATGCCTCACAGGTGGGTCTGTCCCAACCCCCGTATCTCCAGGTGGCCAGTCCCACTGTGATCACCCCCGGCTGTTCCTAGACACAAATGGTGATCCAACAAGATCCCTCCTTCCCCAAAGACTGTAGATTTTGTTGGGTATTGGAGATGCTGGGATTTCATCATCGTGAAGTACCTATTACAGAACCCATAATGTTTGCCATCTTTCCCCCGTCTTTCATGTATTATCATAGATTATCAAAGCTTCATAGATTAGAAATCTATCATGATAAGGGTGCTGGTAATTATGGACTATGTTTCTCAGATTTCTATATGCAGTCTTGGGCCAAGAGGAATATAGTAAATTCCAGCACAAGGCTGATAAAAGTAAAGATGATTAAAGCCCATTAGAGAGAGTACACATGAAAGAGAGCTTTATAATTACCAATAGCAAACTTGATCACCCACATAATATATATTATTAGCCAACCAGCACAGAGATGCCAGTCTGTTTGGGAGCGTGTGTGATATCTGAATGCAAAATATTAGGTTTGCTGCAAATGGAACTACTGTAGGTCACTGTGAGGGATGACAAAGATACATTTTAAAGCCTGTATTTTGAGAAAATGAGCAGGGAGGCTTGGTAGGCACCCTCCTAGGTATTCCGAAGTCCTGAGGGACAGACAGGCAACGTGATACCCCCAGGTTTGTTTTTCGTTTTCAACATTTCCTTGGCGATTTGGGGTCTTTTCTGGTGCCATACAAATTTTAGGATTGTTTGTTACAGCTCTTTGAAAAATGCCATTGGTATTTTGATCAGGATGGCGTTGAAAGTATAGATTGCTCTTTATATACTTTCAACACCATCCCAAACTGGAGGAGATTATGCTAAGTGAAATAAGTCAAGCAGAGAAAGTCAATTATCTTATGGTTTCACTTATTTGTGGAACATAAGGAATAGCATGGAGAAGGAAGGGAAAAAGGAAGGGGGGGAAATCAGAGAGGGAGATGAACTTTGAGAGATTATGGACTCCAGGAAACAAAGTGAGGGTTTTAGAGGGGAGGGGGGTGGGGGGATGGGTTAGCCTGGTGATGATTATTAAGGAGGGCACGTATTGCAATGAGCACTGGGTATTATACGCAAACAGTGAATCTTGGAACACTACATCAAAAACTAATGATATACTGTATGGTGACTAACATAACATAATAAAAAAAAAAAGTTTGAATTCCACTGAGGAGTGTGATTGAAGACCACATCTCCATTTACTTGCTTCCATTCCCAGAATCTTGTCTCCATGCTCTTAGGTACTGTCAGGGTTACTTTGGTGAAAAGGTTTGAGAAATACTGACAAGGAAATGAAGCAGTCACTGTGAAACTGCTGGTGTGCTTGTGTGGAAGGATGAGATTGTGTGTGTGGAGGATACAGGGCCCAGGAGGTAAATGAACTTGTGTGGCCGACCAGCTCCATCTAGTAGGCAGTGATAGGGAGGAAGTGTAGATAGTTAGCAAAGGTCTCATCATGGGAAAGGTGTGGCGGGGAGGCACCACTCAGAGCTAGCTGACGTTGACAGGTTTTTGGATTTTTCACAGGTTGGAAATGGAGATTTTTTTGTAAACAGGTTTCCCTGTCTTAAAACTACTGTGGGCCAAACAGAACACACCCGTGGGTGGCTAGTGGAGATGACCATTCTCAGCTCAGTTTCTAGTAAGGGCTTGGCGCATTCAGTTCTCTGCATACAGAGGTCTCTGTCAAGGTTTTTCCCTACTCTTTCTCCAGTTTGCATGATTCTGTAACTCCCAAGAAGCGGGCAAGATTTATTGGTATATAGAGACTTAAGTTTAAATTACAGATTCCTGTATTAAGGAATTCCTAAACGTCAGAGAAGAACAGAATTTCGTTATAAAATCAGCCAAGTGCCCTGCCCAGTGTCAGTGCTTTTATACGGCATCCTCGTTAGAGAGAGCCTCAGAGGTCACCTTGCTATTACTCCCCAGCCTCAGAGATGTGGTGGGGTCTGACCTGGATGTTCGTAGGCATTAGGTGTGCCTAGTGGAGTGCCATGGAGTCATACCCAACCCACTGCGATATTCCTAGAGCCGTGCTGGCACCTTTCACAACCTTACAGCTGACCTGGGGCTGCTAAACATCCAGGTCAGAGGGATGACGAATTGCCTGGCCCTCTGCCACATTGGGCAGTTGGCATAATGTGGGTCCAGAGAGCTGACTCTTCCCTCACTTCTCTGCTCACACGCCGAGTCATCTCTGCTCCTGCTGGTTCATTCCTCTACGCTGAAGGCTGCCCATCTCCCCATGTCCTGGAGACATGCTGAGGAGAGTGCCCAACAGTAGCTTCCAGGAATTGAGTGACTTTCTGTCAGCCTCTGGAAAAAGACTGTAGTCCTTACAAAGGTGGCCTGCAAGGCCCTGGCTGACCTGGCCCTTCACTCCTGCTGCAGCCTCTTCTCCCCGGCTGCTACCTTTGCTCTCTGTATTTCAAAGCCAGAGCGTCTGCTTCAGGTTTTTGTTGTTGTATATTTGTTTTGGGTACAATATGTACCCCCAAAATAAACATTTTTAGTTTTGGAATAATTTTGGATTCATAGAAAACTTGCAAAGCTGATACAGAGTTCCTGTGTGTTCTCTTACCCAGTTTCCACTGATTTAACATCTTACAGTGCCATGGTATATTTTCAAAAAGAAGAGACCTACATTGATATATTACCCTTAATTGAACTTCAGCCTTTGTTTGAATTTCACCATTTTCCCCAATTTTTCTGTTCCAGGATCCACTCCAGGACCCCATATTGAATTCAGGCATAATTCCGTTTTGCCAGAACTTCCTGCTTCCTGCCATCACCTTTCCCTTTTCATTAGGTGTTCACTTTGTACAACCATTCTCAGCTTGATGAACGCCCTGGGGATACTTACATATTCATTTGTGGGTTAACTTTTGAACGCAAGAGCCTTAACCCCCTGCCAAGTGATAGGTCTGCTGGCTTAGAAGGCATAGCACCCAAAACCAGTGTGAATGGTGGCTTCTCAGGAGCCTTGGGGACAGAACAGGGGCAGGTGGTACTTGGGCACACTTTATGCATCCCTGAGCTCTGTGGGAAATGTAACCAGTGTGACTCACAAGCTGGGACTCCCAACTGCAGTTGTGTCTGTTTTATCTTTTTCAGTCATACCAGAGTATGATCATACCTGTGTTTATCTCTGGGTGAATTCAGTGATGCACGCCAGCCAGAAGGGGTGGCGGTGGGGCAGGAAAGAGTACACTTCTCCCGCCCCAGCTGGGGCACTTGGACTGTGCTCAGGCATGGCATGTGTTGGTTGTATGCTGCTCTGTGTTGGGGGGTGCTGGGACACTGTCCGGGAGCCGCGGGCCGGCCCCATCGCAGCACCAGGGGCTGGGATGGTCCAGAGGGATGCCCCTCCTGGTGACAGTATTGCTCTCCCAACCTGGTCTCACCTGGTACCTTCTTTGATAGAAGTAGTGATCATGGGTAATGTTGACTGTAAGTGGTTTTTGCTGTAAGCAACAAGTTGATTCTGTTTTTCTAAATTATGTTTTTATTTTTAAGAAAGTAATAGAGTAATATAAATTGGAAAGGTTAATAGGGCCAGAGTTTAAGACTAAAAATAATAACTCCATCATACTTCTATTATGGTCTGCTTCTCAAAGGCAACTGTTTTCAGCCTTTTTAGCTGGTTCTTTTAATATTTGCCTTCAAATTTTAAAACAATACACATATATCTAGCTCTTGATTCAGTGGTGTTAGCTGTTATCTGTTCCATCTTTCCTCCTCTCTCGGTGTGTTTGGTTAAATCAACACACACAGACATACACACACACACACACACACACGGTATTCAGGTAAATCCATACTCAGTATCCTCATTATTATGACTGTTTAAATGTTGCGACTCTTGCCATGCAGAATACTAATACTTTACTTCTTTTATTGTACAACTTTTTTGTTTTTCCTTGAGTTCAAGCTGGCCTCATGTTTTCATTAGCTTAGTTTATTTCGAATGTTTGGTGGAGTTCCCAAGGTCTCCACCAGCTCTGCAGAACTCAACAAAAATTTCCAGAGTTAAATATCCGATTATATCTTTCAGTCCCAGTTACCTTCTGGGGAGATTCTCCCAGAACCCCCATTCTCCCGTGCCGATCACGACTGTTCTCCTTGGGAAGACCCAGAGGAAAATTTTCATCACATTCCAATATGAGAAAGACTATTCTCTTGAGAAGGACTGTCTCTTCTCTGAAATTTTTTTTTCCATCTGATGGCCCCTGCAATACTGTGGCTGGTAATGTTTCTGTCTGTGTGTTGGCCTCTGAGAGCTGAGGGCGGCCATCCCCCCCCCCCCCACTGCCCCAAACTGACAACTCCACGCCATCTTGTGTATTTATTTTATTCCCGTTTGATCATATTTTCCTCCCCTTGTTCCCTTTCACTCAGCTGTCATCTTTCTAAAATTGTATTTTCCAAACCAACACAAATTCATACATGCAAATTTTTCTTATATTTTTAAAAACAGCTTTATTGAGATGTAATTCACATACCATACACTTTGCACATTTAAAATGTACAGTTCAATATATTTTAGTATTCATAGCGTTGTGCAGTCATCACCATGATCTAAATTTAGAATATTGTTCATGTCCTAAAAGAAACCCATACCCGTTAGCAGTCACTCCCCATTCTAGGTGAGGGTAGGCCCCTCACCTAGCCCTAAGCAACCACTAATCTGCTTTCTGTCTCTATAAATTTACTCATTCTGGTCAAGTTGTATAAATTGAATCATGCAACACGTGGTCTCTTGTGATTGGTCTCTGGCTTCTTCCCTGTTACAACATGTATCTTACTTCATTCCAGTACATTTGAGTTTATTCCACTTTTGGCTATTATGAATAATGCTGCTACAAACATTTGGGTATGTTGTAATTTCTCTTGAGTATATTAATACCTAGGAGTGAAATTGCTGAGTCATAGAGTAACTCTGTTTAGTCTTTGAGGAACAGCCAGACATTTTTTTAGAGCGGCTATACTCTTTTATATTCTCACCAGCAGTGTATGAGGGTTCTGATTTCTCACATCCTTGTCTACACATGTTATTGTCTGTCTTTTTTAGCATAGCCATCCTAGGGAGTGTGGAGTGCTATCTCACTGTGGTTTTGACCTGCTTCTCCCTAATACTAATGCTGCTGAGCATCCTTTCATGTGCTTATTGGCCGTTTGTGTATCTTCTTTGAGAAATGTCTATTCAAATCCTTTGCCTCTGAAAACATAGTATCTTTATTGACATATAATTCACATACATGTAATTCACTTATTTAAAGTGTACAATTCAGTGGTTTTTAATATAATCACAGAGTTGTGCAAGAATCACTACAGTCAGTTTAAGAACATTTTCATCACTCCCCCGCAAAAAAACCCTTTTCAGTAGCTTTTCCATCACGTGGGGGACTGTGTGTGTGTGTTTGTGCGCACGCAATTTTGTGTGATATATGTATATACGTATGTATGTGTATAATCATGCTTATCCATTTATCCTTATCCATTTATCCATATAGTTGGTTCAGCAACCATTTCTTGAGCCTGCCTGAGGCTGTTGCTGTCCCAGGACGGTGGCCAGAAGGCAGAATACCGGGACTTCTGTCCTTCAAGACCTCACAGTCTGTTGTGGGAGAACATGAACTCTCCCCACAGCAGGGTCCGCTGTAAGCAGTGGGTCTCACCCACGAAGGAGCTGATTATCCAGTTGGGAATCCCTCAGAGCCTTTGTCTTCCTTTTGGCCATTTCACAGCTCATTAGTTTTGTTTTAAGGATGGGTGGAGAGAGAGGAATAGGGAGAAACTGAATTCAGTTTGTTTGAAGCTTTGTTGTAAAGGGGTGAATACCAGTTGAAATGGCATTCTTAACTTATCTGGGGATTTCATCTATGTTGATCTTGCTCTTTATAGATAATTGATTTGATGGTTTTAATTTTTTAAACAAAATGAATGTGTGTATATGGTTAAAAAAGGTATTAGGCAGAAGGTGAGGGCTTCTCTTCTCCCTATTACCTCCCCAACCCTAGACCTTCTCTGCACAGGGAGCTACGACTAGTCTCTTTTGCAGCCCTCTGAATTTTTATTTTCTCATTTATGTACTCAGATACTTTGTTAAAAGTACACAGATCATATTAGACGCAGTGTTCTGCATCTTGTTTCTTCTTTTTTTCTTAAGAGATATTTCTTAGAGATATTTCTATATCAATGTGTATAAACCCACTGCATTCCCCTTAGAATTAGAGTGCTCCTTTATGTGACTGATGACGACTCACTTAATCAGCTCTCTTTTGATGGACATTTAGGTAGTTTCTAGCGTTTTGCTGTTACACACAGTGCCCTGTGAAACTTTTGCACAAGTGTCTATCTCTTGCTCTTCTGCAGGTTTGCATTAGTGGATTATTATGTATGTCATTAAACCACGAAAGGTCATCGTTTAAGTGATTTTCAGCTGGCTGCGGAATTGTGAGGATTCGGATGGTACTATGATTAATTGTATGTGGTTTGGGTGCAGCTCGGTAGGAAAAGCTCATACTCAGATTTTGAGAAAATACTTGAACATTAGTTAGAAAAGGACCAAAATAGGGGCACCTGGGTGGCTCAGTCAATTGAGTATCCAACTCTTGATTTTGGCCCAGGTCGTGATCTCAGGGTCGTGAGACTGGGCACTGTGTTCCTGTTTTGGGCTCCGTGCTAGGTGTGGAGCACGCTTAAACCCCCCCCCCCCCCCCCCCCCCCCCCCCGCTTGTTGTTTTCTCTCTTAAAAAAAAAAGGAAAGAAAAAGACCCAAATATATTGTCCATTTCAGGGTGTTGAACTTATTCTTTGTATCTTTGTATTACTTTGGAGGCTGGATGGATCATGACTAAGTTTTGCTTGAGCTTGGAGACAGACGGAAGGACCAGTGTAGCTTGGTTAGAGAAGATACTTCCAAGTAGGAAGCAGGTTCCTGTCCCAAGTGCAGATTGCGTTAAGAGATAGCATTTGTGAATAGCACCTACCCATTCTGGTTTGTAGTAATAGACTTTTCAATAGTTCATGTTCTGGAAACACTTTTACAGTGAGCAGGTCCTGGAGACGGAATCTCTAGATTAGCAGTAAAAGTCTCCACCCTGGCAGCTGAAGAAGAGAGGTGTCTTGAAGCCTGGGAGGTCTGAGGGCAGCTGAGGGGGAGGCAGAAGGCAGCGTGCGGTGACTGAGTTAGGCTGGAGCTCATGTTTGGGTCCGGCTCACTGTGAGCTGCAGTTTCCCATGTGGGGCCCTCTCGCCTCCTCATCGGCTTGTGGAGAGGAGCTAAGCAGAGCGATGAAGGATGTGGGCAGATCACTGCTCGGATGTATCCAGGCCTCCACCTAGGACCTGGTAAAGCCTGCAACACTTGCTAGTGCTTACTGAGTGGATTTTAGGAGAGTGAACTTTTGCGGGTGGTTTGAGAATTGGATTTTCCTTTAAATGCTTTGGCATAGTTTGAAGTGGGAAGAAGTGGGAGCTGTTGGGAGATGATTGTTTCTTACTGGCTTGGGCAAGCAGGGACAGCCCCATTTTTTTGTGCTTTTACAAAACATTGTATCCTCACTGAATCCTTATAATACCGTCAGTGAGGTAGATATTATTGTCTATATTTTAATGGATGAGGGTATTCCAGCATTTTATTGATGATCATTCTGTAATTGGTTTCATCCGTGTGACCTAATCAATGGCAAGTAGCTGTGGGCCAGCCAGTGCAGTGCTGAACTGAACACAGGATATTCTCACATGTTCAGGTGGTTGGTTAGCTGATGGTTGAATTGGAGCCTGGCTCAAAGCTTGGGCTTCAGAAAGGAGAGCATCGTAGGGGGTGTTGTATGTTATCTTCCTGAAAACTCAAATGCGGAGTTACGTTGTCTGACTTACGTGCCTCCACTTGCCCAAAAGTCTGATAGCTGTGGGGTATCTGGGTGCCTCAGTTGGTTATGCACCTCTTGATTTGGGCTCAGGTCATGATCTCAGGGTCCTGGGATTGAGTCCCGCGTTGGGTTTCACACTCAGCGGGGAGTCTGCTTGAGGGTTTCTCTCCCTCTGCCCCTCCCCTTGCTCGCACGCTCTCTCTCCCTCTCTCTTTCTCTCTCAAATAATAAATCCTTAAAAAGAAAAAAAAAAATGCCTAAAGCTGTTCCTACTGGGTTTGGCTCATGTAGATTTTCTCTTAGTAAAAACAGCCCTGGGTATAACATGTGAGCTAACGTGCCCATCAGACTTACTGAGGGGAGGGATTGAGTGAGATGCTTGGCGCCATCTTCCGTGACACAGCCGAGCACTCTGAGTGCTCAGGATGAAAAGCATGTGGGTTTGGCCTGAGGAAACCAGAAGAAGCTGTCAGAGCAGAGAAGAGAGTATCAGAGCCAATTAGGAGCAGCCTTTCTTTCCATGGAGGTCCCGCCTGGTCTGGAGGAGGGTTCTTACAGTCCTGCCCGGTTAGACAATTAGACAGGGTCAGTTGAAAAATTCTTGATTAACCATCTGCGTTCAGTGCACTGCCAACCCCTTCCCTCCAGAAGCTTCTGACTGGAGTTTCTGTTGGACCTTCCAGATTTCTTAGACATCACCAGGCAGTTCTGCTGCAGGAGCCGTGGATTTCACACCGTCTGAATTTCATTCTTTTCATTTTCTGTAACATTCGGGGTAGTTATAGTGAATTTCCTGTCCTGCTGAGAGTGAAGCTGGGCGCCTGCATTAATCCAGGTGGGTAGCGCACGCCCTTTCCCTGTGGCCGATGCCCTGCCCCTGTTATCGTTCATCTCCATGTTCCTCGACTACCAGTGCTTTGTTTTTCCAACCTTTTTCCTCTGCCACGTGTCATATGATTCCCATCATTCTTTATCTTTTTACCCTCATGAAAACTTTCAGAGACAGTATGGCATTTTATCCGTCTCTGACTCCCTCAGCCCCTCCCACAGCATATGAGGCGCTTTCTAAGTTCTCTGTCCTCGCTACGTGAAATCTTACCTGGCTGGGTCTTAACTGGAAAGCAAGCAGGGCCAGTTTCCAAACTACCGTCTGTTTAGTCAAAGCGAATTAAAACTTTTGAGCAGGCAGACGAAGAAGAGGCGAGCATTTCCTGAACCCCTACCCTGGCCCAGAAACTGGAGCTAATAGGGTGAACGAGGCAGGGGCCTTAAACTTCAGAGGCCTGGTCTGTGGGAGAAGAGGCTAGACACTGCGCAGGTGGTTGGGCAAGAGTGTGAAAAGTGCACTGTCACCAGGGAAAGAACGAAGGCTCTTGGAGACGGCCTCAGACCAGCTGCAGGATGGTGGCCACAAAGGGGCAGCCCCTTTCTGATTGAATCATGGGACAGCATGCACAGGGCTATCCATGCCTCCTGGCTGAGCAGCCTGCCCATTCATGCAACATTTTAGGACCAAATAAGAAGATAAAGCACAACAGGGCGCCTGGGTGGCTCAGTTGTTAAGCATCTGCCTTCGGCTCAGGTCGTGATCCTGGGGTCCTGGGATCGAGCCCCGCATCAGGTTCCCTGTTCATCAGGAAGCCTGCTTCTCCCTCTCTCACTCCCCCTGCTTGTATTCCCTCTCTCGCTGTGTCTCTCTCTGTCAAATAAATAAAACCTTAAAAAAAAAAAGAAGATAATGCACATGAAAACCCTTGAATGCCTAAGTGCTTATTGTTTTATTAAATCTCAGTCATAGCCCCAAGGAGAATAAGTAACATCTCATTTTCTGGAAGTTCAGGAAGTTTTCTTCCAAGCCCCACATAATGGAAACTCCAGGGAAGAGCATTGCAGGCGGAGAGAGAGAGGATCTAGACTTGCCATCGGTCAGGCGCTTGCCCCCTGGAGGCGGGTGGATGGAAGGTGGCTGAGGAGGGAGCAGAGACAGGAGGCACTAGTGAATGAGGGGGCATGGCCAGGCTGAGGCAGGACCTTCCCTGTGAGTCTCGAGTTTAATCTGCCAGTGAGGCATTTTCAGGGTTCGAACAGAAGCTTGTGCCGTAGGAGCGCCCCCACTTTTGTGTCTTTGTGTGAGGGAGCCCTGTATAGGATAAAATTGTATTCAGAAGAAAGGGGTTTGTGACCTCAAGGAAAAAAAATGAAAGACACTGTCATGAATGGGGAGCCACTGGAGATGTCAAAGCAAGGACTTGATGTGCTGTGCTAGGTTCTCTTGGGTTGTCTTGAGCAGAGTGCTGTGTAGCCATCTGAGTGTGATCAAGTCTCATGAGAAGGGAGGGAGCGAGGACGGTGTCAGCCGCTCAGCCAGGACCTCTGAGGCGTGGAGGGTCGAGGATGTCTGCCCAGCTTGGAGCTCTGCTCTCCTGTCTCCACTGGTCTCCTCCTGCATCCTCCTCTGCTTCCTCCCCCACAGGCAAGCTTACACGCTCTTTCCACTCGCCTCCTGGCCTCGATTGCCACCAAGGAGAGAGGTGCTGGGGAGGGACAGAGCTTGAGGAGCACGTGGGGTGGAGTGAAAAGAAGAGGCGGAGTGGGCGCAGGCTTCGGCTGACTGTGCTGTGGTGGATGGCAGTGCTGTTCTTGGAAACAGGGAGCCCGAGGGTGGGGGGATGGGTGGGGGCTCTCCGTTCTGGGTGTCTGAGTCTCACAGTCCTGCAGGCACATGGTCAAGATGCCAGGGGGCCACTGGAAAAAGGCCCCTGGCTTGTGACAGAGCCCTGCACAGCATTGTATCCTGGCATTTTGTTGTGGTCAAGACACGTGCAAGAGAGCTACCGTGGAGAAGTGTGCAAGAGAGCTACCGTGGAGAAGTGTGCAAGAGAGCTACTATGGAGAAGTGTGGGGTTCGTTAGGTCAGAAATGGGGTAACTGCAGAGTGAGCTCAAAAGCAGAAGCCCAGTCAGTGGAGGTGTTGAATATCGGGCTCCGAAGGATGGAGACAGAGATGCCTCCGACCAGGGTAAAGCTGTAGGCAGCCCCAGCTTCCCAGACACAGCTGCTCACCATGGTGATTGAGACCTGGCACGTGCTGCTGGTGACCATCACAGGACCGCGCACTTGCCAAGACAAGGGTTTAGAAAATTATACATGAGAAATGAAGCCAAGACAGACCAGTGGAATTTAGATATTTGAACTAGAAAACACCAAAGAATGTCTGTCTGCCACATGTTTGTAGAATGCTTTTTGCCATCTGCTTGCATTTGCTTTTTCACTATGCTACTGCGTCATGTTCCTTTTCTTTCTCCATCCCCGACCGACACCCCCAAAAAATCCCCACACAAAATGATATCCATCATAGATTTTATTTATTTATTTATTTTAAAGATTTTATTTATTTATTTGACAGAGAGAGACACAGTGAGAGAGCGAACACAAGCAGGGGGGAGTGGGAGTGGGAGAAGCAGGCTTTCTGCCGAGTGGGGAGTCCGATGGGAGGCTCGATCCCAGCACCCTGGGATCATGACCTGAGCTGAAGGCAGATGCTTAACGACCGAGCCCCCCAGGCGCCCCTCCATCATAGATTTTAAAAAACAGGACACAGGGGCTCCTGGGTGACTCAGTCAGTTAGGCGGTTGCCTTTGGCTCAGGTCATGATCCCGGGGTCCTGGGATCGAGCCCCGCATCGGGCTCCCTGCTCAGCGGGAAGCCTGCTTCTCCCTCTCCCACTCCCCCTGCTTGTGTTCCCTCTCTCGCTGTCTCTCTCTCTGTCAAATAAATAAATAAAATCTTTAAAAATAAAAAATAAATAAAAAACAGGACACAGTGACAGCTATTAGAAATGATAGCTGACAGAGTTAGGAGACAGAGCGATGAAAAATTTTCTGATACTCTTCCAGAAATGTGGTGTTTTGGATGGAATGCCATTGCTGTCTGCAACATTTAAAACAAAGAATTGTTTTCCTTGTAGACCAGAATTCCGCCATTCTCCTTCCTATTTTCATTCATCCCCCACCCCCACCCCACATACTCAACAGGAGAAAAGGTAAGGAGGAAAATTCTGGGACGGTTACACGTACCCAAAAACAGAGCATCAAGAGGATGAGGTAAAAACGCTCAGCAGGAGTTGAGTGTAGCTGCAGGTTAGAGGTGCGTAAGGTAGGTCCCTCAGAGCACATACCCGGGGACTGTGTCGGGGGCGTATTGCCTTTCATTCTTTAAACACACGTGTTAAGTACCCGGTATGAGCAAAGCAGTGTAGTAGCACTGGGGAACCAAACCTGAGTTACGCTGATACGTGCCTGCCTTTGTGTTTAGGAGAAGAAGGGGTGGTGAGCCCCAGTTAACACCCAATTACTAAAACTCTATGTAATTACAAAGGAGAAGTCCAGAATGTATAAATGGTAGGGTCAGACTGTATTGGGGGTGGTCCGCAGGGTTCTCCTTCTACATTCAGACTTAGGAAGAAATTCATATTGCAGTTGAGACCTGAAGGGTGAGCAGCTGTTCGGTGAAATTGCAGTGGGTGCTGGGGGGTTAATGTGGGGCTGCCCTGGTAACTTGAAGACCCAGGGAACAATGGTGTGGGACTTTCTGGGGACAAAGAATGGGCTGGAGGTGCTTGGCATGAGATGAGGCGTAAGTTGGACCGCCTTTTGAATGTGGGCGACCCCACGGTCGTTCAGCCTCTCATTGTGCTTAGCCAAATCTCAGCTCTTTTTAGGCTCCTGTGCTCCTTACAGTTAGAATCCAGACTTTGAGCACTTTATATGCTATCAGAGAATCCAGCATACTTTCCGTCTAAAGTATAAGTCACACAGGGAGGCTAGGACACAGCCTAAGTTAGGAAGCCCTTATTTACTTTTTGGCATTTTGCCCTTGAAGCTGCTGTGCTTATTAACCTTTCTAGGCATTTCTGTCAACAAAAGATAAGAAGTTGGTATTTTCTCATCAGTCTGGTGGTTAAGTTTTGGATCTGCTGGTAAAGATTTAGGCCCAACTGGAGAAGAGTGGCCTTTTTAAGTGTATGTGTGTTATCCATCTGGGGGGCACTGTGTGATGTGGTTGGAAATGACTGAATTTCACTATGCTCAGTCACTTCCTGTGATGTATGGCATCCAAGCAGGGTGCCCACGTTATAGATCAGGTCGTTGCCGAGCCGAGCTGTTGACTTTCTCATGACGTAGCTCTTGTCCTCTGCAGTCACGTTGAAAGGGGGGCCCTTCCTGGGTTAGGCCCTGAGGGAGAGTATCCACAGGTTTCATCTCTACTCCATGTTTTTGTTAGAATTGGGCCCATGACTAAGGTTGATTATATTCATTTGTTGCCAGCAAGTAACAGTAGCTCTACTATTTCCATCTGTTATCACTGCTTTCAGACCATTCTAATTAAATCTCCCAGTCATCAGTTTTTTGAATGAATGATGTTTTGTGGCATTTGGAAAATTTGTCACATAAACTTTTTTGGCTGCAGCTTGTGTATTCCCTTTGTGCTGTGCTAGCGAGTACCACCTCTGTGTCTTTTTAGCAGCTAAGAACACTTCCTGAGCGTGACGGTGGTTGGTTTGGCCCCTGGACAGGCTTTGGGCTCCTTGGGTTTGTGGGGGTTCGTGGCGGGTTGGCCGAGTCTTGGCCACACTGCTAAGTGCTCGTGTCTTTTATTTTGCTCTTGGAGATGCAGTCAGTGATAGTGCTGAGACTTGAGGGGTGTTCTAAGGTCTAATTTCTAATGACTTGGAAAGTTTATTTTGGGGAGGATGGAAGTGGGGTCTTTCTTTTTAAAGATTTTATTTATTTATTTGACAGAGAGATAGAGAGAGTGAGCACAAGTAGGCCGAGTGGCAGGCAGAGGGAGAGGGAGAAGCAGGCTCTCCGCTGAGCAGGGAGCCGGACGTGGGGCTCCATCCCAGGACCCTGGGATCAGGACCTGAGCCGAAGGCAGCCGCTTAAAACCGACTGAGCCACCCAGGCGCCCTGGAAGCGGGGTCTTTCATGTGGTTTCAGTCACCATTTTAGTTTTCTTCTAGGCAATGAAGTAATGCCTGAAATAAATTTCATTCCGGCTCCCTGAGAGAGATGTGACAGACATAACAAGGACTGGGATTATGAATTATTGTGACACAGAAAATTGCAGCATCTGTACACCGCCAGAAAAAAATGCCCAGATGTTAGAAACCGGCAGACCTTATCCAGACCCCAACTTTCTGCTCATTTCCTGTGTCACCTTGGCAGGGGAAGTCACCTATCTGAGACCTTCATGTACTTGCTTGTAAGTACACACACCGCCTAACTCCCAGGGTTGTTAGGCTGTTCAGTGAGATTTCATACGAAGAGTACCCGGAGGAGAATAGGCATTGCAGAAACGGAGCCAGAGTGAAAAGATGCTCTGCCTCATTAGTCATTAGGGAAGTGCCAACTAAAACCACAACAGGATACCAGGAGAGTATCAGATGGTTGAGCTCAAAAAGCCAGGTAATAGCAACTGTGGGTGAGGCTGTGGAGGAACTGGAGCCCTGACGCACGGCAGGTGGGAATGGAAGATAGTTTCGCTGCCGAGGAAGACAGTGTGGAGATTCCTCAAGAAGCTAAACATTGAGTCACCAGATGGCCTGGCACGTCCACTCCTGGGTATGTGCCCAAGAAATCAAGACATATGTCCCCAGAAGGATCTGCATGCAAATATTCATAGCACCTTGTTCACAATAGCCCAAACAAAGAAACAGCCCAGATGAATGGATAAACAAAATGTGGTGCATTCATTCAATGGAATAGTATTCAGCACTAGCAGTGAGTGAACTGCTGATCTAGTTAACAACTAGAGGGACAGAATCTAGACATAAAAGGCTATAAGTTTATGATTTCATGTAATTGAACCTTGTGGAAAAGGGAAGACAAAGCTAAAGGACTGATCACTGTGGCCTGGGGCTGGGGTAGGAGCTAGAATCGACTACAGAAAGAAAAGAGAACATTTTGGGGTGATGGAAAAGTTCTAAAACTGGGTTGTGGTGTTGAATGCACAAGGTATATAAATTTCTAAAAACTCACCAAACTGTGCATTGAAAATGGGTGGGTGACTTTTATGGTTATGATACCATGATTTATACTAAGAAATACGTATTTGGTTTTCATCCCAGTAAAGGCACCTGTTGTTACATATTAATGACTTGACTTTCGGAAAGCATCTAAGGATGAGGAGGCTGGTTGACTGGAGAACCAACCATATGATGGAATTTTCAGGCCTTCCCCTGATTCCCCAGGAGGGGAAAGGGGCTGGGGGTTGAATGATTACCAGTGGTTGATGATTTAATCACTAATGCCTACGTGATGAAGACTCCATAAAAATCCCAAAGGACTGGGTTCAGGGAACTTCTGGGTTGGTGAACACATAGAAATTTGGGGAGAGTGCTGTGTTCAGAGAGGGCATGGAAGCTTCACACCCCTTCCTTTTATCTTGCCCTGTGCATCTTTTCCATCTGGCTCTTCCTGAGTTATATCTTTTTATAATAAACCAACGATCTAGTGAGTAAAATGTTCTATGGGCCATATTAGCAAATTAATGGAACCCAAGGAGGGGGTTGTGGGAACCTCTGATCCATAGCCAGTAGTTCAGAAGCCCAAGTGACAAGGGGAAAGGTGGGAAGGGGCACTCTTGTGGGACTGAACCCTTGGCCTGTGTGATCTAATGCTGTCTCCTGGTACACAGTGTCAGAACTGAGTTAAATTGTAGGACACCCAGCTGGTATCACCGAGTTACTTGGTGATGCGGGGAAAGCCCCCACACATCTGGTGTCAGAAGTGTTGTGAGTCATGGAGAGTAATGGAGAAACATAGGAGTGTAAGTTTTCCAACATAATGGTATATACATTAAACCTCATGTTGAGCTAGAACTTGGATCCCATGACTGTCTCATAAATTAAACTTTATGTTGATAACTGTTTTTAAAAAATAACATGTTTTTCAGAACTCTTGTGTTCAAATGGCATGACTAGGAATGCCTGTGTGCCTAAGGGTCTCGAGTCTTTCAGTGGACCCCTCTTTTAAACTAATTTAGGACTCAGGTGCCCTTTGCAACAGCTTCTGAATATTGTTAGAAGAATTTAAGGCTCAGGTAAAGAGATTTTTGCAAAGTAACCCAAAAGAAAGCACACTGTCCCAAAATAACACTATAAATTTAGACTTGTATTGTCCTATTTTTCCTAAAAAATACATATTTTTTACATTGTTAAAATTAAATGTATATAACGTGTTTTTATTTTTTTTATTTTTTATTTTATTTTTTTTTTTTTAAAGATTTTATTTATTTATTTGAGAGAGAGAATGAGATAGAGCATGAGAAGGGGGAGAGTCAGAGGGAGAAGCAGACTCCCCGCGGAGCAGGGAGCCCGATGCGGGACTCGATCCCGGGACTCCAGGATCATGACCTGAGCCGAAGGCAGTGGCTTAACCAACTGAGCCACCCAGGCGCCCTATAACGTGTTTTTAAAATGACTGCATAAAATGAACACTTTTCATGATGTTAAACTTTTTATAAATGCAGTTTTAATTGCTGACTGTATGAGTATTTGTTTCAATACACCCTTTCTAGCTTTGTATATTATTTTTCACAAACTTTGTTCATTTTTATTTAATTTGTAGTAGAATAATGTTCACTTTTGTTAACCAATTATATTTCCTCATTTTAAATGTCTCTTTATGCCCACTGTCCACTTCTTTATTAGGCTGTAAGTGATCTGATATCTATCATCTATCTATCTATCTATCTATCTATCTATTTATTTATTTATTTATGATTTTATTTCTTTATTTGAGAGAGAGAGAGAGTATGAGCAGGGAGGAAAGGGAGAAGTAGGCTCCCCGCCGAGCAGGGAGCCCGATGAGGGGCTTGATCCCAGGACCCTGGGATCCTGACCTGAGCTAAAGGCAGACATTCAACTGACTGAGCCACCCAGGTGCCCCAGTGATCTGCTTTTTAAAGTAAAATTTAACAGAAATTTAGAAACAAAATGTTCCATACAGAAATTACATAAGAAAACTTGGAAATTTGATTACCAAAATGAATAATGAAAAAAATCCTCTCTAATGCCACCCAAAATGTAACTTATTGTCATTACTTTGGCATATATCTATACATATTATTTCCTCTCTACTGTGATGTATACCAACTGTGTGCTATCCCAGTTATGCTATTTTATTGGCTTTATTTTTCTTAGCAATGGGCTCCCATACAATTGTATATTTTTCTAGAATTTGATGGTATATGCCTACTAATACATCTTTTGGATGTATTATAATTTTGTTAACCAAACCTTAAGTTAGGTGCATTTCAGGGTTTTTATTTTTTTGATTTAAATTCACTTAGCCTACATATAGTACATCATTAGTTTCAGATGTAGTGTTCAATGATTCATCAGTTGCGTATTATACCCAGTGCTCATCACATCATGTGCCCTCCTTAATGCCCATCACCCAGCTACCCCATCCCCTCACCCACCTCCCCTCTGCAACCCTGTTTATTTCCCAGAGTCAAGAGTCTCTCATGGTTTCTCTCCCTCTCTGATTTCTTCCCATTCAGTTTTCCCTCCCTTCCCCTATAGTCCTCTGCCCTATTCCTTACATTACACATATGAGTGAAACCATATGATAATTGTCTTTCTCTGATTGACTTATTTCACTTAGCATAATAACCTCCAGTTCCATGCCTGTCGATGTAAATGGTAGGTATTCATCCTTTCTGAATGCTGCATAATATTCCATTGTATATATGAACCACACCTTCTTTATCCATTCATCTGTTGAAAGACATCTCGGCTCCTTCCACAGTTTGGCTATTGTGGACATTGGTGCTATGAACATTGAGGTGCAGGTGCCCCTTCTTTTCACTACATCTGTATCTTTGGGGTAAATACCCAGTAGTGCAATTGCTGGGTCATAGGGTAGCTCTATTTTTAATGTCTCGAGGAAACTCCGTACTATTTTCCAGAGTGGCTGTACCAGCTTGCATTCCCACCAACAGTGTAAGAGGGTTGCCCTTTCTCCTCATCCTCATCAACATTTGTTGTTTCCTATCTTGTTAATTTTAGCCATTCTAACTGGTGTGAGGTGGTATCTCATTGTAGTTTTGATTTATATATCTCTGATGACAAGTGATGTGGAGCATTTTTTCATGTCTTTTGGCCATTTGTATGTCTTTGGAGAAGTATCTGTTCATGTCTTGTGCCCATTTCTTGACATTGATTATTTGTTTTTTTGGGTTCTTTATAGATCTTGGATATCAGCTCTTTATCTGTAGTGTCATTTGCAAATATCTTCTCCTATTCCATGGGTTGCCTCTGTGTTTTGTTGACTGTTTTCTTTGCCGTGCAGAAGCTTTTTATCTTGATGAAGTCCCAAAAGTTCATTTTTGCTTTTGTTTCCCTTGCCTTTGGAGATGTGTCTTGAAAGAAGTTGCTGTGGCTGATGTCGAAGAGGTTACTGCCTATGTTCTCCTCTAGGATTTTAATGGATTCCTGTCTCCCATTTAGGTCTTTCATCCATTATAAGTTTATCTTTGTGCATGGTGTAAGAGAATGGTCGAGTTTTATTCTTCTGTATGTAGCTGTCCAATTTTCCCAGCACCATTTATTGAAGAGACTTTTTTCTATTGGATATTCTTTCCTAATTTGTCAAAGATTAGTTGACCATAGAGTTGAGGGTCCATTTCTGGGCTCTCTGTTCTGTTCCATTGATCTATGTGTCTGTTTTTGTGCCAGTACCATGCTGTCTTGATGATCGCAGCTTTGTAATATAGCTTGGAGTCAGGCATTGTGATGCCCCCAGCTTTGTTTTTCGTTTTCAACATTCCCCTGGCTATTAGGGGTCTTTTCTGGTTCCGTGCAAATTTTAAGATTGTTTGTTCCAGCCCTGTAAAAAATGTTGATGGTATTTTGATAGGGATTGCATTGAATGTGTAGGTTGCTCTGGGTAGCGCATTTCAAGGTTTTTTGATATGTATTGAAAAATTGTCTTCCTGAGACATAATATTTCCAACGCTATTACGTGATATGTCTTTTCCCTCATGCCCTCATCAACAGTTGATACTAGGTTGTTTTTTTTCTTTTTAAAAATTTGGTAGTGAAAACTGTACCATTATAATTTACATTTATTTTATTACTAGTGGATTTTATCTCTTAAATAGCTTTATTGACCTTTTGTGTTTCTTCTTTGAAGAATTGTCATATCTGTTACTTCTATTTTTTTTTCCTATTGGGATTTTTATCTTTTTCTTATTGAATTATATAAGCTCTTTATTGCTTAAAGATATTAACTTTATTATATTTGAATAGTTCCTTCTATTGTCTGCCTTTTAATTTTGGTTATTGATTAATTTTCATTTCCTGGAGATGAGGATTTTTTCCTACTTGCATTAAGGACCTTGATGAAGCTCCCCTACCATTCTTCTGTTGAGCAGATAAAGCTAACAAGGAGACTGTATTCAGAATAAGTTATGAGAGTCTCAGAATTTTCCCAGGGATATGCAGCTGGGCCTGATTTGTGTCTTGTCTCCGTGCCCCTAGAATCTTTAGACAGTGCTACATCTCTAATGATTATTTGCTGGCAATATAGGAATGGCTGATTGACTTCTAATGTAAGACAGTAGAGGATCTTTTATTTCTATTGTTTAAAGAGTTTCTCAGCTTTCTTTCCTTTAATAAATGATGCTTGTGAGAAGCCTCATACTCTTATTTCTAAAAAAATCAACGTTCCTTGGAGATGAGATGTTCTGAAAAAGAAAATGTCCATACGCCAAAGGATTAAGTAATTAGCACTTAGGAAGTTGATTAAAATTCCAGTATAGGAATTTTTACTCCTGTTTTACTCCAGCATGTTTACTCCTATATATTATTTGAAATTCAGAGACCTTGCTATAATTACCTGGGTGATGGACATTGGGGAGGGTGTGTGCTATGGTGAGCGCTGTGAATTGTGTAAGACTGATGAATCACAGACCGGTACCCCTGAAACAAATAATGCAATATATGTTACTGCCTCCATAAATTCTTGCTCTGAGTTCCAACAGGGACTCTCCCTGCCCTCTGCCTCTGTCCCTGGTCCTGAGCACCAACACTGCCAGCATCCAGGAGGCTCCCTTTGTTCAGAGTCTGTGCTGAGGGGCAGTGCCCACTCTACTTGGGCTGGAACTGACTGCAGCCTGGATCCGGGGGGGGTGTCTCAAGTTCAGCCTTTGGTGAATGAGAAGGCAGCACCGGGGCACAGCAGGGCATCTTTCCCCTTTGACAAAGAGACTCATCAAATTGATCCTCCTAGGGCCTTCCTCCCATTTTGAAGCAAGTTGTGAACTTATTTGCCCAGGACACACTTGTGAAATAAGTATAAAAAAAAAAAAAAAAAAGGATCCTTGCTTTCCAGGTGTTGGTGGGATTCGTTCTGTTAGTGAAGCGCTAGGTTACCAGTTTGCTACTCATTTAAAGATCCTGCTCCACCGCCCTTTGAACGGAAGGAGAAAGGGTGGAATTTTGATAAAATCCATAGTGTTTTGAATCCTTTCGTCCCTTAACTGTTCACTCGGGTGTGTCCCAAAGTCACAGACAGCTTCGGTTCTCTCAGAGTCACCCGTTTGTTATTGTGGTGCAACCTTTCTTTTACCTTGGATCAGGAAAAGGATGTGCCCTTTTATTAAATGGTGGTGTCTGGGGCTTCCTATGTTCAGCACAGATGGACATAGAATAATTTATATTACTGTTGGGGATTAGCAAGGATTTGTTCCTTGGGCTTATTTAGATCCTGGCTAAATATGGATGACTATATTTAGGAGAGCTCAACTACATTTATAAATATCCTAGTCCTTGAATAATAGATCACTGGGATTCTTCCCTGACTACAGATGTCTTACAAGCCTTTCCAGGCTAACTCTTAGATTACCCTCGATTGAATTGCTCCTTACACGACGTGGTTTCTCACAATCCTGCATATATTCTACTTTGTTAATAGTTTATAAATTGTTGCTATTCTTTATGATCTCTTTGAGAAATAGATGGTTATGCTTATTATTACTTTCATTGTACACACGGAAGGAGTATTAGTTACGAGTGCACTGAGAGCGTACTGTTTACCCAGAACCCTAGAGCACCCTGGCTGTTGAGGATGCCCCATCAGTAACAGAGAGCAGCTGACCTGACCTTTCCTGTTAATATATTTTCTGTTTCAGTAGATGGCCAATCCTTAAGAACCCATGATAGCATCATGGCAGTAACTATGGTAGAATGGGTAGGCCTACTTTTAGGGTGGACATGACCCTGAAAAGATTTTTTTTTTCTTAGTTTATATACTTAGAAATTTTTTTTTTAGAGAGGGGCTTGTTTATTTTAGGGTGATTTTAGAAAACTTTCCATGCAAATGTAATGTACTATATACATAGGATCTTTGTTCTCAAGAGGCTTGGAAGCATTGCTTCTCTTTAGATGATAGGTAATCACAGTAAAATGAGTCTTGGAAGTCATTTGTTGCAGAGAATTAGGAAAGCTTAATTCAGGACACACATTTAGAGATAGAATTGTTGGCTGGGTGTGAGATTCAGTGAACTATACCCTGATCTGGCCAGGCATTTGATGCATTCAATCTCAGTTAATTTATAAAGCCATCTTATAAATTCAGCACGGAAGGGAGTCTGTCCTGTTTTAAAAATAAGAAGGCTGAGGTCCAGACTGACTGGCATCATGGCTGGTAAGTTCTCAGCATGAGAACCCAGCTCTCTAGGTTTTGATTCGTCTTTCTTCTGTGGGACGGATCCATCCATTCCTCTTGACTTGGGTGTTTTTCCAGGGGACTCTAGCACAGTGCCTTTCTTCTGCCTCTTCCTATATCCACCCCTCTGCTTGCTCACGAGGTCACTTGTGAGAGCTCACCACTGTTTGGGAATGCTCTGGAAACCCCCCCTCTCCCTTACGCATCCCTCACAAACTCCCATTTTGACCACATATCCGGAGTTCCAGCTCTCTGGCTCTGCCCTGAATCCTAGTGCTTATGCTAGATTTGGGGATTGGAATTTATAGGGTTTGCCGGTAGACTTCCACTCGGCAGAACCTGGCTCTCAACCCTGGGTGGTTTGTAGTAGGGATTTTCCTCTCCACCTCCTGTCCTCTGGAACCTAATCTTCAGTCTTACTGTCAGGCTCTTGGATTGGTGTGCAAGCTGATTTTGACACCTGGGGTTCAGTTAACAAGCATTTAGCGAAGGAAAGGCTCAACAGTGAAAATTCCCAGGACTTCTTAGTCCTCATTCAGTGTTTTCAGTTGAGTAATGAAATATGTGACTCTGTGTTCTTCCTATTATCCAGCTATAAAATGGAATAATACCCCATTTTACCTTTAGTGAAGTATAATATGTGTGTGTTATTACAGTGTTAACATTCCTTACTAAGAAAGCCGTTGTAAAAGTCCAGCTACCAAAAATGATGAGAAGTTGCCTGGATAGTTGCAAATTTCAAAAGCTTAAACTAATTTCAAGTAATGATAAAATGAAACTATATTTTAGTGGTAGGTAGCTCAGTTCTCAAGGTGTTTTCTGTTTCAGGAAACGTGACCATAAAATTTTCTTTTTTTTTTTTTTAAAGATTTTATTTATTTGAGAGAGAGAGAGCGGGTGTGAGAGAGCACAAGCAGGGGGCGGGGAGTGTCAGAGGGAGAGAGAGAAGCAGGCTCCCCACGAGAGTGTCTGGGAGTTGTACTGTACGTAATGATTCAGTGCTTTTATATACCCTGTTGTAGTTCTGAAGCTCCTACATGCATACATACATGGATTCCCACTGATCCCATACACGCCTCTCTGTATGTCCCATACCACCACCATGCAGGCAGCTGGGTGTTGAGGTCAGGGAGCGCTGCCTTTCCCAGAGTCGGTCCGCCTGGTCATGGCAGATCTGGGAGCAGGATCCTCTGTCTTGATTGGCTTTTCTTTCTGCCATCCTGTAGTCAAAGGACAGTCTGGGGAGAGTTGGGTGTCAAGTTCAAAGAAAAGTGTGCCGATCTCCAGTAGGGATGGAGAATAAAGAAGAAACATTTAGCATGCTACCTGGAAGAACGACCTGGTTTCTCAGCTTATCATAGAGGACTCCAGTGAAATGAATTGTAATTTAGGGCAGAGACCTGAAATTGCTCTTCCTTGCCAAAATAAATTGATTTCTTTGGTTGTCTGAACTTCATTTCTTGAACTGGTCAGGAACTAACGTAGTCTAAATTAAACTCATTTTCCATTAATAAAACTGGGTCACTTCAGACTGCCTGAGTGTGCTTCTGAATGTCCTGAAGCACATTTTTAAAAACCCAGTGTTTCACGCTCTTTTCATAACCCATCTGATTTAGCCAGTATAACACATAATATTTGCGTTCACCTTTCCCTCGACACTCTGCTTTACACTTGGGGTCTGTTTCTGAAACTTCCTTATAACCGTCAGGAAGACTGTTGCAGGAGGGCATTGCTATACATCTGCTAGGGCTGGAAAAGGCGGAGGTAGGATGCCCCGGGGTGGGGGTTGGGTGAGACAGCCCCTGCCTTCCCCAAAGAAAGCTTAGTTTTCATTATGCCTTTCCTTGTTTTCCTGCCGGTAGCTTTGCACTATAATATTTTGAAGCTATTATTTATACATAGGGTCCAATGAACTGGATCATGAATGTGGGAAGTTGTGAATTAAAAAAAATGATAGCACCAGGTGAAGAATTTTAGAGAAATCTTGTGCAGGTCCATGAGAGCGTTTCCCCTTGGAGCTCTCACTCAGCACTTGGTGCACGTACTCTCGGTTGTTGGAGGTGTGTGAGGTAGTCCAGTCCACCAGGGTCGCATTACACCTGCTCTGCCCTCCATGTCCAGTGTCAGACTTCCTTGGAAAGCACTGGGGAGGCTCTGTTATCTTTCCTTGTCCTCCTCGTCCATTTCTCCTTCCTGGGAACGAGGGCAGGGGGCGCCATGGATGCTGGCAAATGAATCCTGATTTACAAAGCCCGGCAGATGTACATCCCCACCGGGAGATCCATGATTTGAATATGGCTTTTGGAATACTGTGAAATATAAAGATCTAGAAATGTTAAAACTGTGGGAAATACCTTTCAGAAATGACAGTTGGGGAAAATGGAAATATTTGTCCTATTTTATTTTTAGCATATTTTAGATATTTGAAATACGGGACCATATGAATTTAAAAAAATGGGTTGTCTTTACCTTTTTAATGAACTGGTCATGCCCATATTTTTAGGGATATAAAAGACTAGAAAAATTATAGGGAAATTGATGTTTTCCTGTTTTCTTACCTTTTAAAAATTTAAAGAAATTAAAGGCGTCATCGTGGGGACGCCTGGGTGGCTCAGTCGGTTAAGTGTCTGCTGTCGGCTCAGGTCATGATCTCAGGGTCCTGGGATCGAGCCCCGTGTGGGGCTCCCTGCTCAGCGGGGAGTCTGATTCTCCCTCTCCCTCTGCCCCTCCCCCTGCTTGTGCGCTCTCTTTTGCTCTCTCTCTCTCAAATAAATAAATTAAATCTTAAAAAAAAAGAAAAAAGTCATCGTGGGGATGGGTCTCCCTCTGATTCTTTGTCTCCCCTAACCCTCTGCTTTCCACACTTGAAGGTATATCAATTCATCCATCCTTGTGCCTTTTTGTCGGATCTTCTTAACAATATGCAGATGACTTTCCATTGACAGTTTTTCTTCTATTTTCAGTGCACAGAGGCCAAAAAACATTGCTGGTATTTTGAAGGACTCTATCCAACATATTATATGTAAGTATTTGCATTTTTCTGTTGGTTTGATTCTGTGGTCACGTCTTTCTCTGGGAATTATTTCTTTCATAGGTAATAGGACTGGTTATAGGATGGGGAAAACTCAGTTTGTGGAGGCCTTCACCCTTGGTTTCACCTGCCTCTGCTCACGAATGTGCAGGCAACCTCTCTAAGGACACTTTAGTCGGCTCAGATCACTTACTCTGAGGACAGCATGAAATACCAGGTGCTTTGTTCTGGGAGACATGTCCACTCATACGTAATTGGTCAAAAGGGCCAGAGTTGTGTTGGTGTATACATATTTTCCTAGGCAAAGGGGATGAGTGTAGGGGGAGTAGAATTCTGAACTTGAGTTGGATAGGAAAAAGGTCAGTTGCTGTGAGTGTGTGTGTGCGTACGTGTGTGTTGACAGTGATCAGAAGGATTACCTGGCCCTGGGCCCCCTCCCTGGTCAGGGACAGTCAGCCTTTCATGGCTCTTGGCTCAGAGCAGGTTATGCTTCTTCCTGTGCCTGGGCGTCTGCCAGTATTACTCTAATTAAAGCATTATTGTAGCTTACCTCTGTTGTTTTTATTTTATTTATTTATTTTTAATATTGGCTGAATTAGTCACTGGCTACGCTCAGCCACCTGCCTAGGTGGTCAGATTAACTCTCCAGGTTATCAGTTATTTTTTTTGTGTGTTTTGAAGCTCCACAGGTTTTGAGAGGAATGCCCCAAACCAATTTTTTCTGAAACTGTTCTTTTTGGTAGTAAATTTTGTAAAACATGAGATCTTTCGGTAATGTATATAATTGTATTAGAGCAGAAGCACTGTATATTTTAGCATATAGGGAGATTGGACAGGAAATACATAATAGTAGCAAAGAATGTTATTTCTTAGCAATAATCGCGCCTTGGATAAACCTCATTGGCTACGATACTGCCACTGTGCAAAGCTAAGAATGTTACTTCTTAATTGGCCAAGACGTACATTTTTATTACCTGCCATTCTTGTGGAATTTCTGATCTGAAAGAGACCACTATAGGAGGAGAAAGGTTGCCTGCCTGTGAATGGGGACGTACCGACAAGCAGGGGTCCTCGATGCCTCACATTGGAGGGGTCCTGGCAGAAGCCGCTGGAGCTGCAAAAAGACAAAACCCACTTGGAAAATAAAGCAGCACAAGGACTTTAATTACAGAGTTTTCAGCTTGAAGAAACATGGTTATGGGATAGCATGAAGATAAAATATTCTGGTTCTTAGAACAATGTATATTCCTTGGTAAACTTTAGTTCTTTTTTTAGAGAGAGTGTGTGCCACAAGGGGGTGGGGGGGGGAGGAGGAGAGAGGGAGAGGGAGAGAATCCTAAGCAGCCTCCACGCCCAGCACAGAGCCTGACACGAGGCTCGATCTCACGACCTGAGCCAAAATCAAGAGTCGGATGCTTAACGGCTGAGCCACCCAGGTGCCCCTGAAAACAGATCTTTCTCAAATTGTTTTGTAGATCAGCTGATGAATCATTTTCTGGTGGTTTTTAAAAATATTTATTTATTTATTTGAGAGAGAGAGCATGCACGCAGGTGAGCACGTGAGCAGAGGGAGAGAGAGAGAGAGAATCCCAAGCAGACTCCCTGCTGAGTGTGAAGCCTGAGGCAGGCTCAGTCTCAGGACCCTGAGATCATGACCTGAGCCAATACCAAGAGCTGGTCGCCTAACCCACTGAGCCACCCAGGTGCTCCCATTTCCTGGTCTTTTAGAGTTTGGGAGTTGGAGGTCATTGCTCTTCTTGTGTTTACTTGTTTGTTTGTTCCTTTATTCATTTACTTATTCCTTCCATATTTGGGAAAGGTTTTTGTATCGACAGAGAACACAGAGACAAGCCCTGTTCTTGTCTTTAGTGTGGTTTGTCTACTGGTTTGGTTTCCTCTCACCTCTCTTTACCACTGGTGAGGGGGGGGTTCTAAAAATTAGAAAGTAAAGTCACTATTATTTGAGTGCTGAAGCTAATATAAAAAGTAATAATAGTAACATTGATAATTTACTATAGTCTAGGCATTGTCCTGTGCCCCTTACATGAATCAATGTCATTTACCCCACAGCCACTTGAAAACCCCAACCATACACACTAGTCTTCCTGATCTGACCTTTGCTCTCTCTGTTGTTCCCACTGCTTCACCTGAATCCACACCTGTGTTAATGCTCTTGTGAACCATTGCATACACTTTGTTTTATCCGGCTTTATTGAGATATAATTGATGTAGAAGGTTGTGTAAATTTAAGATGTACAGCGTGTTGATTTGATATATATTGCAAAATAATCACCACCATAGCTTTAGCTAACACCTCCATTATATCCCATAATTGCCATTTCTTTTTCTTTTTTTTTTTGTGGTGAGAATACTTAGATTGACTCTGTTTAGCAACTTTAAAGTATATAATACAGTATTGTTAACTATAATAACCATGCTGTACCTGACATCCCCAGAACTTACTCATCTTATAACTGGAAATTTTTACTCTTTGACCCGTATCTCCTCATTTCCCCCACCCCCAGGCTCTGGCAGCCACCATTCTACTCTCTTGAATTTGGCTTTTTTGGATTCCACATATAAGTGAGATCATAGAGTATCTTTTTCTGACTTATTTCACTTACCATAATGCCCTCGAGGTACATCCATGTTGTTACAAATGGCAAAATTTCCCTCTTTCTTGTGGGTGGTTAATATTTCATTTTATGTGTATATTACATCTTTTTTATCTGTTCATCTGTTGATGGACATTTTGGTTGCTTCAGTATCATAGCTGTTGTGAATAATGCTTCAGTGAACACGGGAGTGCAGATATCTCTTCAAGATCCTCTTTTCATTTCCTTTGCATGTTTAGCTACAAGTGGGATTGCTAGATCATATATTGTAATTTTATTCTTAATTTTTTGAGGACTCTGCATACTGCTTTCCGTAGTGGCTATACCAGTTTACAATTCCACCTGTGCACAGGGTTCCGGGTTCCCCTGTCTCCATACCCTGACTGACACTTGTTGTCTCTTACCTTTTTGGTGATAGCCATTTTAACATGTATGAGGTGATACCTCTGTGTGGTTTGATTTGCATTTCCCTGATGATGAGTGATGTTGAGCACTTTTTCATGTACTTGTTGGCCATTTGTTTGTTTTCTTTGGAAAACTGTCTATTCAGTTCCTCTGCCCATTTTAATCAGATTATTATTATTATTATTATTGTTATTTTCCCCTATTGAGTTGTATGAGTTCCTTGTGTATTTTGGATATTAACCCCTTATCTGATAAGTGGTTTACCCATATTTTCTCCCCTTCCATAGGTTGCCTTTTTATTTTGTTGATTGTCCCTTTTGCTTAGAGTAGCTTTTTAGTTTGATGTAGTGTCACCCTTTCTGTTGATGTTTGCTTTTGTTGTTTGTGCTTTTGGTGTCAGATCCAAAAAAATCATTGCCGGGACAAACGTCGAGGAGCTTCTTCCCTATATTTTCTTCTAGGATTTTTAGTTTATCAGGTATTGGGAGTCGTGGATCCATTCCAAGTTAATTTTTGTGAGTGGTGTGAGGTAGAGATCCAATTTCATTGTCCTGCAAGCATTTCTTTGGTTTTCCCAGCACCATTTGTTGAAGGGACCATTCTTGCCCCACTGAGTCTTGGCTCCCTTGTGAAATATTAATTGACTATAAACGGGAGGGCTTGTGTCTGGGCTCTCTATTCTGTCCTTTTGGTCAATATGTCTGTTTTTCTGCTAGTACCGTACTGTTTTCATTACTGTATCTTTATGGTGTAGTTTGAAATCAGGAAGTGTGATACATCCAGTTTTGTTCTTCCTCAGGATTGCTTTGGCTACTCCTGGTCTCTTGTTCCTTGCAAATTTTAGGATTGTTTTTTCTATTTCTGCGAAAAGTGCCGTTGGAGTTTTGATAGGGATTGCATTGAATATGCAGATGGCTTTCTAATGGGTCTTCTTTCATTCCTTTCTCTCATCAAATTCTCACTTCTTTCTAAGTTACTGAAATTTTCAAGTCACTTTACTGCTTAAAAACATCAGGAACAAAGTCCAAATTTTTAGCCACCTTTAACAGTAGATTTCCAAGATATTTGTCTGGTTTTATCTTCTTTCTTTATTGTGAGTCCCATGAGGACCAGGACCATGACTTTGGAGTATTTGAATTCCCAGTGCCTAAGATGGCCTGGCACCCAGCGGACATCCCTGAATGCTGAGTGGGTGCCTTTTTCTTCAGTCCCTACGGTAGGGCCCACGCTGACTTCTACAGGCGGCCCTGCATCCTTCCTAGTTCTCTGGCTGGCGGGCTCTTCGCTGGCAGGAAAGCTTCCCTTCAGAATTCATTCCTCCTTCCTCATTTTGGCTCTGGTGTTGCATCTTGGATAGTCTTCACACGGTGCTGTATGTCCTGTGGGTGCTTCCAGGATGGGCCTGTACATCTACTTAACCCCGCAGCTTGACACGGTGTGTGGCATTGGGTGTTTACTGTCATGTTTGCACAGTTGATTTCCTACCCGCTTGGTTCTCCCCCTTTTTATTTCCCATGTTCTGCCACCTTTTCTTTTTCTTTTTTTTCTTTTTAAAGATTTTATTTATTTATTTGGGAGAGACGGAGAACGAGCATGAGCAGGGGTGGGAGAAGCAGGCTCCCCGTTGAGCAGGGAGCCCAATGCGGGGTTCGATCCCAGGACCCCGGGATCATGACCTGAGCCGAAGGCAGACACTTCACCGACTGAGCCACCCAGGTGCCCCTCTGGCACCTTTTCCTTAATCATAGACTTTAAGCCTCCAGGGTCCCGAAGATCAGAGTTCAAGTATTTGCTCTATGACTTTCTTTTTAATTGAGGTGAAATTCACATAGCAAAAGTCACCATTTTCAAGTGAACAGTTCATTCAGCGGCCTATAGTATATTCACAGCGAGGTGAAGTCACTGCCTTTATCTAGTTCCGCACATTACAGCCGCTGCACTCCATTCTTTACTGGCCTTTTGACCTGATTCTCAGTTAGCTTCTTCATGAAATGTGAACGTGAGTGTTGACCGGGGTGTGTAGCATGGGGCCTGTGCGTGGTCAGCACTGAAATCGTACGCAAACATATACACCCCCACGGTCCGTTTGCTTCTCGTCTGTGTGCACACGGGGTTGGTTCTACAAGCTGAGCTTTCCACTCCGCTGCCCCGTGAGGTATTTCCACATGAAGGTTCTCCTCCCTGCTGTCCATCCAGTTGGGGATGAGTGAGGAGCGGGGAGAAGTGGCTTAGATGTATTCTACTCCATCCAAGCTTATGCTGCTCGAGGATGGATTTGCTGCAGGCCCGATGATAGGCCCAGAAAGATCACAGCCCTAACTAGAAGCACTGGGGTCTGTGGAGGACACGGGGAGCAACTCTTGTTCCCCAAAGCCAGCTCTGTCATGGTTTCCACGGGGCTGGCACAGGTGGTGGTACCGGTAAAGGTGACTTGGATCCGGCTTGAGCTCACCCTCCCTGGGAGCCTGGGTGTCAGGATCGAGCATCCAGGCCAGTGCCATGTGGTCTCTCCACTGCAGAATTTTTTTTTTTAATTTTTTTATTGTTATGTTAATCCCCATACATTACATCATTAGTTTTAGATATAGTGTTCCATGATTCATTGTTTGTGCATAACACCCAGTGCTCCATGCAGAACGTGCCCTCCTCAATACCCATCACCAGGCTAACCCATCCTCCCAGCCCCCTCCCCTCTAGAACCCTCAGTTTGTTTTTCAGAGTCCATCGTCTCTCACGGCTCGTCTGCCCCTCCGATTTCCTCTCCTTCATTCTTCCCCTCCTGCTCTCTTTTTCTTTTTTTTTTTCTTAACATATATTGTATTATTTGTTTCAGAGGTACAGATTTGAGATTCAACAGTCTTGCACGATTCACAGCGCTTACCAGAACACATACCCTCCCCAGTGTCCATCACCCAGTCACCCCATCCCTCCCACCCCACCCCCCACTCCAGCAACCCTCAGTTTGTTTCCTGAGATTAAGAATTCCTCATATCAGTGAGGTCATATGATACATGTCTTTCTCTCTTTGACTTATTTCGCTCAGCACAACACCCTCCAGTTCCATCCACGTCATTGCAAATGGAAAGATTTCATTCCTTTTGATGGCTGCATAATATTCCATTGTATATATATACCACCTCTTCTTTATCCATTCATCTGTCGATGGACATCTTGGCTCTTTCCACAGTTTGGCTATTGTGGACATTGCTGCCATAAACATTGGGGTGCACGTACCCTTTCGGATCCCTACTTTTGTATCTTTGGGGTAAATACCCAGTAGTGCAATTGCTGGATCATATGGTAGCTCTATTTTCAACTTTTTGAGGAACCGCCATACTGTTTTCCAGAGTGGCTGCACCAGCTTGCATTCCCACCAACAGTGTAGGAGGGTTCCCCTTTCTCCGCATCCCTGCCAACATCTGTCATTTCCTGACTTGTTAATTTTAGCCATTCTGACTGGTGTGAGGTGGTATCTCATTGAGGTTTTGATTTGGATTTCCCTGATGCCGAGCGATATTGAGCACTTTTTCATGTGTCTGTTGGCTATTTGGATGTCTTCTTTGGAAAAATGTCTGTTCATGTCTTCTGCCCATTTCTTGATTGGATTCTTTGTTCTTTGGGTGTTGAGTTTGATAAGTTCTTTATAGATTTTGGATACTAGCCCTTTATCTGATATGTCATTTGCAAATATCTTCTCCCACTCTGTCGGTTGTCTTTTGGTTTTGTGGACTGTTTCCTTTGCTTTGCAAAAGCTTTTTATCTTGATGAAGTCCCAATAGTTCATTTTTGCCCTTGCTTCCCTTGCCTCTGGCGATGTTTCTAGAAGAAGTTGCTGCGGCTGAGGTCGAAGAGGTTGCTGCCTGTGTTCTCCTTTAGGATGTTGATGGACTCCTGTCTCACACTGAGGTCTTTCAACCATTTGGAGTCTATTTTTGTGTGTGGTGTAAGGAAATGGTCCAGTTTCATTCTTCTGCATGTGGCTGTCCAATTTTCCCAACACCATTTGTTGAAGAGACTGTCTTTTTTCCATTGGACATTCTTTCCTGCTTTGTCGAAGATTAGTTGACCATAGAGTTGAGGGTCCATTTCTGGGCTCTCTATTCTGTTCCATTGATCTATGTGTCTGTTTCTGTGCCAGTACCATACTGTCTTGATGATGACAGCTTTGTAGTAGAGCTGGAAGTCCGGAATTGTGATGCCGCCAGCTTTGCTTTTCTTTTTCAACATTCCTCTGGCTATGCGGGGTCTTTTCTGGTTCCATACAAATTTTAGGATTATTTGTTCCATTTCTTTGAAAAAAGTGGATGGTATTTTGATGGGGATTGCATTGAATGTGTAGATTGCTCTAGGTAGCATTGACATCTTCACAATATTTGTTCTTCCAATCCATGAGCATGGAACGTTTTTCCATTTCTTTGTGTCTTCCTCAGTTTCTTTCATGAGTATTTTACAGTTTTCTGAGTACAGATTCTTTGCCTCTTTGGTTAGATTTATTCCTAGGTATCTTATGGTTTTGGGTGCAATTGTAAATGGGATCGACTCCTTAATTTCTCTTTCTTCTGTCTTATTGTTGGTGTATAGGAATGCCACTGACTTCTGTGCATTGATTTTATATCCTGCCTCTTTACTGAATTCCTGTATGAGTTCTAGCAGTTTTGGGGTGGAGTCTTTGGGGTTTTCCACATAAAGTATCATATCATCTGCAAAGAGTGAGAGTTTGACTTCTTTGCTGATTTGGATGCCTTTTATTTCTTTTTGTTGTCTGATTGCAGTGGCTAGGACTTCTAATACTATGTTGAATAGCAGTGGTGATATTGGACATCCCTGCCGTGTTCCTGACCTTAGGGAGAAAGCTCTCAGTTTTTCCCCATTGAGAATGTTATTCGCTGTAGGTTTTTCATAGATGGCTTTTATGATATTGAGGTATGTACCCTCTATGCCTATACTCTGAAGAGTTTTGATCAAGAAAGGATGCTGTACTTTGTCAAATGCTTTTTCTGCATCTGTTGAGAGGCTCATATGATTCTTATTATTTCTTTTGTTAATGTATTGTATCACGTTGATTGATTTGTGGATGTTGAACCAACCTTGCAGCCCAGGGATAAATCCCACTTGGTCATGGTGAATAATCCTTTTAATGTACTGTTGGATCCTATTGGCTAGTATTTTGGTGAGAATTTTTGCATGCATGTTCATCAGGGATGTTGGTCTGTAATTCTCCTTTTTGATGGGGTCTTTTGTCTGGTTTTGGGATCAAGGTAATGGTGGCCTCATAAAATGAGTTTGGAAGTTTTCCTTCCATTTCTATTTTTTGGAACATTTTCAGAAGAATAGGTATTAATTCTTCTTTAAATGTTTGGTAGAATTCCCCTGGGAAGCCATCTGGCCCTGGGATTTTGTTTGTTGGGAGATTTCTGATGACTGCTTCAATTTCCTTAGTGGTTATAGGTCTGTTCAGGTTTTCTATTTCTTCCTGGTTCAGTTTTGGTAGTTGATACATCTCTAGGAATGCATCCATTTCTTCCAGGTTATCTAATTTGCTGGCATATACTTGCTCATAATATGTTCTTATAATTATTTGTATTTCTTTGGTGTTGGTTGTGATCTCTCCTCTTTCATTCATGATTTTGTTGATTTGGGTCATTTCTCTTTTCTTTTTGATAAGTCTGGCCAGGGGTTTATCAATCTTGTTAATTCTTTCAAAGAACCAGCTCCTAGTTTCGTTGATCTGTTCTACTGCTCTTTTAGTTTCTATTTCATTGATTTCTGCTCTGATCTTTATTATTTCTCTTCTCCTGCTGGGTGTAGGCTTTATTTGCTGTTCTTTCTCCAGCTCCTTTAGGTGTAGGGTTAGGTTGTGTACTTGAGACCTTTCTTGTTTCTGGAGAAAGGCTTGTATTGCTATATACTTTCCTCTTAGGACTGCCTTTGCTGCATCCCAAAGATTTTGAATAGTTGTGTTTTCATTTTCATTGGTTTCCATGAATTTTTTAAATTCTTCTTTAATTTCCTGGTTGACCCATTCATTCTTCAGTAGGATGCTCTTTAGCCTCCATGTATTTGAGTTCTTTCCGACTTTCCTCTTGTGATTGAGTTCTAGTTTCAAAGCATTGTGGTCTGAAAATAGGCAGGGAATGATCCCAATCTTTTGGTACCAGCTGAGACCTGATTTATGACCTAGGATGTGATTGATTCTCTCCACTGGAGAATTTGGACATGTGTGCAGCATCTCGAGGGACTGAGACAGCTGCGCTTCATTCGTTCTGTCCCCAGACACTTGTGGAGTGTCTGCCAATGTGTTTGTTGCTGGGAGACACTGGTGTAGGACAGGGAAGGCGCTCGTGCTCCTGGAAGCTGCAGTATAATAAGGTGTGACTGAGCCGTTATTTTTGAAGCACCTTTAACATTAAATTTAAAACCCATGAGTTAACAGATCTCACTTGAAAAATACACTTCTGGTGTATTCTGCCTTTCATTTCTTCTGGGTAAAGTGCTTTATATGAGAGTCTTCAAGATAGATAATTTCTTGAAGATATGTTGACTCAAGATGGCATCCTCTTACCCTGTGACAGGGTTTTTTCCCCTGCAGAAAATGTATTCCAAATGATACCTCTGTTTCATGCCTATAATTTACCGTGGAATGCATTAGGGAGAGAACATCTAGTGTGCAAACTTGTTTTAGAGATTTTACTCTTATATTTGAAATCTAATTTCATTTGTCTCACCAGAAATCCCATATGGTCCTCCTACTTTTCCTGCTTTTCTGCATGTTCCTGAATTTTATTTCAGCATTAAAGGTACTGAGCTAATAGAGGCTCATTTTTTAAGATAATTGGGCTTCCACTGTAGCTACCTAGATGTACAAAATTACCATCGCCTGTTTAGATTTCTTTATGCTAAATTATCTTTCTGTCACTGCCCTCTCCCTTCAGTCAATTTTTTTATTTCTTTCATTTGTTGTTTTTTTTTTTAACCTCTGTTGAGCTGGAAGCCTGCATACATGTATGTACAAATAAAATATTCTTATTTTTGAAGAAAAAGTCCCTTTAAAATCCAAACAGAGGAAAAGCACGTTTCAAATTTTTTTTCCTTTCGCCCTACCCTTCATTCTACTACCTTTCTTTCTTATCTACAGACTGCCCTTTCAAAAGCCTTTAATTAAAACGTGCCTTTTTTGTACTTTGGTTCAGAGCTTCCTTGTATCTCCTCCTAGCAACAGTATGAATTAAAAATAGCTAGGTGGTCACGTGGCCTCACCAAATCGAGTTCCTTCACTTTCATTCTCCCTCTGCTTGAATTGGTCTTCTACCAAGGACTTGTGCATTCAACCCTCTTTGTCCACATAGCTTAGAACTCGATGTGAGCCGCGGGAGGCACGAGATGAGAAGATAAGAGAAGGACCTTGCCAAGGAGCACGTCCTGGGGCAGTGGCAGGCACAGGGCCACGTAGATCTGAAGGAGCACTCTTTCTTCCCTGTTTGTTTAGTGTCCAGAAAGTACTGCAGTGAAAGGTGGCATTAATCTAAAGGCAGCCTCACGTCCTGGAGCTCCCTTTATATGCCCAGGTAGCTGCAGGCAGTGCTGAGTTCCTTGTGCCTTGTCAGGTGCCTGGGAACTGCTCTTCTGTCTCAGGTAGTGCACCCAGTGCTCCTGAGTGTGCAAAGGGCAGCCAGGCAATGCAGGAGAGGTAGTTCTGGGCTCACCTGCTCTCACCCACTGAGCAACTCGGCAGATCACTTGGCCTCTGGGCCTTCATTCTCCTGTTATAAAGTAGATGTGGTAATAACTTCTGTATTCAGTCGCAGTCAGGGTAGATACTGCTGTGCATGTTCATAATGTGTGTATCCCGTCACTAATACGTACTTGCATTATGGCCTGGAGAGGGCCGGGGGTCTGTGTCCATAGATGACCAGGTGGGACCCCTGACTTAACATACAAGGATTGCCGCCCCAGAGGGACGGGAGGACTGGTTGAGTTTGGCTCACCGTGGGGCATGCTCTTGGTGATTCTCAGAAGGGCCCTTCCCAGCCTGGCTCCGGGATCCAGAGGTTGGCACAGGGTGCACTTTGTGCCTGAGTGGGTAGCGCCATGGCCATAACTGACCCCTTCCTGGGCGGAGGTTGGTGGGAGGGGTGCTCACAGATCAGGAGCAGTGTCTCCCCTCTCTACAAGAAATGTCATCCTTTCTGCTAAGATTTGCAGCCTGAGGCTGGTCCCAGCAGCTCTCTTGCCCACAGCCGCCATCCATGAATGGACATGTATCTTCAAGGGCGGAGGTGGGAGGCAGCTTGGGAAGCAGACGCCAGTGGAAAGTGTTCCAGTGCCGAGTCTATGATGGGCACGTAGATGGGTGAGTTTCCAAGTGTGGGGCCAGGGACCTTAAGGCCTTCTCCAAAGTTGACAGTGGTGGAGGAACCTCACATTGGAGGGCCCTGGCTCGCTCTACAGTGGTCACCAAGATCCACCCACATTTCCATGTCTCCCTCAGATCAAGACAGAGCAGAGTGTGTCCCTGAGTTTTCCCAGACTGCAGCTGAGGCAGGGCCCTCCACGACATCAGGGGAATTAATTATAATTCAGAGACTAAAAATGACAACAGCTGACATGGATTGAGTGCTCACTCTGTGCAGTGCCCTTTCTAAGCTTGTTATATGTATGATCTCCTCCAGAAAGCTTTTGATAGTGGCCTCTCATCCTTTATCTCTGTTTCAGCTGAGGGGCATCTATCCTTCTCTGGTCCTTTGGTACCATGTTTGAACCATCATCAGACTCACTGTCGCCTCCCTAGACTGGGAGTCTGTTGAGGACGTGAGTTCTGTCTTGCTGACTTTCGTGTCCCTGTGCTAACACAGGGCCTGACACAGGAGGCTTTCGGTGCACATTTGTAGCCTTGGAGAAGGCAAGAGTGAGTCACCGCCAATCTTTAGTGATGGAAGATGTTTTAGGGACTGGAAGTCAAGACCTTCTCTAGTCCTCCTCTGCCATTCGGTCGCTGTGTGATCATGGGCAAATCTCCTAAGCTTTCTGGGTCTTAGTTTCCTATGCTAAGTAGTCTTGCAAGGTCTCATCCTGCTTATTCAGTGACACCCTCTGGCTGTCTGTGCAAAATAATGTAGAGCATAGGCAATAAAAGATGAATGACCAAGTAGGCTTATGAATTGTAGCAGAAACAAGCCTGCAGATGTGGGCTGGATTATAGCTTATTAGGGATCCACCCTTCCTGCCAAATACAAAACCACCGAATATTTTCTTTCAAAGGAATGAGTCATCTTTCTTCCGCAGGTCTTAGTATTGACACAACAGTAGGAAGAAGATGTGAATCACACGGTCAGACAGTGGGATGGATCTAGAAGCCTGTGACCACTCACTGTTTCACATTTTGAGGTTCCTAAGGCATCGTCCTAGGTGCTGAGCTGAAGCTTTGCGACAGTCAGGTACAATGGATGTTAATTCGGACAATGACTTTTTTCATGTGATTTTAAACAAGCCAGAGAAAGCTTGTGATTTAGGTGTGCATATTTCCTGTTCTTTATGAATAGAAATGAATCTAGTAATTCTTTCCAGAAAATTGAGGATAGGTTAGAAGTGGGTTGTGTCTTCTTAACCTAGACACCAGTGATTTTGAAGTGAGATAGCCTAGTGGCCCTCTGCAGAGCTGGCAGGTGGGAAAGGTTTGACCCCAAAGGTGGTCCTTGATTTATCTATATTTTCTTAGAAAACTAAGGAAACCTTAAAATCATTCCTACCTAGTTTTACAAATGAAATAACTGGCAACAGGGGAGGTTAAGCCATTCACTGGGGCCTGTATCTTCTTCAAGGGCCTTTTGCATAACTGGTCGCATCTGTGGCTGCCACGTGGCTAGAACAGGGATGCAGAGCGTCTGAATTCTAGATGTTCCATTTACTCACTTATTTTAGCTTTGGGTCCAGATCCAAGTACCACTGAAGGAGAGAATGTGGGGAAATTTCTCGGAAGTCAGCCCCACCGAGACTCAAGGGAGTCCACACCATGCCTAGCTCAAAGAAGAGAATGGAATGGAACATATGGATGGAAAGTGTTTTGGTCAAATGCAAAAGGAAGATAGGATACATGACAGATAATGAAAGAAGACACCATCAGGGTCATGCGTTAATTCTGCTAACATTTGTTGAGTACCTGCTATTTCCACACCACCACCAAAGGAGGAGGGAGTGAGGAGAGGGACCGTGGGAAGTAAAGGTGAGGGAGCCGGGACCTGCTGTCCAGGAGTTCACGGGCCACGGCTTATTGAGCAGCAGTATGTGCCCAGCTCTGGGCAGCTCGGGTAGAGGCCGTTCCTTCCAGTACTGCTCTTCCCTTCCTATTGATTTTGACCAGGCCATTTTCAGGCCCTAGTCCCGAGTCTCCCACTGGAGTGTTGAAGCTTCTTGTAAAGCACTCACATTACCCTGGTTTATTGTGTCTCTCTGGGTCCATTTCTCTGTTGTGAATAATTACTGGTGTGAGTGGATGGAGTGTTATTTGCCAATGTCAGATCAACAGCCCAGAAAACAGGCTTTGCAGAGCCAGGCCTGGCTGGGCTGCCTTCCCTGCCTGGCCTTGTGTTTCAGAGCCCCTGGAACTGATCAAGATTTGTTCATGATAAAAACTCTCAACAAAGTGGGTTTAGAGGGAACATATCTCAACATAATAAAGGCCATGTATGAAAAATCCATATATGAAAAAGGCCCTATATGAAGGATTCAGTTCCAGGGGCTCTGAAACACAAGGCCACCTCTGAGAAGTAGGAGGCGCTGCTGTGCACCACACCTCCCTATTCTGTTGTCAGATCCTAAGCCTTTTGGAGAGCTGCCTCTCTGCCACGTCGGCTGGACTCCATGTGCCCCTGGACGCCATGTGCCCCGCTCTCTTCCCAGCAGCACTGGGAGCTTGAGGGTGTGCAGAGTGGGAAGGACTGGTGGGGGTAGGGAGCAGGTGCACTCCCTTCACTGTGCGTTCCTCTGCGTGCCGCTTTACGGGGCCCTTGCGGTTCTGCCATGATGGAGCTAGCTGAGCATGGCCTTTGCTTAGCAGCCTTGGGAGAGGAGGTGTCTGGTCTGGTCTAGGGACAGATACTCTAAGGAAGAATTTTTCTTCTTTCTCTGTTCTTATTGTTGGCTTTATCAAGGATGATTCTTGGCGTAAGGTAGAGGCATTTTCTTGTCCTCAGAGCAGGGAGAAATATTTCCCTGGTTATCTACCCTTAAGATCTCTAGACTCCTGCTGTGGTCTGAATGTTTGCGTCCTTCCCCACCCACCCCCAAATTCATATGTTGAATCCTAACCCCCAAAGGTGATTATTTTGGCGATTTTTTGTGTGTCTTTTTTGTTTCCATACAAATTTTAGGATTATATATTCTAGTTCTATGAAAAATATTATTGGTATTTTGATAGGGATTGCATTGACTCTGTAGATTGCTTTGCGCAGTACAGACATTCACTATTAATTCTTCTAATTCATGAGCATTATATGTACTTTTCATTTTTGTGTGTTGTCTTTAATTTATTTCATCAGTGTTTTATAGTTTTCAGAGTACAGGTCTTTCACTTCCTTGGTTAAGTTTATTCCTAGATATTTTATTCTTTTTGGTGCAATTGTAAATGAAATTTTTTTCTTCATTTCTCTTTCTGCTACTTCATTATCAGCATATAGAAATGCAACATATCTCTGTATTAATTTTGTATCCTTCAACTTTACTGAATTTATTTATTAATTCTAATAGTTTTTTTGGGGGGGGTGGAGTCATTAGGGTTTTCTATATCTACATATAACTTCTTTACCTATTCCTTATTGATTTGGATGCCTTTTATTTCTTTTTCCCGTCTGATTGCTGTGGCTAGGATTTCCAGTGCTGTGTTGAATAAAAGTGGTAAGAGTGGATATCCTTGTCTTCTTCCTGATCTTAGAGGAAAAGCTCTCAGTTTTTCACCATGGAGTATGATGTTAGTTGTGGATTTTTCATATATGGCCTTTATTATGTTGAGATATGTTCCCTCTAAACCCACTTTGTTGAGAGTTTTTATCATGAACAAATCTTGAATTTTGTCAAATGCTTTTTCTACATGTATTGAGATGATCATATGATTTTTATCCTTCATTTTGTTAATGTGGGATATCACATAGATTCATTTGCAAATGTTGAATCACCCTTGCATCCCCAGAATAAATCCCACTTGATCATGGTGAATGATCCTTTTAATGAGTGTGGTTTGCTAATATTTTGTTGAGAGTTTTTACATCTATGTTCATCAGGAATATTGGCCTGTAGTTTTCTTATTTTGCAGTGCCCTTGTCTGGTTTTGGTGTCAGGGTAATGGTGACCTTGTAGAATATATTTGGAAGCTTTCCTTCCTCTTATTTTTTTGGACTAGCTTGAGGAGAATAAAATGTGTTATAGAGTTTACCTGCGAATCCGTCTGGTCCTGGACTTCTGTTTGTTGGAGCTTTTAGATTGTTGATTCAATTTCATTACCAGTATTGGTCTGTTGAGATTTTCTATTTCTTTGAAATGTCAGTTTTGGAAGATTGTATGTTTCTAGGAATTTATCCTTCTTCTAGGCTGTCCACTTTGTTGGCATATAATTTTTCGTAGTAGTCTTCTATAAAGCTTTGCATTTCTGTGGTGTCAGTTGTTACTTTGCTTTCATTTCTGATTTTATTTATTTGGGTCCTCTCTCTTTTTTTTCTTGAGGAATCTTGCTAAAGGTGTATCAATGTTGTTTATCTTTTCAAAAGAACCCATTTTTGGTTTCATTGATCTTTTCTGTTGTTCTTTTTAGTTTCTAGTTCATTTATTTATTCTCTGATCTTTATTATTTCCTTCCTTCTACTGACTTTGGGCTTTGTTCCTTTTTTTTTTTCCCTAGTGTCTTTAGATGTGAGGTTAAAATAAGGAAAAAATTCCTTATTTCTTGAGGGAGGCCTGTATCACTATAAATTCCTCTCAGAATTGCTTTCACTGCATCCCAGAGATTATGGACCATTGTATTTTCATTTTTATTTGTCTCCATGTATTTTTTATTTCCTCTTTGATCTCTTCATTGACCCACTGGTTGTTTAATAGTATGCTGTTTATTCTCCACGTGTTTGTGTTTTTTTCCATTATTTTTTCTTGTAATCGATTTCTAGTTCATACCGTTGTGGTCAGAAGAAATGCACTATATGATTTCACTATTCTTCAATTTATGGAGATTTGTTTTGTGGCCTAACATATGAGCTATCCTAGAGAATGTTCCATGTAAACAAATTTTTAAATAATTCATTTGGTAGCAAAAATGGATTTGAATAGACATAAGGCTATTCTTTTTAAAATTCCATTTAGTATGGTGTGTTAAAAGATTAACTGAGGCATATTAGAATTCTTAAGTTTATTTGAGTAAACATCAATTCAAACTGGGCAGTCTCATAATGGAAGTAGTTAGGAGCACTCCACCAACAGGAGCCTGGGGCAAGGATTTTATAGAGAAGCAAAGCAAGGAAATTATTGAATTGGCTGTGGTTTAAGTGGTTGCATTATTTGGGAAACCGTAGCTGACTGTGAGTGGTTGTTCTTAACCTGGAGGCATTTATAGGAATTGACTCCAGCTTAGATTTTGGTTTGCTTACATAGGTTCTGATGCCACCTCAGTCTAATGGCCTCCTTGTTTGATTATTTTAGCAGATGTTTTGTATATTTCAATGCAGATTCTGCTCGGTTGCATCATATAATACGTGGTATTGCCTATCTTATCATTCATGAATCCAAACGGTTCTGAGTTCTCCATGTATCTGGTCCCAGGAGTTTGGAGAAAGGATTTTAGTGTGCCCCACTACTCAATGAACATCTTTTTACCTACTGTATGTTTATATGCCAGAACTTATGTTTGTCATGGGATAATTTTGCAAAAATAGAATTGTGTTAGCAAAGGTTATGCTTATTTTATAATTTTAATGAACACTGCGGGACTAACCTCCCGAAAGTGATCATGATACAATCAGCCAAGAGTATAGAAGACACTTGTTTCCAACCATCCTCACTAGCACTGGGTGTAACGTTGTAATCGACGTGCCCTTCGTACTCTGAGTTCATGTTAGTTACTGTGCTCTTATGTTTGAAGGAGTCTCCTTTCTGCTGCACTGTCACTTCTGCTTAAGGCAAAACCACTTATGATGTGCCAGGAGCCATGGTAGGCCCCTGGGCAGTACTTAAAGGAATGAGATAGGATTGCTCTTAAGCTCAGGGTCCTGTGTGGAGGACAGATGCTATTAGCAGTGAACACGATGAGAGCTGTAGAAATGGAGATCCAGCAAAGGGAGGATCACGGTGTATGGGGGAGAATGAGGGGATGGCATGAGGGAAGACTTCACAGAACTGACCTTTGAAGGGTGAGGAGCAGTTTCAGAGGCTATAGTGAAGGTGTAAGGCATGGAAGTATGAAGATGCATCATATATTTGGGGAACCACAAGGCTAGAGTTTAGGGTGCCTGGCAGGTGTCAGGAGATAAGATGGAAGAAGAAGGTGAGGCTCATTGAGAAGGGGTCTGAGTGGTTGAGACTTCCTTCTGCATGGTGCATCAGCTGGGTCTTTCAGAAAGCTGTCAGGACAGTACGGGGGTAAGAGGTAGAGACAGAAAGTGAGGAGGTTGTTGCCGTAGTTAGGGCAAAATATGGAAGCTCTGACTCAGTGAAGATGGAGCTAAAGAACACAGTGGTGGGCTTAAATGGTATTTCACAGAAGATGTGGGGAAAAGGGACTCAGATACTCCAGAGATTTCTAGTTGGGCAGACAGTGAGAGAGACCATGAAGAGAGCAGGTTTAGGGAGGAATTTAGCAGAAGAAGGAGTGGAGGATGTCAGCTTTGTGCATGTTGAGTTTGAAGTTCTTGCTGAACATCCCGGAAGCTTTGTTTTTGCAGCTCAGGAGGAAGTCCAGAGGCAGAGAGTAGATTTAAGAGTTCTGAGCATGTAAATAATAGTTAACCAACTCAAGTAAAAGTAAAGCTGAGAAAGTAAGCCAGGTGTCAGCCTGACTCTAACTTTCGTGATTTTTGAGCTAATGGGTACTAGAATCTGTCTGTTTTCAAGATTTCATTGGCAAATTCATATCATTCCATTTTTATTTTCCGTGCCTGTGTATCTCAGTAAGATGAAATTTATTATCACATTTAAATTCTGTAAGATCGTAGGAGAACTTCTGTTTTTCATTTTTCCATAGTAACTCATTATTCTGGCCAGAATTTAGTTTCTCGATCTGAGAGCTAACCCAGCACTACAGGGAATAAATCCTTTGTTTTTCAGGATAGAGTTGAACAGAACTGATTTTAAGTGATCAGCAGTTTGCTGAGAGGAGAAAAAAGGAGAAATCTCTATCCCAGAAACACGAGGTTAGAGTCTCCAAACTTGGAGTTAGCAAAGGTCAGCAGTAGCTAAAGCCTCGTGGTGCCTTTTACCTGCTCAACTCTGGGTGCGGCTGCTGTGAGAGAGCAGTGGTTCACGGCCCAGAGGCCAGGGAATGAGCCCTTTGCAACCCATTTTATCTGTTAATTTTAGAACTTAGGATAAGCACTGAGAGTATTTTCTCCCATAGTAAAAGTAAAGGTAAAAATTCTCTGGGTAAATCCCATATGCCACCCTAAGTACAACCAGTTCTAGTTTATCTAAATTTGTGATGTAGATATGTCTCTGGAGAAGAAATTCACAGGGCAGACCCTCAAAGTCTGAAGGTTGGTTTTCATCAGAGTCACTGTGGTCTCCTCTTTAAGGCCCAGAGGTGTTTGACTTTGCCATGAGGTATGTCAGCCAGATCACAGTTAAAAGATCATCACAACAGGGCCTTGTCTCATCAGATGGGCACAGCTCTGCCTGTCAGGGAGAATACATCACATCAGGAAGGAAAAGAGGCTGACATACCAATAGTCAGCTGAGGTGGACAGAGTGAACCATCAATTCATCCTCAAGTCTGAAGTTTTTGACTTGACAGCCAGATAAAAGGTTTAAAACCTGTGATTGGAGAGATGAACGTCCTTTAAAATAAAAAGTCTTTTTCTCACAGATGTTCAGTATTGAAACTGACCAGAATATGTCTATTATTTTGGTTGTGATGATTGTCCAAACACCAAACTGCACATATTAAATGCAGATATGATCTGCCATGTTATGCCTTCATAAGGCTGAAAATGAAAAATTTCATTAATGAATTGAAATAATGAAAAATTTCATAATGAAAATGAAAATGAAAAATACATTAAAAAAAAAGAAGAAGATAGTAGGAAGGAAAAAATGAAGGGGGGCAGATCGGAGGAGGAGGAGACGAACCATGAGAGATGATGGACTCTGAGAAACAAACTGAGGGTTCTAGAAGGGAGGGGGGTGGGAGGATGGGTTAGCCTGGTGATGGGTATTAAGGAGGGCACGTTCTGCATGGAGCACTGGGTGTTATATGCAAACAATGGATCGTGGAACACTACATCAAAAACTAATGATGTATTGTATGGTGACTAACATAACATAATAAAAAAAAGAAAATAATAAAATAATAAAAAAGCTTGCTATAGGAAGGTAGAATTGGTGATGAGTAGTAGATTTTAGGATGATAGACTCAATTTTGGGCAAGAGATGGCTGTGACTCACTGATATGTGTTTGGAACTGTTGCTTCAGGGGTTAGTGGGAAACCTGAAATGTCACAAAGATCACATATGACCTTGTTTAGGAGGGAAGAGGCAGGGATAGTCAGGATGTCTATATACTTAAGAAGCAAACTGAGATTTTAAAAGGGCATATGGGGGGTGGGGGGATGGGTTAGCCCAGTGATGGGGATTAAGGAGGGCATGTTCTGCATGGAGTACTGGGTGTTATACTATACGCAAACAATGAATCATGGAACACTACATCTAAAACTACATCTAAAACTGATGTAATGTATGGTGACTAACATAATAAAATAAAATTTTAAAAAAAGGGCATATGGGAAAGTGGAGGCTTCGGGAGAATCATCTAGAAGAGATTTTTAAAGGGTTATTTTGTGATCGTTTACAACCAATTAGGGTTTGCCCCTCTGATGTCCTGTGAGGTTGGGCTAATTTTTTCAAAGAGACCGTAAGACTGGGAGATCTGTGACTTGACAGTGTGCCTGAGTTTCATGGGGACATTTAATAGCCTCTTACACAATAGCTCAACAGTAAGGGAATTCTGATCGAAATAAATAGGCCAGTTAGGTGGATTTGTAACTGGTACAAGAGCTGTACTTATAAAATGATGATTAATAAAATACCAAAATGGAAGGAAGGTGTCTAATGGAGTTCACCATTCACTCCATCCTCAATACTTTGTCACTGATTTGAGTGACAGTGTGGAAGTCATGCTGTAGCGATCATACTCACAGGTTGTAGGGAGAGGAGGTCTCAGGTCTTGGATCCATTTTTCCTTCTTTCCTTTCTAAGTGAGTATGTAATTCAAATACCGCTTTCTTTTTATCCAGGCAGTGAACCAATCTGATTGGTGTCTAGGACAGCTGATTGGAAGACCACTTAGTGGCGGGTTGGTACTGCACCTGCGAGCATGCTCATGCTCCCACTCCTCCTGCATGGTGCTCAATTTTCGTGCACGCCCCTGCCCACCCCCCAACATTCCATGCGGCCAGGCCACGAATCACTTACTTAGCAGGGTGGGTTTCTTTTTTTCTCTTCCTTTGATTTTCTTATTCCAGGCAGCCTGTTGGACTTTGGGAAGATCTCTGGTTCTAGATTTCAGCATTAAGGTGTGGAAAGAGTGCACTCCATGGGCAGGCCCAAGCCTCATTCTCCATCCACCTGACCTTACTGTGGCATTATTGGCTGCTGCCGTGCCACGTCATCTGTTGCGGGGTCGATGCGGACAGGAGGAGCAGAATGGGCTGGGTAGTGATGGGCATTCCTGGGTCCCAAGAACACTTGACTCGGATTCTTCCATTTAAGTGACAGAAAACTAGAAGGAATAGTGAATGCTTGGAGGGACGGAATGAGGTTCCAGAAGCTCCTGACTGACTGAAACAATGGACCAGAGTTCAGACGTGAAATTTAATTATAGGTAACTCTTAGATCCTGTACTTAGGCACCGTAGCGCTACAGTACAGGATGGGAAGACCTAACTTACTGACTGAAAAAAGCCTGGAAGTTTTAGCTGATGGACTGTCATTATGATTCAGCTGTGTTCTATGGTTGCTAAACATGTTAATACTGCCTAAGGCTGCAGTAAGTGTAAAAATGAGAGTGAGTGGACATTCTTCCTGAGGATAGGAAACGGAGACTGTATGAAAACTATACTTAACACTTTCCTGGAGAAGAGAAGACTCTGGAAGCCATGAGAATTCTTTCAGACATTGACAGGGCCACTCCTTCTGTGATGGCACTGTGAGGCGGGAATTGGACCGGTGAGGGCCAGTCATGGATTCTACATGAGGAGGAATGCCCTGAAACCATGAAAGGCATGTACTTTCAGGATCCTGCAGTAGGGAGTGGGCAGCCTCTGTGTGAGGAAGTGGAAAGGAAAGTCCATCGCGGCCTATGGTCAGAGGCCAGCGTCCTCCATACGAGTAAGGCACAGAGCTCTTGAAGAGATGGGCCAAGGAGATACCCCAGGGGCATCGGGTATGCTGAGGACCAAGCTGACCCCTTGGAGTTCTCTCCAAACCTTGTGGGGCTGTGTTTCGTTTTTCTAAGGAGTCCAGTTTCTCACAGGTTCCTGATAATGCTGAATGCATTCCCTGATTCTGACTCAGTAAGTCTTCTTCGGGCATCCGCCGTGTGCTTTGCTCCGTGGGAGCAAACAGATGATAATAAAAGTAGTGTAAGAAGCAACATGAAGTATATGATTCAGGAGCCCAGATCACCTGTCATACTAAGAAGCTTGAGGTTGGATGAGGAAAATGAGTTGTACTGGCAGAGACTTAAAGGAAGGGAATGGTTCACTGAGACTTAATCCAGCAGGTAATGGGCTAGATCGGCATTTTAAATGACATGATGTTGATGGGAAGTTACTTAAAACTCTAAAGTTGTCATTTGTTAACCATGCCCTGTTCTCTATTGAACACTAAAAAAATGAACAGACCCCACAAATTCCATCTCTAGACCTCCACCCTGAATACTTAACTGATAGTTTTAGTGGTTCTACCAGATGGCTGAGATGATTTTCCATGAATCAGTTTAAGTATTAATGACCATTTTATGCCACATGGAAGAGTTAACATATCAACATCTGGTCATTTTTCTTTCCTACAGAGATTTTGTGACTTCATTAGTATTGAGCATTCCCTACTCCGGGATGTGATCCTTTTCTGCTCTTGAGATTCAGACTCAACAGCTAAGAAAACATGTGTCCAGTGGCCAGACCCACTTCCCTCCTGGACGTGTGACGTGTGCTTACTTCGCAGACTCCTGAAACTCCCAAGGGCGCCATCCTGTCATATTTGCATTTCATCACTGCTATGACACATTTCTAACTCCAGTCTCATGCTTCCTTTTACATTATGTATCCTCAGGACCTCAGCACCTATCACTTACTGGACAAGAGAGGCTGGACAGTCTCATTCTGTCTCTGTAATGTACTTAATTACAAATTAACACCCCCTTCTCTGGCCTCATCAGAAATTTGTGTTTGGATCCTGGGATACAGTGAAGAATACCTGGCTAACAGGAAGCAATTCCAGGAACCCAGTGCTCCTGATGTACATGCTGTTTTTACATCTTTGAAGCAGTCGTGTGTGTTTTAGAGTGCTGGACTTAAAATTAGTTATGTTGAGGAGTGGATTTACTTAAAAGTAATGTTTGTTCCTTTCGACTGCAAGGCTGAGAGGTGGCACACAGAGTAGAACAAGAAGGAAAATTCCATTCTGTTGTCTCCACCCTGATTTTTTTCTGCGTCCAGCCTAGTTAGCCTTTAGCTGTCTTTCGGAACACCAGTGCCATTTCAGGCTTAGGCCCTGGGAGCACTAGACCTGATGTGTCAGACGATGGCTTATTTAATGTGCTGGCCTGCCTGCTGATGTTTACTACTTTTAATTCAGCTCAGTGTTACACCTAACTTTCCTTTTGTCATCACAGCTGTTTGGAATGCCAGTAGGTGTGTTCTGAGGGCTCCCATTTGCCAGCAGGTTCACTGGGGGAAAAGTAGCAGAAAGAAAGGGGGTAATAGTGTCACCCCATGGGTAATGACGTGCTCCTTCAAGAGGTTGGCACTCATCGGCATCCACACTGGGAGCCAGTCCAGGATTGCCGATGAGCCAACAAGTACGCTTGGAGTGAATGGGTCTTCAGCTAAACAAGGGAGCATAAAGCTTGCTCTGTTTTGAGGAAAGAAAGCAGATAATCAGTTGACAACAAATATTTACTGCTAGTGTTCCAAATTTGGATCCTGAAAAGAGCTAGAGCACTTAGATGTTGAATCTTGCCAACAGAGAGTAATTTGAATTAGGAACTCAAAATCATTATCCTTCTATCTCGATTCTCAGGCTGAGGGGAGTGTGTGTGTGTGTGTGTGTGTGTGTGTGTGTGTGTGTGTGTGTAGAATTTGAGACAAGAGGCTTATAGAGGTTCATGTCTTATGCGTTTTTTTTCTAACCTGGGAAATAGGATGCCGCAGGGGCTTAGGTTTCGAAGTAGCAAATGCTTGCTTGTAAGTGTAGCTGTGAAGGGGAAGCATTTTATCAAATTCAGCTCTTGAAAGATGATCCATTCACCAAATGTTTATCCCTATACCTGCTTTCCTTTTTTTTTTTTTTTTTTTTTAAACCAAGTTTACGTTTACCAGAATTGGATGGACTCCCTGAGTATACCTTCAGCTCTGAACTGTGCCCGAGGCAGCTCTCGTTATAGTTAGGGGCAAAGCCCAGAGGGAGGGACAAGGGAAACCTCATGGTGGCTGTAGAGCAATGGAGAGACGAACAGTCTCATTTCTCATAAGCTGCAGGTAGGTATCTGCCATCTCTGTCCTCCAGCCTGCCACAGCCACCTCCTGCCCTCCTTCAGGGGGTGCTCATAAGTAGGCGGGTGAGCAGGGGGCATTCCCACTTGAGAGGGCCTTCATGAGAGTTACATCTTCTAGAATTTGATCGTTGCAAGGCATCTTTCAGTAGAATTAGGAATAAAAATGCAACAGCCATTTGACCAGTGTCACCCAGGCAGAGGTCATGGGGGACCTAAAAACAGGTTTTAGCCCAGCACCATTAACAGCAGGAAGTAACCTTCTAGTTGGACCTGAAAGCTGCCCTCAACCTACCAGGAGGACGAAAGAAGCTCATCTAGACACAACAGAAACTTGAGCTGGTCCACTTTGGGGGCTTACGCAGCAGAAGCTTTGAAGAAATACCCTCTGTGTTGCGACCTAGCACACACATATCTGTATGGGTGTATATGTGAGCCAAAGATCAGTTTCACAGAACGGTTCTTTTATGTGATGCCCTCTGATTTTTTTAAATCAATCTTTACCTTTATAAAATGGATATCACAACCTACTAACTTGATTTCACAATCCACTAGTGGGTCACAGTAGTTGAAAAACACTGTTCTGATGAATAATATTGTGTAGCACTGGTAATTCTTTCCAAATGAACATCGTACTCTTACCTAATATCACATCTTACTGCATTATTTCTATCTTTTATGATTAAGTTATCTGCCAGTTGTAGAGAGTTACTGATATAGGGCGGCATAGGCATTTTGGGGAATCTCTGGTCAATATACAGTTCCAAGTTAAAGCAAGAACCCCTACAGGCATTATTAAAGAGTGGTTGCTGAATTTCTCTCTGTAGGCTCTGTCCCGGGGACCCGCTGCCATTTGCCTGAGGATTCAGTGCTTGGTTCACATTGTCTGAGTTTCTGTAGTCTTGCTGAATATCCCTCCTTTCCCTCCCACTTCCTCAGGGCTTGATTTGCCCTCTGGAAATGGCTCTCACCACATTAAACTTCACCTTCACCTTCTACATCTTCTCAGCCTCTTGCTGGTTCTAAGGCATCCCTTCACTGCCTTCCTTCTCTTTGTCTCTTCCACTTGGTTCATTCACATGAGCTAAATGGTTATGGAGTCACTCTTAATGAGTATAGTCACCACATACGATCGCTGTAATGGCTCGGTCCATAGCAGCTTGTAAAAGCAGGGCCAAGGAAGAGTAGGCAAACCAAGTGGGGACAAAGGAGTTACCCTTTGGTAACGGAAGACTCAGTATTACCCGAGAGGCGGCATCTGTGCCAAACACTTTCTCGAAATGCTGGCCGGGTCCATTCTTGGCTTTAGCAGACAGTGCCCTGGACTGAAAGGAGGCATGATATCCCTAATGCCTTGTTTTCTGAGCTTCCTTCAAACATGAGGCTAATAATACTTCCCTTGTGTGTGGATGCTCTGAGTGCTAAATGAGATAGTGGTAAAGCACCTGACCTGGTACCTAGAATGTAAGAAGTGCTCTCATAACCTGTAAGCTTTGTTCTTATTTGTATTAGTATTCTATTGCTACATAATAAATTACTACAAAGTTAGCAGATTGAAACTATATATATTTATTATCTTATAATTCTTATAGATCACAAGTCTAGGCACAACAGCCACTAGGGGGTCCTTTGCTCTGGTTCTCACGAAGCTGAAATCAGGAGTTGGCCGGGTTGTGTCCTCATCTGGGGCTTGGGGTTCTCCTGCAAGTTCAGGCAGGTTGCTGGCAGAATCCAGTTCCTGTGGTTGTCAGGCTGAAGTCCCCGTTCCCTTGCTGGCCGGTTGGGGGTTGCACCCAGCTCCTGGAGACCACCCCCAGTCCGAGCCACATGGCCCTCTTACCACACAGCAGCTCCTTCTTAAAGCCAGCAGGAGAGTCTTAATGTTACATACCACCTCATGTAGCATTCCATACTTGTGGGCATGGCCATTCCATCATATTCATGGGATCCTCCACATTCAAGGGGAGAGGATCATGCAGGCCATGTTCTCTAAGGGGTGGGGATATTGGGGCCATCTTTGAATCCTGCCCATCACAACATCACAGTTATCATGAATCTGACATAATTGCTGAGGATTCTTCTCTTTACAGATTCATGATAGAAAATAGTTTAATCTCCTTTGTTTACCATTAATTGTTTGAACACCACCTACCCTAAAAGCAGGAAGTCCTTTTTCTCCCTTGAGTGCTCCCCCCTTCTTCCACACAGATGTGCACAAACATGCACACGCACACACACACACATGCACACACATACACTGGTCACCCAAGACCGTTGAGATTCTTGAGGAGGAGGGCACCAAGGAGTTGCTATGGACAGTGCTGTGCATCAATGAGCAGAGTGTGCTGTTTGGGTGGTAGTGGGTCCTTGCTGGTCCAGCCCTGGCCCAGATTCCCCCAGCCCCCTGAACTGGGCATTTCATTTCCCCTCACATTCTGTGCTTAACCGTTATTTCCGACAATGCAACCACGGTGTGTGTGCACTAGGACCGGAGGGCCAGCACTCCTCCACCAACGCTGAGGGCCTTGTGCCAGGCCAGGTCATTGCCAGGCTGGATTTCTGCATGGTCTCCGCTCAGGTGTCACCTTCTCAGTGAGTCATCCCTGAACACCCTGTTTGAATTTGTATTACCTACCACTCCGTCTCCCTCGCTTTCAGCCTTCCAGCTTCTACTTTCGTTTTCACCAGAGTAGGATGTATTGCTGTCCAACATAGTTCATATTTTTCTTGTTTGTTTGTCTTTCTCTTCTAGAAAGAAAGCTCCTCCATGGCAGGGACTTCTATCTGGCTTTTCATTGCTCCACCCCCCAGGATCCAGCAAGTTCCTAGTAGCACCTTGGTGGCTTTTTGATGGGTGCATAGGTTGTAAGAACCAGCAGCGTTTTTTAAATAGTTTAATTCAAGTAGAATTCATATACGGTGTTATATTAGTCTCAGGTGTACAATATAATGATTCAACAATTCTACGCATTACTCAGTGCTCATCGTGATAAGTGTACTCGAAATCTCCATCACCTATCCCCCCATCCCCCTGCCTACCTCCCCGCTGGCAACCACCCGTTTGTTCTCTGTAGTTAAGAGTCTGTTTTTTGTTTGTCTCTTTTCTTCTTTGTTCGACCGGCAGCATTTTTAAGCACACACTTCGGTGCTCTGCTGTTTGTTGGTTGATTAAAGCAAGTTAAACAGATTACCTTCTGTCACCAACTTATGGGAGCATCCCATAGGAATCATAATGAGTTCTACCTAGTACGTACAAGTTCATGTTTGTGGGCTGTGGGAGGACTGGATGTGAAAACATGTATCATGTGCAGAATGTGTGTGTGCGTGGTTCTGGTGGTGGTGGTGGTGGTGGTGGTTCAGCAGGAGTCTGTCAGCTCAGTTTGTCCTTGAAATGATAGAGGATTTAGCAGCAGTCGGGTGCTGGGTGTTTAAAAACACAGACACAAGCCCTGGGAGCCAACCAAGGAGAAACGGCATTGGAGCTCAGCTTTGCTGAGTTTCACTGAACTCAAAACTCTCCATCTCAACTGGTCTTCACTTATATTTCCTAGGGAGCTATCTTCTACACATTTTTCTTGATACAACAAGCCAATTTGTACTGGAATTACCTACACATTCAGTGTCCAAGATCCTGGATCAAACTGTGTATTTCTCCCAGCTATTTTTTTTTATTTGAAGTATTATTTTATTCCAAAAGGAAAAAAAAAATATTTCTGAACTGGCAACTATTTCAGCTAGAGTAAGCTGTGTTTTTGCTTTAAAAAAAAAAAAAATCACATTTAGCACTCTCTTACTCCATACACATGGAATGTTTCCTACTTAAATTTTTAAGAGAAGAAAACTGGCCAGAACCTAGATCACAACTATATGATCGTGTAGTGTTATTGAGAAACAACCCACCTTGCTCCCTTTCCCCACCTACTACCGCTTGGACTGAAGTCACTGTAGTGAAAGTGTCTATAAATACCAACGTGCAGAACCAAGGGGCTTCAGCTTTCATGGTAGTCTCTCTTTTCCAAAAAAAGGTTGGGGGGTGGAGTATTTTTTTTTTTTTAAAGATTTTATTTATTTATTTATTAGAGAGCGAGCGAGAGAGAAACAGCATGAGAGGGGAGAGGGCCAGAGGGAGAAGCAGGCTCCCCGCTGAGCCAGGAGCCCAATGTGGGACTCGATCCCAGGACCCTGGGATCATGACCTGAGCCGAAGGCAGACGCTTAACCATCTGAGCCACCCAGGCGCCCGGGGGTGGAGTATTAAAGGAAGCTAACGTGACTCTTTAGAGTCCGCACTGAGTCCTGAGGGCCTTGAATGGGCAGCAATTCCAGGGGAGGAACAGCCCCTGAGCATGGCCTGTGCCCTGCAGGGCCCCCAGCCTCAGGCACTGCGGAGGGGCAGGGGCAGCAAGGACAGTCCCGTCAGCAGACTGTATAAGGATGATGGCCTTAAAACTTAAAGCGGCCCTGCGAAGGGGGCCTGGCCTCCCACCCACTTTACTGGGAAACTGCAAAAACTCAGTTACGGGCAACTGAGGCTCACAGAGGTTGAGTAACTTGTCAGAAGCCCCACAGCCATTAAGTGGCAAGCCCAGGACTACCCCTCCTATGTCGTCTGACTTCGTAACCTCTACTTTTAACCTCAATGGACTTCCATGTGGTAGGGCCATCTCGTGACCTTCATCAGGGATCGGGCGCTGAGCAGGATCTAGGGCGCATGGACGCGGGTCTGTGGTTGAGCTTCCTTCCAGCTGCAGAGCTGATGGGTTTCGTGCTGGCCTTTGGCCACAGGCCTCACCAGAGGGAAGCCCCTGTGATCCAGCACGTGGAGATGTATAGGAGACACGGCACTTCGAATGACGCTAACTGCGTCCATCTCAGTACTTCCCGTTTGGGCGTCCGGACTGACAGCAGTCAGTCCCGCCAGTTTGTGATGCGACGGTGCCAGTCCCGTCCTTTGCCCTGAAATCAGCCTGGACCTCATGACTGGCTCGGTATTCCTTCCCAGCCGGACACTGACCCGCCTGTGCTGCCCCCTCTCTCCCGCAGATGCCGCCCCTACGAGGACTGCTGTGGTTCCAGGTGCTGCGTGAGGGCCCTCTCCATACAGAGGCTGTGGTATTTTTGGTAGGTCACAACTCTTCCTGGTCTCGAATGCTTTGCTCTCCCCCCCATACCCCCTCCCCCAGGGGCTCTGCCACACTCCGTATTATCACATCACCTTCACCTGAGCTCTCGGTCTCAGGGACAGCCTCGGTCAAGAAAACAGTTATGTTCAGCTTGGCTTCGTGACAAGCACTTCTGCTCACAGAGTTTGCAGAAAGCTCGTTCCCATCTTCACAGACTGCGGCCGGGAAAGAGGAGTTAATCTTTTGGAAGGTGGGCGGGATGACAGTGTTGTCCTTCAGCAGCTGCTTCGCCAGTTGCCGGGATGGAACTGAGGCTGACTGTCTGAAGGACTCGGAGTTCGCGAATCTTGGTACAACGTTTCTGCTGCCTGAAGGCCGTTCCCATTCACGCTGTGTCAGCCGAATCTTAACTTTCAGGACAGACAGCCTGCTGATGATCTTCCAGCTCTGCTGAGGGAGATCGGGAGCTGTCTGAAGTCTGTAAAATTCTGCCTTGAGAGGGAGTGAGGGAGTATTGCTGACAGAGCATCCCAGAAGGATAGGGGTGCAGTTTCCATTAACGGGAACCCCCCGTGCATTGCCCTCCTCAGGGGATGCCCGTTTGGGGGTATGTCTGAAAACGTACTTGACTCTGTAGATGAGAGATACTGCTTCAGATCTCAGGGTTGGCAGGGCATGGGCGGGAGAGGGTTTGCCTGAAACCAAAAGAGCATTTGATCAGGGAAAACACCAGTACATGGGGATTCCACATGTCACGTTATCTTGGATAGGAGAGGTTGCTTTCCTATCACTGTCCCTACCTCCTTGATGGGGCATCGGGCATTTGGGGGCTCAGCTCACCTGTCACATCTGGCCCTGGCCTGGCCTCCCTCAGAGCTGGCTTGGACATCCCCTGTCTTGATGTCACTGCTTCTGGCAAGCCCTACTGAACCAAGTGCCATGTTGGTGCCTAAAACTCTGTAATAGAAGGTAAATTTTTTTTAGCCTAAGATTTTCTAAATGTAAACATCTCTGGGTGCACTTTAAGGTGGAGTGGACTAGTACCAAAGCAGGGGACAGGAGGACCGGGGCGGGGGGGTGCCCTTTCAGAGCTTTGCCTAGCTTCATGCATACTTGCCCTCAGCATTTTCCTCCATGGGGCGTTGTGTAGTAGAAGGAGACAGGACCGTCTGGGGCAAGAATCCTGAAATAGTTAGGAAGTTATGCCAGGTTGCCATCAAATGAGGGGTGCCAGATGCCAGAAGATGTGGCCAAGCTCTTAGTGTTGATATTCTGACAACAGGTTCTAAAGTGGGGATATAGCCAGAGAACACCTTGAGGTATAATTCTGAGGTGCCCCAGCTGAAGTCAAAGGATGCCTGGGTTCTTTCTGCTCAATGCATTCCTTCTCTTGGTAAACCTTAAGTGTCTGGAATGCACCAGGGCCCCATGGAGAGGCAGTTACAGTAGTCAGGCTCCTAAAAGAGACAGATGTCTAGGTAGGTAATTGTATGTGGAAAGTTTTATTTCCTTTTAAAGATTTTTTATTTATTTATTTGAGAAAGAAAGCATGAGCAGAGGGGAGGAGCAGAGGGAGAGGGAGAAGCAGACTCCCTGCTAAGCAGGGAGCCCGATGCGGGGCTCTGTCCTAGGACCAAGATCACGACCTGAGCTGAAGGCAAATGCTTAACTGACTGAGCCACCCAGGCGCCCCAGTGTGTGGAGAGTTTTAAACCAGTGTTCTGGAAACACAAAATGGAGCCTCTGATGCCAGAGAAGTTGGGGAAAGCTTGCAAAGCTTCTGACTGCGTCTCAGAGAGGGTGTTCTGTGCAAAGGGACCAGCACATTGATGGGACAGAGACATAAGAAGAGCCAATGTGATGAGAGAGTGGCAGGAAATTCATGTGGGGGGCAGGTGTTTGGGGGAGAGGGACAGGGGATGCAAATACGGAGCTGGCCGTGGAGGGAAGGAAGGGCTGCCCTCCAACCTGGGTCCCACCTTGTTTTTGAGGAAGTCTGTCTCCTCACCATAGAACAAAGGTTTTGGAGGAAAATGCTTTCAAAAGTCCCTGCCAGTTCTAAAATCTTGAGTAATCTTTAACCAGCACAGTCTGAATGAAATCACTGGGATTAGAAAAACTAGACCAGTAGCACCCTTGTTAGAGCTGGGAAGCACACTAGAAAGGAGTAAAACCTGGCAGGGTTAGCACCGTGCATGAGCCCTGCTCCTGGGGGCTCCCACTCAGGAGATCTGGATGCACCTGGGTCTGCGTAGTAGTTCAGGGAGAGAACCACGTGCTGGGGGGAGGGCAGAAAGAGATTGGAAAAAACGAATTGAATTGAACAAACCAGCTTACTTTTGATGATAGAAAAGGCAGAAACTTCCTCTCTTAATCACTGGCAAGCTCCCCAAACCTGCTCAGCAATCAGTCTCTAGTACTTCAAAGAACTGCTTTTCTTACTCTACCACTCCTTTTCCCTGAGGTCCTGCTTCTCTCTTTCCTTGTTCCTATAAGCTCATTTCCCTGTCCCTTACCAGTTTCTCTCTTAAAATAAGTTCTTTCAGACCCATATTTCAGTGAGGAATGAATCTGATGATGATTGATCCCGAGGCTGGCCGTTGGTCTCCTGCCGTGTGACTTTGTTCTGTCCCTGCCTTGTACTTACTTGCCATCAGTCTAGTCTGAGGTGCAATATCGTTCTTACTTGGCTAGGAGAAGAAGAATTCCATTTGATAGTGTAATCCACATTTCAGCTTATCTCCTGGAACAGACCCATATCTCAGATGGCTTCTGCATTTTCCAATCCAGGGAGCCTGGGGGTGAGTCTCTTGGGAGTAAGTGGTAGTGTTATTTGAAAAGGTAAACCCTTATATACAGTCAGCCTCCCTGTGCTTTATATTCCTGCTCAGATACTTACAGTTGGACCCACTGTTGAATGTAAGATTATAATTGAGTCCCCCCGAGGGAAATTAGTTTTAAGAGCTGAAACAGTTCCCTTTGTGATTCCAGCATCCCAGAGCTGAGATGCCAGGCCCCTGCGCAGTAGGGATTTCTTAGCTCCCCAAGACGGCAGCCCACAGCCATCCCCTGGGGCCTCTTGCTCACCCAGCTCCCTGCTGGGGCGCAGTTGCTCTTCTTTCCCCCCAGAACGTGCCTTTCCTCCTCTCCAGCTTGCCTCGTTCTTTCCATCCTTCAGAACTCAGCTCGGATGTTGAAGGGAAAGAAGTTTTTCCGATTGCCTCACTATAACACATACCCTTGTTTAAAACCTCTTGTTGCACTGACTTGTATGCTTAAAAATGGTGGAGACGGTCAATTTTACGTATGTAACATACACACACACACACACACACACACACACACCCCTATGATTGCACCTTCGTTTTTCTTTCATAGCACTTACCAGAGTTGTAAATCACTGATTTTGTAACTTTATGTTTTGCTGTTTCCCTCCTCTACCAGAACTCAGGTTTAACTGGTGGGGAGGGACTCACCTTACTCTCTATAATGCACAACATGGTGCTGGGAGCAGAGCAGCTGCTTAAAAATTGTTGAATGAATAATGAATTAGAAGACAGGTCAGAAAGCCACAATTTCAGCCCTTTCCTGAATCATTTCCTGTCTTGTGCCTCTGATCTTTCTTCCTACTCCATGTTCCAAGGTTGTCCAGTAAATACTGACTGACTGACTGATGGACTTACACTTAGCATCATATTAATATTCTTAAAATCTTTATTGTCTGCTTTTTTCCTAAATTTCATTTATGTGTGGTCAGATGCCTTTAAGCATGATGCAGCGTCTCTGCTCCATGTTCATCTTTCACAAGGCAGTAAGCTGCCCACATAGTGTGGGTATATTGGGTGAGGTTCTGGAAGATTCCATGAGTCCCATAGTAATGTCAGAGTTTCCCAGCTATGTGTGTGCAGGACAGACAGCTTGGCTCTTCTCAGAATGACTTCCCTAGTTTCTAGAAAGACAAAGTACAGCGCAAATGTGAGGTGGGAAGAAGCCGTTTATCCATTTGTCTGTCATTTATTAAATGCCAGCAACATGACAGTCTCTGAGAAGTCTTAGATGAGTTGGACAAAGATCCTGTCATTAAAGCAGTCAGCTCTGCTGTTTGTTAGACTTTAAGGTCACGGTAGGAGAATGGCAGCCATACTTAGAGATTTCACATCGGCAGCTTTTTTATTGACTGTATTTCCTCTAGTCCTGTAGGTTTTCTATAATTAAGGTGGTGTGCTCTAAGAAGGCCACCATTTAAAATTTCCTTGTCAATATTCATGTAATAATGGAGAGAAAACTGCTAGGAAGGATAAAAGTGCTTATCCTTGTTGCTTTCCCAGTGAAGAATGGGAAGTGGGGGACATGGACCGTGAGGCAAAGCTGGATCAGCCGCGGCTTGCGTCCAGACGAGATTGAAAAGGCATGTCCCGTTTTGACTAAAATTTTTGAGTTGAGGTCAGGGCCATGGACAGGAAGGGATTGCACCAACCCTTTGAAGGCAGCTAACCATTTGGAGCGTTTTGAGACAGAAAGCTCACTTAGCTTCTCAGTGTGAGTGAGTCCTGTTCAGGGGCGTCCCAGAAGTCTCCCAGGTGTCATCCACCCAAGAATGTCCTGGCAGAAATGTCAGGGGAAGGCCAGCCTGAGAAGCCGGGTGCTGAGCCCCTGTGACCCTGCATCGCGAGTCCCTGTGCGCGGACCCCCGAGTCCTAGGGCCTTTGAGCCCGGGCCCAGCCACTGTCTGCCCTGAGCACCACCTCACCACTGTGCTCTTGCTCAGGTTCCTCCTGATGATGGGCGTGCTCTTCTGCTGCGGAGCCGGCTTCTTTATCCGGAGGCGCATGTACCCCCCGCCGCTGATCGAGGAGCCTGCGTTCAACGTGTCCTACACCAGGCAGCCCCCGAACCCCGCGCCAGGTCAGCCCGCCCCTCTGTCCTTGTCTCTCCTCTCTGCAGTGTTTGTGTCCCCTGCAAGCATTTGAAAAGGTCCTTGCTACCACGTGTGCTAGAAGAAAAAAATTCAGGCCATGTTTATTCATTTAAGATCAACCTTACCCTGCATTTGTGCTGATGAAAAGTGCAGCATCTATTGGATTGTATTTCTGTGACCTTGTATTCTTCCCTAAATAGTGGTGTGCCTTTTATGCATATTTATGCAGTTCATATATGCATATCGTTTGCTCTTTTTCCTTAAAAATCATTCCATGTATAAATTTCTATGTACAAACAATAGTGTCCCTGTTATTTATAATGCATCTGGACTAAATATTAATTATGCCACTTTAAATGGTGATTTGCTCAGATATTCTGTCATTGCTGATCATTTGTTTTGTTTTTTATTCATTCATTCAACAAGTATGTATGCAATTTACTAGTATTCTGAATACTTATAAACAGTGCGGCTAGAGACATTTCTGTACAAGTTACATTTGGCCTAGTTAGGGAACATTACCCAAAGTGATGCCACAGAGTCAGAAAAAAGTAGTGGTTTCTTAATTCTTACAAAATTGCTTTAACTATCTAAAAACCCTCAGGGACTCTGGTGGATGAATTCAAGCTTCCCTTGGGACACAGGCTGGTTCCCTATTTTTGACGTTATATGTGAGATGTTTTCCTTCCCTTTGAGGGAACCTCCTGCGGAGGAAGGGATAGAGGGGTGGCTAGGCATTGCTCATTCGAGTTCCTGTCCTTCGGCCGCTGTGTGCTGAGGCCATCACTCCCGTGCACCCTGCTCTCCTGCTGTCTGTCACAGTTGCCCCTGGGGAGCGGAGGGCAGGGGTTTTCTCTATTGATTGCACACCACAAGTAGACAGAATTCTAGGAGCAGTTCCTGCCATGGTTTTTACATCCTAGAGATGTGCTATACAGTGTAGGGTTTATAGTTAACAGCACTGTTAACTTAAAATTTTGTGAAGAGGGTAGATCTTACATTAAGTGTTCTTATCATCATCATAATAAATTTGGAGGTAATGAATAGATTTATGGCATATATTGTGGTGATGACTTCACAATATATATTTATCTCTAAACTCACCACATTGTATACATTAAATACGTTCAGCTTTTTGTATGTCAGGGATAACTCAAAAAAGTGGTTTTTTTTTAAAAAAAAAAAGAATTAGGGGAATTTAGTGTAAAAAGTTTTGTCTCTCCTGTTCGCATGGAGGACGTGCTGTTCTCAAGATGCAAAGGGAGTGGAGATGGACATTTGTTGATTAGTTCTTTTACACCAGATACTCCCCAGTTTTTTTAAAAGAATAATCTTTATTATTTTTCTAAATGTTACTAAAAGATCTGAGTATGGATTTTCCGTAACAGTTTAGAGGTTGCTGTACTTAAACTTTCAATCAGGATAGTATGACTTTTCACATGTACATGGATTTTATTCTTTCGTAATTGGAAATATCTGAATAGCTTCAAATGTACTCTCTAGCATAGGGTGAGGTGCAGATTTTCAGTTAAAATTGGGGAGGGCGCAAAATTAGATTTCATCTGGATTAATTTGAGTCAGTCCTTTGATTTTTTTTTCTTTTCCAAGAACAAAACAGTAAATCAGAGAAATGGGCCAAACACTTACAAATTTCCTCTTCTTCTTTCTGTTATCACTATGTCAATCTGTAGTGCAGGGAAAAGCAGTCCATGTCCCACGTGGCCACAGATGCAAGATGCCACATGTCCTTTGTCCACGGTGCTGGCCAAGTGTCAGGTCTGCTGTCCCTTTCCTATCAGGGTGAATGCGGTGAGCAGGTGGAGCTCCCAGCTGCCTGCCACGTAATTCCCCTTGAATGTCTGTGTGGTCTCAGTATTTCCAAATGAGAACGCTCTGTGTCCCCCACGTGCCATCTTTCCTCATCCTGCCTCTTTTCTGCATCTCGGTGCACCCTGCCTGTGGTCCTCAGTCCCGTTACCAACCACACCCAGTAAATAGGTATCAGATCCTACCAGGTCTTATTTCAGACCCTTACCCCTGAGCAATGGCTGCTGAAAGTTTCCCAGTCACTGATATCTTCTAGCTCTTTGCCTACCACAGTGCCACCAGAAAGTTCTTTATAAAAAAAATAAAAAGCACGTAGGTCATGTTATTCTTTGGCTTTAAGGTTCTCTGCTGGCTCACTTTGCTCCCTGCAAGTCCACACTCCTTAGCCAAGGACTCAGAAGCCTTTACAACCTCCTCCCTCCCCCCATGGCTTTCTGCTCAGTGCCCTGTGTGAGCCACCAGCTCTCTCAAGCCCTGCCGTCTCGTGAGATCCTGCACATGCCCTCTGTCTGCCTGGAAAATGCCCCCTTAGTGGAATTGTCCCAGGCCCTTCACTGCCTTTCTCTCCTGGGTGCTTTGCCAAGTGCTTTAACAGCACTGATTGTGGTGAGTTTTAATCCCTTGTGTATACTTTGGTCCCCGCACTGAGCCCTGCTTCAGTAGGATTTACATCTCAGGCACCAGGGCAGCTGATGCACTGGTCAGCCTGGGGTCAGGGTTTACTGTGGCCGCCCTCAGAGCCTGGAGCCCTGGCCGGCTTGAAGTGCTCACTCAGCCCATGTATACTGCACAGCTGCTGTGCCGCAGGGACATGGGACACCACAGCGAGCCTGGGTTCCAGCCCTCACCCACCCGCTTTGCATTGCGTGGTTTGCACAACTGTGTGTGAGAGCCTGTGTGATTGCACAAATGACTATCTAGTCACCAACCACAGTGAGACCTGTGGCAGAAAAGGTCAGGATGCGGGGAAGCCATGTATGTGGGAGGCTCTCTGCAGTATGGGTAGATGGGAATGAATGTCTAAGTGGAGGTGAGCGGGGGAGCAGTGAGGGGCCAGGAGGTGGGCAGAGAGGCCCCTGTGGTCTTCCTTTCCCACCAGCCTTTAACACGCCCCCCAGGTCTCTGGAGCTGCAGAGCTCCAAGCAGCTGTTGTCTGTCCTGTGACCACAACCCTCCCCCCCCCACAGGACACTACTGAAGGTGGCATAAATGTAGGAGGGTCCCCAGTACAAAATTGTCCCTTTGTAGACAGCGGAGAAAGACCAGAAACGCCGGGGAGCAGCTGTTGGGGATGAAGCACAGGCTCTTAAGCGTCTCGGGGAGTGTGGTTTGACCCCATGCTACCTTGTGGGTGGAGGCATTCAGAGAAGTGGGGGCCATTCATTTTCCTCCAAGACCTCCCATGATGCATCCACACTGGAGCTGCGTCATTCACCACCTGTCGAGAGACACTGATTTGGGTGCTCCTACCTGTCTGCAGTGAGTCATCACCATCTTTCTTACATATGTTGTAGCAGTATGCAGTCGCCAATCCCAAAATATAGCAGAGCATCGAACGAGAAGAGGGTTTGCTCGTGTTCCGTGGGGGTTGGGCAGTTTCCGTAATTGCACTACAAGATCAAGGTCTGTGTCATTTGGTCACAGCGCTGAGCTTGGAAGCAATGTAAGTCCTTTGATTTGATTCTTTAGAACTAGTCATAAAAAAAAAGGGGGGGCCTGTTGGCTTTTTAGTGATTCCGGTGGAGACACCCATCTCATGCTGTCGGTGGGCTTCATCCCCTCTGCAGCACTTTGTTGAGATCCTGTAATGCTCAGGGCACTGTGCCTCTGGGGATGTGCAGTGGGAGAAGGCCATGCGGGTCTCGGCAGCGTAGGAAGAGAAACTCAGTGAACTAACATTACGTGGTAGGTTCACAGGATAAATATTACGCCCAGGAATAGACTGCTCAGTGCTCAGGAAAACACACGTGTTTGTGGATTTGCTGGGGTGGCTCCATTTCTCTTCTGTTGGCCTGGGGGAGGGGAAGTGGATTCTGGTGAGCTTTGCTTATTCGTGAAGAAGAAAAAGCAGAAGGTCTTAGAGAACCCATACTCGTGCACAGGAGGACAGGGGGAGGGTAGCGGCTCGTATCCTGGTTTGCAAAGGGGCACACAGCGGTGTTCCACCTGGGACCAGCATCCCAGTCCAGTGTGGCTGAGTGAAGAAAAGCAGATCTACACATTGTAGAGATGGCTCCTAACTGGGGCACAGGGAGGACTGTGGCAGCATCGTGGTTTTAGGGGGCTGATACAGGTTGGAGCAAGACCCGGGGGAAGAGACTGACAAACTAGGTATGCAATTGAAGTTCAAAGGTAGGGCTCCCAAAAGAAACAAAGGCTGAGGCCCAAGGCCTCCCATTAGCTCATTTGGGCCTTGAGCTAGCTGAGGGGTGTTGGAGAAGCTGTGGTTTGGGGAACAAAAAGAGGCACCTGGACAGGGTGTTAGGAGGCCTAAGGTCTCTGAGATCACAGTGGGCCCCTGTCCTTTCTGAGTCTAGGTAGGCACTTTATCTGCAAAATGGAATCAGATTAAGAAAAGCACTCCTCATTTTAGTTCGTCTTTATATACGGAGGTAGCCAAAATGTAACTGGAGAAAGTCAGAGCTCCCTAAATGCTGTAGGCCCCCCCAAAATCTTCCCACATCATGCTAACTGGCAGGGCCCATGGATACGTCCTCCTGGGTAGAGAGGAAAGATGGACTTCCTTCCTTCATTCAGAAAACATGAGCTAACTGGCAGCCTCCACTGTGTTCATACAGGAGGAGAGGTAGGACCAAGATATCCTCACTGCTGCCCTTTAAGAACTTGTAGAAAGAGGGGGTTGGGGAAGAGGGTTAAAATGTACAAACTGCCAGTAATAAGGTAAATACAGTCTGGGGATGTAATGCACAGCATGGTGACTATAGTCAATACTTTATTGCTATTTGGAAGCTGCTAAGAGGGTAGATCTTAAAAGTTCTCATCACAAAGAAAAAAAGATGCAACCATGCAAGGTGGTGGATGTTAAGTAACTTATTGTAGTGATCATTTTGCAATATAAACATATATGTATCAAATCATTATGTTTATATCTTAAACTTATACAATGCTCTGTGTCAGTTACACCTCCATAAAACTGGAAGAAGAAAAGAACTTTTAGAGCAATGGGAAAAAAAACGTAAAAACCTTGGCTAAAGCAGGGCTGTGGGTCTGGAGGATAGCAGGGGCTGGATTTCAGGAAACCCTGAGTGGTGGTCTCAAGTGAACTTGGTGTGCACGAGATGAATGTAGGGAAGGGGGGGCTAAGGGGACCACCAAGAAGAAGATTCAATTATGGCCTCTCTTCTTTATGGGATATTATGTGGTCACCAGAGTTAATAGTGAAGATCAAGGCCACGTAACTCTGGCAAGACAAGAATAAAGCTGTGTTTAGGGAGGAGGGCGGTCGGTGGTGTGTTACTTAGAGTGTGGATTCTGACTGTGTAGTCACACAAACGCACAGAGAGAGATGCGAGAGAATAAGCAATTATGACATCTGTGGTGTTAATGTGGTTTGTTTTCTTTTAAAATGGTTTCCTTTAATACTGATTAATGTGACTAACACTGATTTAAAAAAATAATTTTATTATTTTTTAAATAATTAGGGCGAGGGAGGAGGTGTGGTTTTGAGATTACGGCCTCACAGCATGGAGTTCCTCCTTGCTAACCAGAAATATTTTTTCCAGAAAGTTCCATGTGTCTGTCTTTCTGATTTTCTGCTTCTGTGTCTTACTCTGTCATTCTTACTCTGATAATTCTTTCTGACTTTGATTCCAATCTTTCCTTTTCTATGACAACTCAATTGCTATTTTGTATGATTTGCATCACTCAGTTCATATAAAGTACATACATCTAGAATGTTCTACCATATAAAAATGGGAGTTTAATTTTTTTCCTGCCATTTGAAAATGTGAGGGTTTTTTTTCCCCCATAAAAACATTTAATATCCTTAGCTACTACAGATAGATGACACACTTCACACAGAGTGCAATGCAAAAGGAAAGGCATTTTTTATAGCCTGCCCTGTTGGTAGGCAGTTCATATTGTTACTTTAATGACAGCAGTGTTCCCATCTATAATCTTTGATCATCGGGGACAGAAACTTCTAGCACATGTAAGTCTTCTGCTTATTATTCTCTGCTCTGCCAGTGACAGAGCAGAGACAGAGTTTGATCCACCCTTTTCTGCGCAGTGCACATTCTTAAAAACCACTCGTACTTGAGGGAAGATGACACGTGTCTGAAGTGTGCTCCTTACGTGGTTCCTAAGTGCAAAGCCAGTCGGATAGACTGTTCCCACTCACTTCATTTGCATTTAAGACCCTTAGATTACCTTTCAGGTCTGCTGCTTCATCTGTACAGACTGCCTCCCAAGCCTGTCGTCATGAACTTTTCTCCCTAAATGTATTCAAAATGGCTGTGATTCGTCCTTTCAGAGCTGAAGTAAGGGCAGACTTGGGCCAGACTAGACAGAGGGCTCCTTGTTGCAGAGAGGTCCCCAAATGATGTCTTGTACACACGCAGTCTCCTTCTGTCACCTGTCAATGTGTTTGAAGCTCATGCACTGTGTGCCAAGTGCCGAGCTTAGCCAAGTGCATACAGTGGAGATTAAACTGATGGCCCCTGCCTCTGGGCTCCTCAAGAAGGACAGCGAAGCAGAATGACAGCAGTAGTAACTCCTGACCTCTAATCTAACAGAAAAATGTGGAAGCTGTAGATCCTGAAGTTAAAAATTATGAAGTTTGAAATTTTTATTCTCTCATCTTACATATTCGGGTTGCATGTGGCACTTCAGCAAAAATAATACACAACATGCATTTTCCACCTGATCTGCCTTTTACCTTTTCAGTTGACCTTTTATAAACTTTCAGTGTCCTCTGATACATTTCATCTTTTTTTTAGAAGACTTTTAATGTCTTGGGAAGATACTTTAAAATGTTTTTCTGCTTGCTCTTTGTTGTGTATTAATATTTTAACCCTTATGAAATACAAATCAAAACCACAATGAGATACCACCTCACACCTGTCAGAATGGCTAAGATTAACAAGTCAGGAAACAACAGGTGTTGGCGAGGATGCGGAGAAAGGGGAATTCTCTTACACTGTTGGTGGGAATGCAAACTCATGCAGCCACTCTGGAAAACAGTATGGAGGTTCCTCGAAAAGTTAAAAATAGAACTACCCCATGACCCAACATTTGCACTACTAGGTATTTACCCAAAGGATACAAAAATACAGACTCGAAGGGGCACGTGTACCCTGATGTTTATAGCAGTATTATCAACAATAGCCAAACTACGGAAAGAGCCCAGATGTCCATCGACTGATGAATGGATGAAGAAGATGTGGTATATATACATAGTGGAATATTACTCAGCCATCAGAAGAATACAGTCTTGCCATATGCAATGTGAATGAAGCTACAGTGTATTATGCTAAGCGAATGAAGCTACAGTGTATTATGCTAAGCGAAATAGGTCAGAGAAAGATGGATACCATATGATTTCACTCATATGTGGAATTTAAGAAACAAAACAAATGAATACATGCAAAGAAAAAAGAGAGAGAGAGAAGCAAACCATAAGAGACTCTTAATGGCAGAGAACAAACTGAGGGTTGACGGAGGGAGGTGGGTGGGGGGATGGGCTAGATGGGTGATGGGCTTTAAGGGGGGCACTGGTTATGATGAGCACTGAGTGTTATATGTAAGTGATGAATCACTAAAATCTCCTGAAACCAATATTACACTATATGTTAACTAAATAGAATTTAGATAAAGATTTGAAGGAAAAAATATTTTAACCCTTGCATCTCTGTGGAGGAAAAGCTGTCCGGTAGGAAGCTAGGCTGGCTACTCATTTGACACCCATGAAGGTAATTATTATTGCTGAAAACAAAGCAAGCTTAGCAGTGGGTATATAGCCAACCAGGGGTATTTTATTAGTTCCCTTTGAGTTATCATAGGCAAACAAGAGAGAAAAATCATAGAAAGTCACAGTATCCTACTGGTCATCGGGTTCTGCTCCACACCCTCAAATTGGCCTCCCGTCTGTCACCAGAAGCCTCAGTAAAAGAAAGCCAGCTCCAACATTGCCTTTGCCATCTTTGGGCACTTCTGCCCAGCACTTTTTTGTTCATGAGGCTTCTACAAACTGGAGAAGCACATGATGGGGTGGAAAGGGGAAAGAACATGTTTGTCCCCAGGTTCAGTTAAAGACTGGCAAAGGGGTAGAAGGAAGTTGGTAATGCTAGTTTTCCACAAAAGGAACCCCAGTATTGAGTTTGACACCTTATTATGCATCTTTATAGTACCTACTCTTGGAATTAAAAGTAGTAACATGTTGGGGCACCTGGGTGGCTCAGTCGATTAAGCGTCTGACTCTTGATTTTGGCTCAGGTCGTGATCTCAGGGTCGTGAGGTCAAGCCCCATGTTGGACTCTGCCCTGGGAGTGGAGCCTGCTTATGATTCTCTCCCTCTCCCACTGCCTCTCCCCCCCAAAAAAAGTAACATGTCTGCATTCTAAGTCAGCATCAAAGATAGTAGTAAACATTTTTTAAGGCAAGAAAACAGACTAGATGAGAAACATTGAGGAGACATAAAAGCAGAATATGAAAGTGGAAGACTACCTACAATATATATTCCAGTGGCTCTAAATGTGTTAAAATATCATCAAGTTGTGTTAAAAATCCAATTACATACTGCTTTAGAGAGAGACAGCTGACGAATGTAACAGAAAAGTAATAGGAGTGCATTAGGGGGTGTTTAGCGGAGAATGATCAAGGGTGATTTGATAGCTACATGGGAGAACTTTCCGTGAGAATCACAGATGGAAGAAGAGGAACCAGACTGTCTGTCGCCATCTCAGGAGGAGGCAGTGGTGGTCTGGGCCAGGGTGGTGGCAGGGAGGTTGGTGGCAACAGAACAGGTGTGGGGTCCATCTGGGCCTAGAGTTGACAGGACTTACAGAAGAGTTCCAGTGAACCGAGGGACCTAATCTCTTTAGGACTCAGATTTCTCTTCTAAGAGGGGGAATAATGTTATGAAGATCAATAGACACTTCTAAAGTGTCTAGTTCTTGCTACTCAAAGTTTGAGCCGGAGACATAAGTGCATCCCTGGGAGCTTGTTAGAAGTGCAGACTCTCGTGCCACCACGGAGATGCTCTATCAACATCTGCATTTTAACAAGATCCCCAGGTGATATAGAATAGTACCCACACAGAGGAGCCTAGATGTTTGATAAGAAACAACAACAAGAAAAAGGGAGGGGTGGGCATTGGGGGTAGTAACTGATCTCATACGAGCTAAGCATTAAAGCCTGTGTGAGAACCTTTGAGATCCGCAGGACTAGAGTAGAATTTAGTCCTTATCTCTGTTGGGATGTGATCACTATTGCTCTTTTTCTGCCTTGTGCTCTAGGATTTGCTCCTTGGAATACCGCTGTATTCTTAGAACAATTATTTTGGCTTCTGTTGTAAAAAATTGTCAGTAGTGAGCAAAACTTTTATTCGCTCAACTTCGGATTTATACAGCCAGGAAAGAAAAAATGAAAACTTTTGGTGGAAGGGTTTTATTTCCTACTTACCTTGCTCACAAAACTTGCGGCTGCCTTTTCTCGTGAGACATTGGGGCCCCAGTGTTTATGTGTGTCTCAGCTGTATTTCAACTCCATATATAATCTCTATAAACCCTGGCAGGTCAGCATGAAGGTATTAGGTACCTACTAATACAGATAATCCTTTTAACTCCCTCCCCTCCTCCTCCTCCCAAAGAAGCAGTAGAAAAAGGCCCCTTTTTTTTGTAATGGGTAATAAATGCAAGAGGAAGTATACAAAGTCATTTCTTCCTTGGTTTTCTTTTTCTTTTCAGCTTACCAGTATTCCCAGTCTTTTGTTTATCCTTCAAGAAATAACCCGTGATTTTCTGAATATATACACATATAAAAAAGAAGTCTTTTTAACGCTGATAAAAATAATTTTGTATTGTGACGATGTAACTTGAGTTATGTATTGAATAAATTCAGGTGTATAACACGAAAACTTAGAAATGAGGGGAAAGAATGGTGTGAACTGGAGGAGTGCCCATGCATTACTATGAATCTGATCAAAGTATAAAAGTTACTGGCGCATTTAAAAGAATTTTTCGAGTTGTACACTACCAAGAAAATCTAAATAAGTTTACAAAAGCAGAAATCATATACCTCAGGGTCTGGGCTAGGGTGATCGCGGTTTCATTTCTAACTTCATGCCCCTCTAGCACATCTTGGGAATGTGACTCGGTTTCCCTAAGCTTCAAGCTCCTCAGCTGTGAGGCTGAGCTCATAAGAGACTTGCTAGGGGTGACTGCATCTGAGATGATCCACAGACGGCGCTCAGCTCCAGGCCTGAGGCAACGCTCCGTAAGTGCCAGTAACTGCTACTAGTAGTGGTTCTAAACTTGGAGTTTTAAGAAATCTGCAAATGAGCAAATAAATAACCTGCTCCCACTTGGAAATAAAAGAATACTCCCTAAATCATTTGTTGAGCAAATGAAGGGTAGGAGTGAGGGCCTGGTATTTACCGCTCCTCACCCCAAGCCTGCCCACCCAGTCTTCCCATCTCAGCGAATGGCAGCTCTGTGCTTCCAGCTGCTTGGGCCCAAAGCCATCTTGACATTTTCTCCCATCTGCCACCTTTTATTCAGATTCTCACCGGATCCTCCTGACTAGTCTTCTTGCTTCCCACTTCCCCTGCTTTGGTCCATTTCCTACAAAGCAGACGCTGTCAAAGAGAGGTCAGCACTTCCTAAGTGGAAGGCTCACAGCTCTCTAGAGACCACACACCCTGCTCACAGTCAGAAGTCTTTACGGTGGCCAACAAGGCCCCTCCCTGTCTCTCCCCCTCCTACTGCTCTTCTGTTCCCACTTGCCTCTCCTGCTGCTGTCTTCCCAGCTCATTCCACTCCCACTGCACACTGGCCTCTTGCTCTTCCTCAGACCTTCCAGGCTGCTATGTTGGTGTCTTTTGCATTGTGATTCCTTTTGCCTGAAAGGCTCTTTCTCCATCTAAACCCTCCCTGCCATATACACACGGCATGCTTCTCCATTACCTTCCCCCATACACTCAGGGTGGATTTCTTCATTTCTTTTAGGTCTTTCACCTTCTCATGAGACCCTCCCTGGTTACACAGTGGAAAATTGCATTCCCTTTCCTCCTCCCTTCTTTGCTTTTTTCCAACATCCCTGCTTTATTTTCATTTTTAACACTTAATATCAATGTACTGTATTTTTTATTATTACCTTGCTTATTGTCTCTCTTCGCTGCAAGCATCATAAAGACTGAGATTTTGTTTTTGTCATTGCTGTGTCCTAAATGCCTGGAGCAGTGCTGACACATGGTAAGGATTCAATATTTGTTGAATACACACGTGAATATAGGAATCAGTATGAATGTTAATACAAAAATATATGCAGTGTATGTAAGTTGACTTCTAGAGGTACATTCATAGCCTTATTCTTTGCTAAAAGTTTAAAATATGGAAGCAAATGAACTGACCTCTCCTTAAAAGAGGTTCAGAAACTAATAAACTCACAGAAAGCAGTAAGAAGCAAATAATAAAAATATAAATTAATTGCACAAAGCAGAAGAATAGATTGCAAATTTATAAGTTAGTACTCAGTACAAAAGCAATAAAAGTAAATGTCATTGCAAGTCCTACCCTTGATGTATCTAATCCGTAGAACAGGGAAAAAATAAAATCATAAATTAAAACAGAGAAGATTAAAGATTATAAGGAAGTATTCATGAAATGGAAAGCCTTGGTAAGATAGGAAAGTGTACATTACCAAAGATGCATCAGAACCTTGAAAATTTCAGTGGACCTAGCAAGAGTTTGAAGAACTTTTCAAAGAATTAACTTCTAAAATGGCTGTAAATTCATAAGGTATCTTTAAAACTTTTAAGAACCTGTGCATTTTAACAGTGTATGTATTACTACAATGTATAGAAAATTATGGAAAAAAATATAGAAATCTACATAATTTGCTTTATGAAGGTATAACTTGGAAACAACAGAATTAACTTATACTGAAATGTGTTTAATGAGCATAAATACAAAAGTCCTAGAAAGCTGAATTAAACAATGTGTCAAAGAAGTAAACCACCATAACCAAGCATTGATCTTCCTAAGAGAGCAAGGATAGTCTAATATTAGGCAAGCTGTTAACATTGTAAGTTAGATCAAAAAGCATGATTGGCAGAGAATTCCGGGAAGAAGTTGGACTAGGAAGCACCAGGAATTTCTCTCCTCACCTAGACAAAAATTGCAGAAACTGTCTGATGTAACTACACAGGTAGACCCTTGAACAATACAGGTTTGAACTGTGCAGGTCCATTTATGTGTGGGTTGTTTTTTTTTTTTTTTCAATTAATACCATACGGTTCTGTAAGTGTGTTTTTTCTTCTTTACAATATTCTTAATAACATTTTCTCTAGCTTACTTTATTGTAAGAATGCTATATATATATATATATGTAATACATATAAGGTTTCCAGTCCACAGTTGGCTATTACTAGTTAAGTTGTGAGAGAATCAAAAGTTATACATGGATTTTAACTGTTATCTTGGAATTTTTCAGTCTGTTGAAAGCTTGTAACTTTCGGGGAAGACTAGGAGGTTAAATTGCAGTTAATTTGGTCAATTTCAACTCTTAGCACTCTAGCAGCTACCCATCCTCAATTCAGGCCACTTGATAGGCAGCTGAGCACATACTCCTTGAGGAGCTTGTGCATGGCATGCAGGAGCAGGGTGGGCAAAAGGACCCTGCCCTCCAGACATGGGGGCTCTGCACTCTGATAGCTATTTGCTAGTACTGGTTTAAGAGGCACCTCCCCACACTGTTCCAAGCCCTTCCTCCTCCAGCTGAAGTGACCTCCAGGGAATTTAAATGGCCAGTGCCCTTCTCCCTGTCCCTCCATTTTTCACTTTTTCTCCTTTTAGAGCCAGACATTAAAGGCTAAGATGTTCAAAAACAACTGCATATACAAAAAATTAGAACGTGACTGCACATCCCAGGGAGAAGACTGTTAAGTTTATATCTCAGGCTGATTCTCAGCACAGAGACAGCCTACAACAATTAATTTTAAAAAATAAAAATAGTAACAAAGACAGCAGACTCTGGGGAAAGAAGAGGATGTGATTTTCAGAGTTACCACATTATTAGATTCAAATGTCCAGTGTTCAGCAAAAAAAATCACAAATCATACAAAGAAATAAGAAAGTATGGCCCATTCAAAGAAAAAATTAAATCAACAGACTGTTCATGAAAAAGACCTAATGCCACATCTGCTAAACAAATCTTTAAAACATTTGTTTTAAAGATACTCAGAGAACTACAGGTATATGTGGAGAAGGTAAAGAAAGCGATGTATTAACAAGTGGAAATATTAAAGAGATAACCTAAAAAGATGCCAACAAGAAATTCTGGAACTAATAGGTACAATAAGTGAAATGAAAAATTCACCACATGGATTCAAAGGCAGATCTGAACAAGCAGAAGAGAGAATCAGCAAACTGAAGACAAGACAATAGAATTGATCAAGTCTGAGGAACACAAAAAAGATTGAAGAAAAGTGAATAGAGCCTAAGGGGCTTGTAGGGCAGCATCAAGCAGACCAACATTTGCATCATGGAAGTGTCAGAAAGACAGAAGGCACAGAGAATATTTGAAGAAATAGTGGTTGAAAACTTCCAAAATTTGATGAAAGACATGAATATAAACATCCAAGAAGCTCAACAAACTCCAAGTAAGAGGAATGCAAAGAGCCACACCAAGACACATTATAGTCAATCTTTCCCAAAAGCCAGAGACCAAGAGAGAATCTTGAAAACCACAGGGATCATCCCTCAGTGAGAACATAAGCAGATTTCTCATCAGAAACTATGGAGGGCTGACATATTCAGAGTGCTAAAATAAAAAAATCTGTCAACCAAGTGGGCTGACATATTCAGAGTGCTAAAATAAAAAAATCTGTCAACCAAGAATACTCTAGGCAAAACTTTCCTTCAAAAGTGAGGAAGAAACTAAGACATTCCCAGATAAACAAAAGCTGAAGGACTTTGCAACCAGTAGACTTGCCCTGCTGGAAATGCTCAAGGGAGTCTGGCAGGATGAGATGAAGGACACTAGACAGTAACTCGAAGCCATATGGAGAAATAAACATCTCAGTAAAGGTAGATGCCTTGGCAATATAAAAAGTATTATTATAGGGGCACCTGGGTGGCTCAGTCGGTTAAGCATCCAACCTCGGCTTAGGTCATGATCTCAGGGTCCTGAGGTCCAGCCCCATGTTGGGCTCCCGTGCTCAGTGGGGAGTCTGCTTAAGGATTCTCTCTCTCCCCCTCTTCCTCTGCCCCTCCTGCTCGCACACAGGCACTCTCTCTTTCTCTCTCTCAAATAAATAAATGTTTTAAAGAAAGTATTATTGTAGGGATACCTGGGTGGCTCAGTTGGTTAAGCATCTGCCTTCAGCTCAGGTCATGATCCCAGGGCTCTGGGATCGAGTACCGCATTGGGCTCCCTGCTCAGCAGGGAGCCTGTTTCTCCCTCTGCCTGCCACTCTGCCTACTTGTGATCTCTCTCTCTCTGTCAAAGAAATAAATAAAATCTTAAAAAAAAAGAAAAAGAAAATTTCCAACAAAATAAAGCCCTGAACCTGGTGATTTCATTTCTCATGCTTTCCCAAAAATTGGAGAGGAAGCAACTCTTCCTAACGCATTCTATGAGGCCAACATTAATAACCCTACACCAAAGTCAGACAAAGACACTACAAGACAATTATAGGTGACCATTGTCCTCGGTGAACATTGATGAAAAACTCCTCAACAAAATACTAGCAAACAGAATTCAGGAGTATTTTTAAAGGATTATACACAGTGACCAAATGGGATTTATTCCTGAATACAAAGACTGTTCAACAAATAAAAATCAGTGTAATAAACCACATCAACAGAATGAAGGAAAAAAAAACACATAATAATCTCAGATGATGCAGAAAAAGCATTTGATGAAATTCAGCACCCTTTTATAATAAAACACAAACACACTCAGCAAACTAGGAATAGGAGGTAACTACGTCATCAAAACAATAGAAAAAAATCAATGAAACCAAGAGCTGGTTCTTTGAAAATATAAAATTGGTAAGCCCTTAGCCATATTTATCAAGAAAAAAAGAGAAAGGACCCAAATAAATAAAATCAGAAACAAAAGAGAAGTAAAACCTGACATTATAGAAATATGAAAGATTATAAGGGAATACTACAAAAATCATGCCAACAAATTGGACAACCTGGAAGAAATGAATAAATTCCTAGAAACGTATAATTTTTCAAAACTAAATCATGAAGAAATACAAAATCTGAACAGACCAATTACTAGTAATGAATTTGAGTTGGTAATCAAAAAACTCCCAACAAACAAAAGTTGAGGACCAGATGGATTCATAGGTGAATTCTACCGAACATTTAAAGAAGAGTTAATACCTATTTTTCAACTATTCCAAAAAATGGGAGAGGTAGGGAAATTTCCAAATATATTTTACAGGGCCAGCATTACCCTGATGCCAAAACCAGACAAAGATGAAAGAAAGAGAGAGAGATTGGGGGGGGAGGGGCGGAGAAAGGAAAGGGAAGGAGAGGAGAGGAAAAAGAAGAAAGGAAGGAAGGAAACTACAGATGATATGATCTTATATGTAGAAAATTCTAAATATTTGACCAAAAAAAGATACAGTAAATGAATTCAGCAAAGTATCAGGAAACAATCAACAGAAAAATCAGTTAAATTTCTATACATGAGCAGTGAACAATCTGACAAGGAAATTAAAAAACGATTCCACTTAACAGTAGCAGTACAACATAAAATAACTAGTGATTTAACCAAGGAGGTGAAAGACTTTTACAGTGGAAACTATAAACATTGCTGCAAGAAATTTTAAAGGACATAAATGGAAACTGATCTCATGTCCATGGATTGGAAGACTTAATATTGTTAAAATGTCAGTACTATCCAAAGCATTCTACAGAGTCTAGGCAAACCCTATCAAAGTCCCAATGATGTTTTTTACAGAAATAGAAAAACCCATCCTAAAATTCATATGGAATCTCAAAGGACGTTGATTAGCCAACAGTCTTGAAAAAGTAGACGAAAATTGGAGGAGTCACACTTCCTGATTTCAGAACTTACTAAATAGCTACCTTAATCAAAACAATGTGGTATTGGCATAAAGACAGATAAGCAAACCAATGGAAAAGAATAGAGAGCCCCATAATAAATCCATGCATATTTGATCAAATTACTTTCAGCAGGAGTGCCAAAGGCCATTCAATGGGCAAAGGATGGTCTGGTCAACAAATTACGCTGGGAAAACTGGAAATCCCTATGCAAAAGAATGGAGTTGGACCCTTACCTAACACTGTGTACAAAAATTAACTTAAAATGGATCAAGGACTTGGGGTGCCTGGCTGGCTCAGTTGGTAGGGCATGCGACTCTTGATCTCGGGCTTGTAAGGTCAAGCCCCACATTGGATGTAGAGATTACTTGAAAATAAAATCTCTAAAGGGTGCCTGGGTGGCTCAGTCAGTTAGACATCCAACTTTTGATCTCAGCTTAGGTCTTGATCTCAGGATCATGAGTTCAAGCCCCATGTTGGGCACCATGCTAGGTGTGGAGCCTACTTAAAAAAAAAAAAATCTTAAAAAATAAGTTTATTTTTAAATAAAAATAAATGGATCAAGGACCTAAATATAGGACCTAAAACAATAAAACTCTTAGAAGAAAACAAGGACAGGGGAGCCTGGGTGGCTCAGATGGTTGGGCGTCTGCCTTCAGCTCAGGTCGTGGTCTCCGAGTCCTGGGATCAAGCCCCACATCGGGCTCCCAGCTGGCTCAGTGGGGAGCCTGCTTCTTCCTCTCCCTCTGCCTCTCCCCCTGCTTGTGTGTTCTCTCTGTCCCTCTCTCTCAAATGAATAAATAAAATCTTTAACAAAAGAAGAAGAAGAAGAAAACAAAGGCAAAAGTATCACAACAATGGATTTGGCGATTTCTTGGATATGACACCAAGGGTCTGAGTAATAAAAGAAAAAAAAAACGCAAGTTGGACTTCATGAAAATTTCAATATTTTATGTATCAAAAGACACTATCAATAGAGTAAAAAGGCTATACCCCCAATAGGAGAAAACATTTGCAAATCATATTTAATAAGCAATTAATATCTAGAATATATAGAGAACTCATAAAACAGCCAAAAAAAAAAAATCAAATAACCCTATTCAAAAATAGGCAATGGACTTTAATAGACATTTCTCCAAAGAAGATACACAAATGGCCAACAAGCACATGAATATATGCTCAAGATCACTAATCATTAGGGAAATGCAAATCAAGGCTACAAGATAACCACCTCATACCCACTAAGATAGGTAGTCAAAAAGCAGAAAACAAGTGTTGGAAAGAACGTGGAGAAGTTGGAACCCTTTTGCACTGTTGGTGGGAATGTGAAATAGTACAGCCACTATGGGAACAGGATGTCAATTCCTGAAAGTTAAAAATATAATTACCATCATACATGATCCAGCAATTTCACTTCTTGGGTATATACCCGGAAGAATTGAAAGCAGTTTCGAAGATAAATTTGTGTACCCAAGTTCATAGCAGCGTTATTCACAATTACTGATACATAGAAGTAACGCAAGTGTCCACTGACAGATGAATGGATAAACAAAATGTGGCATGTACACACATACACAATGGGATATTAATTTAGAAAGGAAGGAGTTATGATGTACTACAACATGGGTGAACTTTGAAGATACTATCCTAAGTGAAATAAGTCAGCCACAAAAAGACAAATATTGTATGATTCCACTTATATGAGGCACTTAGAGTAGTCAGAAGCATAAAGACAGAAAGTACACTGGTGGTTGCCCAGGGCTAGGGAAGGGGATGATGGGGAGTTATTGTTTAATGGATATAGAGTTTCACTTTTACAAGATGAAAAGAGTTATGGGGACCTATCGTGGTGATGATTGCACAACAGTGTGAGTATATTTAATACCACTGTATTGTAAACTTAAAAATGGTCGAGGTGGCAAATTTTAGGTTATGTATATTTCACCACAATAAAAAAGGCAAAACAAAACAAAAAATGAGTATCTCAGTAGATGCTGAAAAAGCTGTTGATAAAATTTGATAAAATTCAGTATAAATCCCTTATCACAACCCTTTCAAAGCCATTAGTGTACTGTAAACTAGTAATGTAACTGGTATTGTAAGGCTTTTTCTTAATATAATAAAGACTTAGAGTGTATGTTCCTTGCGGGTCCTGGAAGGCAAGGATCAAGTCCTCAGTAATATACCCCCAATATGACCAGCTGTGCCTTTTGATGTTCAGTAAGGATGAAGTAAATTTATACTCTGGGCCTGCTGCCAACATCATCTTTAGTGCAACAGTTAAAGTATCCCCATTAAAAAATTAGAATATTTACTATCATCAATATTTAACATTGTTCTAGAACTTCTGGCTAAAGTATTAACATGAAAGATAACATTTTACCATTAGGAAGGAGAAATAAAACTATTTCTAATTGTAAACAATATATCATTACATATCTAAAAAAATCCTAGAGAATGAACTGAAAAATATTTTTAGTAGCTGAGACAATTTAGCAAAATGAAAAAATACAGTATCAGAAGAAAGAAAGGGGCAAGTAATGAAGGGGGGGAGACTTGTCTGTCAGTCATGAAAATGTTCTCTGCAAGAATTCGTTCTGGCATTTTTGGCAGCAACTGACACCCCAGTTTTTAAGAGTTATCTCTTGTGATAAAAAGTCACAAAGAGGGAGGCTCCTGGTTTAACTCCGTGGCTTACTTCGCAGCGTACAGGGACTCAAGCTCCTTCCTTCCATCTGTGTACGCTGCCCACCCCAGCTCACTCTTAGCTACTTCACCTTGCTTGCTGTAGGGTGGACTCCTTGTGTCTTACAGATCCAAATATTGTCCAGTAGAAGAAGATCCTCCTGGGCAAATTATGTACAATTTTTGGCCTTCAGCTTTTGCATCTACAAAACGGGAATAAATGATGTGCATCTCATAGTATTAATGCAGGGCTTAAATGCTGGTTTTCTTCCTCACTTCCTACACAGTGGTACTTTGTCAAGAGTCAGGCCATCTGATTGCTCTCCCCAAACCCGGCCTGTTCTTACTTATCTTAGAGTTTTATTTTCCCTCATTTTAATCTCCGTTTCCATTTCAAACCATTCTTTTTAACAAGAGAATCAGATTGAATGTTTTTCTCTTGGCCATTTGTTTCCTTTCTGAATCTTCTTTATCCTCCATGCATACATTTTTGAAAAGGTTCTTTTTTGTTCAGTTTTGTGTCAACCCTTAGCTCCATTGGATTTTATTTTACCTGGTTCCATTCTGGTGATAGGTTCACTTTTCAATTTTGTTCTTTAGGATCAGTCACACTGGCTTGGTTTGCAACCTTTGAAAGTGTTATCATCATGCTTATTTGTGATTATGGAGTTGAGATTTCGATTTTAATATGCTTTGGATTCCAGAGTTATGTGCCCTAGAATCGTGTATACATTTTGGGGAACATTTTTGAAATTCTCTCTCTCAAGCCTGTGGACACAGACCTGTTCTTGCCTGGCCTTCTCCCTGTGGTTTTCACACAGGGGAAGTAGTGTTCTGTCTGCCACTTCCCTAAACGAGTCAGAACTGAGTCCACCTCCTCAGTTTCTCTTCTCTATGGGAGGCCGACTGGTCAACCAGGTCAGTGTCTTGTCAAGACTTAGTCTTTTAGCCAAATGAGCAGAGATCTAGCAAATGTCTCTGTGTGAGCTGGTGCCTCCACCTGGCCAGGTGCTCTGTGAGGGTCCATCCTCTGTTTCTGCTGACCTTCCACCTACACCGCAGTCTTTCCAGCATGTTCCATCCCTGTGTTTGCCAAGTGTTTTCACCTAAGGGCTCATATTCTGGCAACTACGTAATTTATCCACCTCCCATCTGTTCTGTTTCTTTAATATTCCAAGTGCCTCTCCATCTTCAATATTTCAGTCCTATCCTTCTAATTCCCAGCAATATCCATGAGTTGTGACTGTTAACATAAAAATGCCAGTTAAATTGGACACATTTGCCAGTGCGTCTCATTATTCTCCAGTGTGAGTGGCCGTGATGCACGGATGTTATAGACACAGCCCGAGGCACGTCTCTGGTGCAAAGACCACAGCCCACCCTGCTGTCATCTGTGATAGGGAGTTGAGGTCATCTTTGAATGCCTCTGTCCTCAGGAGGGACAGGCAGGGTTGGTGCAAGCTTGCTGGGCTGGGGCAGCCTGTTCTTCCTGTCGTGTCAGAAATCGGTGTGCCTCGGGAAACTGCCAAGTGTGCCCAGCACAGTATAGCAGAGGGAGAATCCAAAGCAACATCACCACTCATCCCTCTTCAGTCATTCATCTCATGTATTTATGGAATATCACATACCACGTGCTGTTCTGGACTCTGAGGGTTCCAAGATGAATGATCCTGTCTTCGTGTGCAGAAAGCTCAGAAAATTATACTGTTCTGGATGCCAGGAAGACAGGGTACCTAATCCAGCGAGGAAGGGAGTGGTAGGCAGTGAGATGTAGCTTCCTGGACTTGGTGATTCTGATCTGAAACTTGAAAGATAAATGGGAATTAGCCAGACAAGGAGCCAGGAGGAGGTGGTGTAGGGAGATGGAGGAGTGGTCTACATGTGGAACACATAGGAAACGCTCTCTGGTGAGGGTCAGGGGAGAGGTGAGCAGGATACAAACAACTAGGTTCTTGTTGGGAGGCAAAGAATAAGGCAGGGCAATAAGAAACAAGACTGAAGCAGCTAAGAACCTGATTATGGACAGTGTGTTATCCCTCATAAGGGAACTTAGCTTATAGTCCCATGAGTGAACTGGTGAAATGAGTGACCCCAACCAAGAGTGGGAATAAATAGAGGAAGTCTGAGTCATGGGGGAAAAGGGTGAGCTGTGTGTCTGCTGCAGTGTGTTTAAGAGACCTGCCTACACCTTGAGGAGCAGCCTAGGAGGAGATGGATGTCAAGCAGCTAGAGGAGATGGATGTCGAAGGCAGGATATGGGGTCTGATTTACCTGAGAACACAGGCAGTCAGTAGAGTGAAAAGAACACTGAAACTCATTAGAGCTAACTCCAAGTGGGGGCTAATTATAAAGACACATGGAAGCTCTTGGGAATTGGGACATCACGGGGCTGGTAACCTTTCCATCTCTCTTGGGCCACACAGTCTTCTTCAGGCTGTCTCCACCTCTCCCTGCATTTCCACTCCATTCTCTGCTACCAGCCAGATTCTTCTGCATCTCAAGAAAAGACTGGCCCCAGCTCATCCATTCACAGGTTACTGGCCAGTCAGCGTAGTTGAGTGGTGGCAGGGTCATTGTTAAGAAAGCTTGGCCGCCAGACCATCCTTCAGCATAGGTGGAATAGTTCTACTTAGGAGTAGCTGTTGTCAGCTGACAGAGAATCTTGAAGATATTCTTACTCACCTTTGCGGAATCTAGAGTTCCTTCTCAAGTCATGCTAAGACTCTCAATGAGAAAAGAGATGACAGAATCAAAGAATGAAATGACTTCAGTTCTCTGGAGATAAGATCATGTGCTAGGGATAAGAGGCAGCCAAGGTGGGAAGTCTGTGTTATGACAGTTCTTAGCCAAGCCCTTCATTTTTGGTTGGAGCTCAGAATGTAGGCCCATTGTGTCACCACTCTTCTCTGGTTTTCCCATCCCTTTCTAGCCTGAACTTCTTCTCCAAGCTCATCGCCCTATTGTGAGAAACACCTGTCATACTGGAAAGAGCCTGGGCTCTCCACTCCACTCCTGTGTTCCAATCCTGGTGCTTCCAAATACCAGCTGTGTGCCCTTGACAAGTTACTTCATCTTCCTGAGCCTCAGCATCTTCAAGAATATGTATACAATTCGAGGGGCGCCTGGGTGGCGCAGCCAGTTAAGTGTCCGACTCTTGGTTTCGGCTCAGGTCGTGATCTCAGGGTCACACGATCGAGCCCAGTGTTGGGTTCTGCACTCAGTGCAGAGTCTGCTTGAGATTCTCTCTCTCTCTCCCTCTGCCCCTCCCGCTCGTGCTTGCTCTCTCTCAAATAAATCTTTAAAAAAAAAAAAAAGGATATGTATACAATTCTGTCTAATCGCATTCCCATCCCCTTACTGTCCCCATACCATACCCATAAAATACGTGTGTATACCCGTGTCCTGCAGATTGGCATTACAGACACTTACTTAATACTTGAGGAAACAGAAGAGAGAGTTGTGTGGCTGCTGTTGTTTTACTCATTTCTCCAGATCCTTTCCTCTTTGTCTAGTGTAGAAACAGTCTTCCTGTAACTCCAGCTTCTTCACAGAATCCTCTGTATGTTTTCTTTCTCTAACTGGACCATCTGCCACGACCCTTCAGTCCTGAAGGGCTAGCTCTCTTCTCCCATGTTCTACCCCCCAAAGGGGAAGGAAATGGTGCTGGCATCCCTTTGGTGTCTGGCTTCCACTGTTGTTCATAAATCCCCATCATAGTGAATCCCATACCAGTGGGCTCTATCACTCGTTGTCACTGTTTTGCTACCATCTATGGCCATCTCTTCTGTGAGCATTTTGGAATCTGCTCACATAACCTCCCACTCCAGTTCACTCCATATAGAGGCTGTCTGCTATGAGTGCCCTGGTCCTCCTTCCCACACAACTGTGGGTTCCCCGTGCTCCTCCTCCTGGCTGCTGACTCCGTGCATTCAGCAGAACGAATTGGTGTCCTCTGGTGCACCAGGCTCTTGGCTAGGCAGCGGGATGCAAACGTTGAAGCAGACTTATGAGGTCCCTGCCCTCACTGAGCTGATATTCTTCCCTAGAAATCCTTTCTCTTTCCTTAATATGTGTTCCTACACCCTATACACAATGTCGAGCATTTCCCATCCTTAAAACCACATCTTTCTTCCTGCATCCCTTTTAGCTATCACCTGTCCCCTCATCTGGTCTTCTCTTTCCTTCCCCTGTATAGAATTTTGGGCACTGCTGTTGGTGCTTACCACTGTACTGAAACTACTGATGATATGAAAAACCATATCCGTTGAAAATCTGCTCTTCTTATCTTGTCCTCTGTTTGGCATTGTAGAGGACCAATCACTTCTTCCTTAAAAATTCTCCTTTCCCTTTGCTGCCATAACACAACCCCTACTTCACTGTGTTTCAGTATTTCTCTCCAGTCTCCTTTGCATTCTTCTCTACAACCTTACACGCTTGGTGTTTTTTTCCTGTCTTGAATGTTGGTCTTTCCTACAGTTCTCTCCTCAGCCGACTTTTCTCACTCCCTGCACACTTCCTGCCTGGTTTTAACCACACCCATGTTTTTGTCCCCACTTTTATAGGAGAGTCCTGAGGCTGCCTCAGCTCCAGCAGGCCCAGCATGGAGCTTTCATTGGCCCTGCACTTACCCTGCACCCCCTCTTTCCCCTGCATCCCTCTTCCCCTGCACCCCCTCTTTCCCCTGCACCCCCTCTTTCCCCTGTAC